>NC_133770.1:279494892-279513563 GCF_003597395.2 Chelonoidis abingdonii
ATTGGTGGACGTGCAGGTGAATGAACCGGTGATGGTGTGGCTGATCTGGTTAGGTCCTGTGATGGTGTTGCTGGTGTAGATATGTGGGCAGAGTTGGCATCGAGGTTTGTTGCATGGATTGGTTCCTGAGCTAGAGTTACTATGGTGCAGTGTGCAGTTACTGGTGAGAATATGTTTCAAGTTGGCAGGTTGTCTGTGGGCGAGAACTGGCCTGCCACCCAAGGCCTGTGTCTGTTATGTTCAAAGGATGAGAAATTCTGTCTAAAAACAAACCTGAAATTTGAAACACAAATTAGCAAATTGTTTCACAAATCTTGCGCCCTCAGACACAGCTTCTGAAACTAAATTTAGTTTTCTTGGATTTTAAAAGGAGACAGAAAATCTTATTCCATTTTACAGCCAATACACTATGCTATGCAATAAGCCCTTGCTGAAAAGCAATTTGGGCCAAATTCTGCTTATTATTCTACTCCACTGTAAATCCAGAATATCTCCATTGAACCAAAGATTCCAAGATAAACAGTAGAATTTCAATGGAGTTATTTTGGATTTAATCTGGCATAAATACAGAATTTGGCCTGGTGAATTCAGCTCTCCTGGAAATCTCCAGGACAAATTCAGCAGGGATGAGTGTTATGTTTTAAGAGTAGGTTGGTCAAAAATAGTAAAGTAATCGCTTGGACTCATTTGGCATTCAGTGAATGCGCAAAAAAAGAGCATAACTTACATGCTGAGGGAGCTTGTAGAAGCAACTAATAGGAGGGAGTAAGAAAAAGCTATTTGTTTGCTCGGATGAGATCTGCTCTTGGATACATAGATGTAAATCTGGAGTAACTATTGACTTCATTGCAGACACTAGGTCTGATCCTCCTCTCACACTGATGCAATTCAGCAATCCCATTGAATTTAGTAGCGTTACATCAAGGGAAAAGTGGCATATATTAGATCACAGTCAGCCCCACTTTTTAAGTGTATTTTTAATGTCCATGTAATTGAAACAATCAGTGACTAGGACTTTTTTGCGGGGTCTCAGCTCTGTGAGGACTACTTGTTCTCTACAAAAAGAGGGGGGAAAACACTTTCTTAATTTTAAGTGCAGTGCTTCCGAAATGGGTGAAGAACTTAAGAATGTGAGCATCTCTCTTTGTAAATGGAGATCAGAAGGAGAGGGAATTGTGCGAAAGGTGTATGATCCAACCAGTAATCTATCTGCAAAGGAGAAAGCCAAGGAAATTCTCCCCCATCCTTTTTCTTCTACATTGTCTGTTCTCTGGCTTTAAACATGCAATAACGTCGCAGACAGAGAATATAGCATCCCTCTTCTCTATATGTTTCTCTGGTTTGCATTACCATGTGATAAATGTATTACAACATGTTATATGCATCCGTCCACAGTTTTGAGATTTTTGAGTGTTTTCCTCTCCTCTTAAAAATTTCACAAATTAAATTACTGGATCCCACTAAATTCATGATTGCACCCTGGGAAAAAAATCATGCAACAGTGCTGCATCTGGCACTGAATGTTTATGTGTTCTAACCACACGTGCTATGTTTCTGCAAAACAGAGTTTCTTGAAAAGCACCAGTGTGGAGGAAATGGACTAGTTAACTGAAAGGACCTGTACTGTTCTCACAGTCAGCATGCCAGTCAACTCTCTGGTTGAGTGACTTTAATGTACACAAACGTGTTTCTGATTTGGTGACCCTCATATTCAGCAGGAATTTCTTCTGAAGTCCAAGAAGGTAAACGATCAGAATCCAGAATGAAACCTAAGAATTGTATGCTTTACTTGTGCCCAGGATCAATATTGAGTTCAAAGTGAATCAGTGAAAAAAAAGGTACAACAGATCAGAATGTATTGTAATGTTAACTCTATATTGCACAAAAAATCAATAACTATATTCTCAAAATTCAGCAAACATTTAGGAGCGGCATCAATTAATCATCTACAAACAGCACTAAGAACCTGATCCAAAGCCTGTTTCAGTCAATAGAAAGATTCAACAGGCTTTAGATCAGGCCTTGGCTGGAAAAGCATGTCTAACCTCTGCTCAGTTCATTATATTCCTATAGAAGTATTTCTTTGTTCTTTTTACTGGTTACCTAAAGCTTTCCTACCCTACAATATGTCTCCCTGCATCTCCATACAAAGAATCACCTGAGTCAGTTCAGGAAAGATGCTAATTATATAATTATTGCCTGTCAATAAATTGGAGAAACCTCAGGATCATGCTGATCTTCCAAATCTCCATGAGGTCTAAGAAATTAGTTGTATAATACCATGTACAGCATTGTTACCAGGAAGTAGTTAGCAGTTAGTAGCAGGTATGTGATGATTTATAGAGAGAGCCCTGAACCAAAACCACGGCTCCAAACACCCTTGAATCTTTGGGGGAGGTTGGATCCAAATCAACACTGCACAGCATCACCCTCTTTCCTCTCTTGAGCCAAATCAAATCCCAGATGGGAACATAGCTACATTAACTACTGTTAATGTAACCACAGAGTTCATGCAGTTCCAGATGTGATGTTTCTCATGGGTAAGAGAGACACTGTGGGTATAAGGCAAGGATGGGCAAACTTTTTGGCCTGAGGGCCACGTCAGGGTTCTGAAACTGTATGGCACCTGAGTAGGGAAGGCTGTGCCTCCCCAAACGGCCTGGCCCCCGGCCCTTATCCACTGCTCCTACTTCCCGCCTCCTGGCTGCCCCCCTCACAACCTCCAACCCATCGAGCCCCCTCTACTCCCTGTCCCCTGACTGCCCCAACCCCTATCCACACCCCCACCAACTGACAGGCTCCCCAGGACTCCCACACCTATCCAACACCCCCCTGCTCCCTGTCCCCTGACTGCCCCCGGAACCTTCTGCCCCTTATCCAACCCCCCCACTCCCCACCCTCTTACCACACCGCTCAGAGCACCAAGACTGGCAGCCATAAGTAGTACACCGTAAGTAGCACATTCCTACTGGGAGCAATTTAATACACTACACAGGATGCATGAGTATGATGTAAGATGGATGATGTTTGGCCTCAAGTAACAATTGGGGTAACAAATTACAATATCCTAAAATCCCTATGTGATCCCCTCAATGAGACATATCCTCCGAGGGAGGTAACTGTGTGAAGGGGAAAAGATCTCAATAAAGAACTGGGAAGCATAGCTGCTATCCCTCTCTTCATGGCCCCACTACAGCTTTCTCTGAGTATTTGCTCTCCTCTATGCTGCACAGCAGGGGTCACATATGGCCTACAGAACAATAAATACAGTCATAGGTTCTCCTCAGCAGCTTCTGCATCAGGACCAATGCTGGCATCTGAGTCAGGGGCTCTAAGTAAGGGTTTCGAAGATCTTAGATTTGCAGCCTCATAAATTGCACAAAATACCTCCTGGGCATTGGAAGAAGCATGGGAAAACTGAATAAAATGGAAACAGCTGAAGTGGGGGAAGAGGGATAAGTGTCTAGGAAGTTCCAGCTGTGATGATTTATTCTCTTTTCTCTAGAAAGGACAACACTTCGAAGAACAGAGTGAACAAAGAACAAGCGCAAATCTATAGAAGCACATAGAGTTTGGGGTGTTCCAGAGGAATCTGAACCTGGTGATTTGGTGGCTTATTTCCTGAGTGGTTTGCTTTCTCTATGGGAACTTTATTGATGACTGATGTTTATCCTCAGATAACATTAGTATTCTTGGCCTGGGACCCAAATCAAAATTATGTAAAATAAGTGATGCATGTGTCTATTTCTCTGCCATCTCTGGCTACATGCAGCAATTCTACCATTTTCCAATAGCATACTTCTAGGAAATAATTCCTTAAGTCCATTCAAGATGCAGCAGCTAATATCTCCCTAGATCATTGTTCTGGCCATCTCATCCCTCTCTCGGAGTCCTTCCACCAACTTCTCTCATAATGGTTGGGCAGGGGGTGAGCTGTGGTCATTGCTGGTGACTGGTGAAGAACTGTGCACACCCTGTTAAATGTGTTGTCCTGTATCCCCCATCCCAGCCTGCTTGCTTCTGAACCACCTTTGTCTTCTCAGTCCCTGCCCCAAAGAGCTTATTCTATCATTTATTGTATTTGTACAATACAATGGGACCCAATTTGACTAAGACTGTTGGGCATTACTGCAATATAAATATCTAATAATAAATACTTTGCATTTACATAGGAGTTTAAATGGGAAAGACCCCAGCACATTTAAATAAGAATCATGTAACCCACCACAGAAATGCAGTGATTGCCTCAGTGGAACTTGACACTGTTTAATCATGTAGAACAACACTATGCAGCAGTTTAGGACAAGTGAAAAATCATTTAACTACAATCTCAGTGGGAATTTAGATACACTCAGTATTTTTGGCAAATGGGGATAGCCACATTAAGCTCTCATTTTTTTAAATCTTTGCCAAAATGAGGTATCTAAATCCATATTTAGGAACAATTTTTTTTAAAATAGACCTAATTCTCAAATGTGACTAGCACTCAAGCGCTTCCATGATATTCAAAGCTGTTGGGGGGGCTAAGCATGTTTGAAAAATCATGCCAATTTTATTTAGGTTCTTAAAGTGAGGTGTTTAAATCGCTATTTAAGTTCCTGTTTTTAAAAAACTGTGACCTTTGTCAATTCCCAGTTCTGAACACACTTATGCAGAACTTTGCACATGTAAGTAGCCTCCCTAAGTTCAATGGGCCTACTCACCAAAGCAAAATTAAGCATATATGTAATTGGTTGCTGGATCAGGGCCTAATTTCTCATCTCTCTTGCAAAAAGTATCACAAAATCTTTAATGCTGAGAAGTGATTAAGACCATAGTTCTGCATTGCCTCTAACGGATGACACCCTTGCGTCAGCACAGTGCTCCTTACCTCCACACTGGGGTTTTAGTAGCAACCTGTATGGAATTTGGAGGGAGACGCACAGGCTGCTGGAAGGAACAGTTTGGCAAGACCCCAGGAAGCCAGTCTGTGGACACATGGCTGGAATGCTACCTTCAGTTCCAGCACTTCTATAAATAGTTATTTTAATAAAGAGACAGTTTAATTTTAGACACATGGAATCCTCTCTTTTTCTTAACCAGCACCCAGTATGTGAAACAGTTCCTGTCCAGTGAGGACTAGGGAGTAGGGAGTTCTTTGTGCTGCTGTATAGTAAAAAGCTCACCCTCTAAATAAGATTTACAGAAGCTTACAAAGTTCCTTAACAACTACAAAAAGTAGAAGGATAGGGATCCCCCTACTGGTAAACAAGCCCTGTCTCACCTCCACAGTATATTTGAAAGAATTACAAAAGTAATTTTTTTTATTTTTTATTTTTTTAGAGTTACTCAATCCTGTGGATTATATTTAATATTTCTGGCAAACTACTCCACTGTGATCGAACAGTCCAAAAGAAGAACAGATGCTATCAAACTTATCAGTATCTAGGATCTTGAATATCTTCAATTGTGCATGCAGAAGGAAGACCTGTGTATTACTTTCTTAGGATACATTTTTTAAAAAAAGGAAATAGGAAAAAATGCAAAGATTTTATAATTAAAATAGAGGACTGGGCAGTTGACAGGATTAGATGGAAGGTTTTGAATTTTCACCTCTGTTACAGGGTCATCTCTATCCAAGACTTGAAGTAACCAAGTGTTAGTGCCATCCAAGGAGTGTTCTGTATGTTTTATGTAATAAGGTGGTGCCCTCATATCTGTTTCTACTGGACACCTTTCAGCAGTCTGTGATATTTCAAGTAATTTAATCTCTGTCTCTGCCTCAATTCCCCATCTATAAAATAGGGATAATACCGCCATACTTCACATAGGCAATTTGAGGATAAATTCATTACAGCTTTTGAAGTGCTCAGATACTATTGTGCTGATATCATATGGGTAAATAGATAGCTAATCTACATGCATGCAGCATGGGAAATGGAACACATGTTCTTCTTCACAAAACTACTAACCTCCACTATCACAGGGGTAGCCGTGTTAGTCTGGATCTATAAAAAGCAACAAAAAGTCCTTTAGCACCTTATAGACTAACAGATGTATTGGAGCATAAGCTTTCGTGGGTGAATACCCACTTCGTCAGATGCCCATGAAAGCTTATGCTCCGATACATCTGTTAGTCTATAAGGTGCCACTAACCTTTACTATGTCACCTAAAGAAGAATCTCCATTGATTATCATTAGTACTAGGACTTACACAGTCTTCCCTCAGTAGGCCAGCCCAGGGCTTAGAGTAATGAGTAGTGGAGATGTAAGGAAGTGCAGCTCCACCTCCTCTTCTAAAAGCAGAAGGTAGCCAGCCCCCTGCTGCTCTCTGGCTTAGGCAATCAGTGCAACCTCAGAACTCTTCTTTGCTGGTGAGATTCAATCTACTTCAACCACTAGACCATAAGGGACTACTACCAGTGGAACTGTGTGAAACATTCCCAACAAGATTGACCAAGGTTCTCCAAGTTATGGAAGGTCAGATCTTCACACCAAGTCATGCACAGACTCCAACCACATTTTGTAAATAACAAGCGAAGAGGAAATGTCTCAGCAGCATAATTCCTCCCACTCGCTAAAGCAAAACTGCAAATATGAACTTTGTGCATAGCCAAAAATAAATTGCTTTAAGCCATATAGATTCATAGAACAGAACAGCACATGCTGCAAAGGGATGCTGGTATCAGAGTGCCAATCCTGCCCCAAATGAACAGACCTCTGTGTCTACATCTGCTCAGCATTGTCTCGGGGGTGCAGGAGTGCCCATGCTGCCCATTGCAGGATCAAAGCTTTGAGTAATCTGGTTCACAGTTAAGCAAATCAATCCAATGGTAAAGTACAGTGGGCCCTCTTTATAATTCCACTGGCAAAAGCCAAAAAATTATAAAGGCTTAATTCTAATGATGGTATTCACTGTGGCCCAGAACAAAGGAATAATAGATGTATATCAGAGAGCATTTAGCTAGTTTGATCTCTCTCTTGCTTAAAAAGACAGCAGCGTATTAGGGGCAATACTGTGCAGTTTTTCCCCACATCTATTAGAGTTAATTTTTCTCAGCCGCTACGACGAGGAAGCCTTTTCTATTTAGCACAGGTTAGAGACTCTCTCTCATGTTTCATGAATCACAGAGTCCCTTGGTGCCAAAGCCAAGCCAAATGATGAGAAATGCAGGAGAGGATTCAGTAGGTAAAAAGCTAAATTGTCTAATTCGCTGTGAATATCTCTTCAAGAAAAATCAAACCACATGATTTTTATTGAAATACTTCCTCCTCCTGATAGATTATTAAACTGCCGAGGAGTAAAGTTAAAGCAGACTGACTTCTACAGTACAATGTGATAACAGAATTAGAAAGCTGAGAAAATCCTAAAACTTATTGTGCTTGGCTTAAATCCTCATATTTCTAGTAATTGTGAGCAATGTATGGATATGTTTCCCATTAAAAAATTATTTGCTAAGCATGAGTCATTCAAGACACAGGAACAGACAATTCAATGTTTTATCAATTTACTCTGAACATTATTCAATTTCTTTGTTCAATCTAAACTCAAATTACAGCTTATTTTAAGAGACACAACAACCTGAATTCAAATTTAGCCTCTAATCTTGAACCAATCTACAATAAATATATGTTTCCCATGCTGTCACACCTCACTCTATATCACAAGACCAAACACAAATGGAGCGATGGGTTTAAGCTGCAAAAATTCAAATTCTGCTCTGGAGCTAATTTTGAACACCTCAAAGTTCAGGGCTGTTTAGATCTGGCATTTTGTTTTCTGCCCATTATAAAGATGGAATCTTTTGGGAAAACTAAAATTCAGATCTGGATTCCTAATACCATTAGAATTCTGGAACGTTGGAATGTTCGTTGTTGGCTCAAGCTTGTTTCCCAGTATAATGAAAATATTTAAAATATAGTTCATGGCCAGAAAAATACCTTCATACAAATTGAGAGAGAACATTCAAGAAACTCAGCTGTAATTTTTAAATGGCTTAATTTAAAAACAAAAACAAAAACTTGGTGTTCAGGCTATCTACAGTTTGACTGCTTTTGGAGCTGTTAAATAATGGTAATTTGTATTGTTTATGACAAATTGAAAATGTTGGGGTTTTTCATATTTATTTTCTACCTGTTTTCTTTGGTCCCCTTACACCAGTCAATTACAATGACTGCCAGAATTCATTAGCGAGCATTTCATTCCCTGCCATTGGATCAGATCTTCTAAGCGGGGGGGGCGGGGAATCACATAAGAGATGGGGAACTCAGTTCTGTTCAGAAGTGTTTGTGATGTCATTTCTGGAAATAAGCTAAGTAGCTCACCTGCTAGTGTTTCACTGCAAGAACTTGACATGTGAAAGTCAAGCTGTTAGTTTTGATTGGACATATAGATCACAGGGTATTTGCTTCTGTTACCAGACTGAATAGGATATGTCTGCACTTAAAACACTTAAGCAGCACAGCTGTAGCTCCACCACTTGCAGTGTAGAGACTCACTACACCGACAGGAAGGGTTCTCCCATCGCTGTAGTTAATCCGTCTTCCTCAGAGGCAGTAGCTAAGTTGACAGAAGAATTCTTCTATCAACCTAATGGTGTCTACACCAGGAATTGGGTTGGCATACGTATGTCTCTCAGGGGGTGGATTTTTCACACCCCTGAGCAACACAGCAATCCCAGTGTAAGTTTCCAGGGTAGACCAGTCCTTAGAATCAAATTTTCAGTGCAAAGTGTGAAAATTAGGAATTTTTAAAATTAGAATTTAAAATTTTGAAACTTACTTTCCACAAATATTTGTGGAAAGGATTTGATCAAGCCCAGATTAACTAATATGTATTTGTGCACTTGCATGGGGCCCCCAACCACCTGGCCAGTTTTTTAACTACCCAACTGCTTTTTCCCTCCATGCTTCTGGTGGCAGTGTGCTTAGGGGAGGAGAACCCTTATAACTTACGAGTTATTTGTGAGTTATAAGTGGGGATCAAATGCCATCACATTGCATACAGCAACTGTTGCTGTGCACACACATGGAGCCACCAGCAGTTGTTCCACTACGGCATACAAGTAACGTGGCTGCTGGGAGTGCTATCAGCATGGCACTCAGGTCCCGCTCCACAAGCTGGGCCCTCAACATACCAACATGGTCACTCCTGCTTCTCTGAGTGCCAGGAAGCAGGACGGACCTGATGCTCACCAGCCGAACAGGGTGAGGACCAGAGTGTGGAAGGCAGGGGCGCCTGGGAGTTTGGGAGAGGATGGTAGGGGGCCTTTCTGGGATGAGACTCCTAGAAGGGGGTGGGTATTGGGGCTTATGCGCTGGGGTAGGGTCAGGCTGATGGGAAGTGCCTCAGAGGGGAAGAGGATGGTCAGGGATGTGGTGGGGGGGGGCACCTGGCAGGAGAAGAGGAGGGTCATGCTGGTGGGAGGTGGGTCAAGGTGGGTTTTCTGACTCAGGTGTGGCTCAGGCACACACCCTCACTCCAGGTCATGCCTCATGACAGAGAGTGGGCATGCCAAACTTCAAGGAGTGGCATTGTGACCTGGTGCCCGGAATTGCAGCACTGTTCAGGTTTGGTGCCCTAGGCAGAGGCACAGGGAGGTTTGGCCCCTAGGCTACCAGGCGTCTTCTCACCGCCCTCCCAGATGGTCATAGTGCCATGAAAGAATGGGGGGCTGGGGAGGGAGGGTTCTGGGAAGGGTCAGGTTTCTCAGGTCTCTTTCCAGGGTTGAGCGCTTCTTTGGCTCATTCTTCTTCCTTGCTGGCACTGATGTCATGAGCCATCAGAGACATGGTGTCCTCTTGGGAGTCCTGGTAGTTGGATATCGTGGCACCCAAGTCCACTATTTTAGGAGGAAAAGCACCAACTTTCTTGCTCCCTCAGCTACTGAAGCCCAATCCCCAGGGCTGGCTTCAGGCACCAGCGCAGAAGGGGGCAGCACGTTCGGGTCTTTGGTGGCAATTCGGTGGTGGATCCCTCAGTCCCTCTCGGGACTTGCCACTGAAGAATGAAGGGACGCTGATCGTGGCTTTTTTTTTTTTTTTTTTTTTGCCGCTTGGAGTGGCAAAAAAAGCTGGAGCCAGCCCTGCCAATCCCACAATCAGTGTGAGTCAGTCCCTTATTTGTATTGATTCAGATCAAACTTGTGTTCAGATCCAGCTAGGACTCAGTCCCCCTATCCCTGCCTGTTTCTCAAAAGGAGGTTCAAATATTCAATGTGCTAATGTCCTTGCTCTTTTCTGATTTGTATGGTCTCCAGCAAATTCCACCTTCACCAGGAACCCTTTCCCTTATAACTGGGGAGCCAGCTCGGCCTGGTTGAGTCCATTTCTAAGTCTCAGTTCATAAATACACACAAACGATTAGCCTATGTAGCAGATGTTTCCCACAGCAAAAAAAGAGAGAGAGGTGGTATTCGGCTTTAAAAAATCCAATTGCTGCGCATATTTAAATATTTTAGATCTATTCATATATTTTAGATTTTGTCTTCTCCAATATAATAACAATTAATGGAGATGCTCTCATATTCACAGACTGTATATCACACACTGTGTAGTTTAAGGAAGGTGTTGGGGGGGTTGGGGCACTTTCCATACACAAGGCCTCAAAATTCTGAGCTTGACCTTGCAAGATGCTGATGACTCAAGTTAAAAGAGTGAGTCTTTGTCTCCATCTACTGGCTTTTCCCCACTACTGTTTCCAGCTAACAGACTGATGCCTTTACCTCAAGCAGGAGAGGTACATACATGCTTTTAGCGCTGAGGTTCCAGGTTCTCATTGACAGCTCAGGCAGGGCCTGTTACACGTCAGGGTTCAGCACCTTGCTGGATCAAGCCCTAAATGTATTATGTCAGCAAACATTCCTGTTTGTAAAGTCAGTCACTAGCTAGTGATGGAAAGTAAAGCTGAGATGGATGTGAATAGAGCCAAAGGGTATTTGATTAAAAATGTGAATGGGTGTGTGGAAGAGCTTTTACGGCATTCCTGCAGCTCTGATTAGCAAAGATTCATTGTTCTTTTATACAGGCAGTCATCCACAGCAAGACCTGTCCTGGGAGAAGCAAAAGAACCTTTCTGTTATGGGGAAGTCTCCCACACTGGGAGGGGAGATGAAGAGGGGCTTTTGGAAGGCAACATATGCTGAAAAGTAGGTTTGAGGAAGGAAGGAGGGGTTTGGTGAAGGGCAGAGATCAGGAGAATGAGAGTCTAAGGTAGCATGAGGCAAAAAAAAAAAATCCGGAAAAATCAGAAAGAGTCCAGAGCTGCAGCTGGGGAATGAATAGGACGGATATGAAATAATTTCGGCTCTGACACTGAAGGATATTGCAGAGGCTAAAAAATTGCCTCCCCCACTGTTACTATGTTGTGCTAGCTAGGGTCTCAGGCAAAGTGAGGCTTTTAAGCTTGCCTGCCAGGGCCCTGGTAGTGGAGGCCATACTGGAGGTCAGTGGGGAGGTTGCAGGATGAGGGGGGGCACTGCCATGATTTTAGCCCTGGTACTCCTGAGCAAATTCCCTGTGATCTGAGTAAATACCACTTGCCACATGGTAAGTCAGGTTAGCCAGGAGGACAGTACGTCACCCTTTTGCCTGGTGGAGTCAGCAGCAACAATGAACAGGTTCAGTATCTAGGGGTCCCTTTTAACAATATAATCTAGAACTGGCTCAAGTCCCCACCCAGTAACCTGGGAAAAGGACACATCCCAACTGGGTGCCTCTAAGAGGCACTACTTCCCCACTCATAATTAGAGTCTGAGTATGAAAAAGAAGACACAATTTTTTTTTAAACCAGGGGGAGAATCCTGCATTAATTTGGGGAAATTCCACAAGTGTGATTTGCAAGCATATGGTCATGAGCAAAACACCCGCCCCAGAGTATGTTGGCAGTGAAAGTCCAACAAATAAACATTGCTTTAACTTGTCGCTCCCCTCTCCCTCCACTGCACCCCTCTTACAATTGCTGTCCTTGGTCAGCGAAGACCCAGAGTTCAGAGGTGCATTTGTGTGAATTCACTTCCCATCTTTTCGGGGAGCGGGGGAAGGCATTGAGCAACACCTCCGCTGCTGCTGCGCTGTTCACTCTTCATTGCCACCTGCTGCATCATCCACTCTGCCACTGCACCACTGTGTCATTGCTCACTCTGCTGCTGCACCATCATTCATGCTGCTGCTGCATTATTCTACTACAACCTCTGCAATGTTTTGAGGCCCCACCACTTAACACAGCTCTCAGTTATTTCAGCAGTTAGTGGGGGAGCCTCACCATAGGCAGAGAGTTGTATGGGCCCATGATGCCCATGCTCCACCAGTATTCATGAAGGTGGGCCCAGCTCCACCAATATTTGGGCCCGTGCTTTGGCGGAGCCCCACGCCATGGGTCGGCAATGTGGGGCCTCTCACCTTGGGAGCAACTCCCGGCCAATGGGAGCTACAGGGGGTGGCGCCAGAGCTGCTTGGCTGCGCCTTCACAGCAGGGAAGGGAAGGGAGCCACAGGCAGAGGCTCTCAGCCCTGGGCAGAGAGTGAGCAGCACGAGCCTGTCCCTGTCAAACAGACACACAGATACAGCCGGAGAGCCGGGGGGCTGCAGGGACACGCAGACACAGCCAGGGGATTGTGAGGACAGACAGACACACAGACATAGCCGGGGGGTTGTGGGGACAGACAGACACGCAGACACAGCCGGGGGGCTGTGGGGACAGACAGATGGAGCCGTGGGCGGGGGAAAGGATCAGCGATGGGCACCCCAGGGCTGGCATAAAATACACAGTACAGAGGGGGCTACCTGAGGGGGGCTACAGCAACACACAAACCCCCGCAGAGCAGACCCGGGCTGCGACTGACTCCGTCCATCACTCCCCCCACCCCACAGAGACCCACACAACCGTCTGTCCCCCCCAAGACACCCCCAATGGCCCCTGTCACCCCTCTCCAGACAGCCCCCCCTTTTGTGCCAGACAACTCCCCTCCCCCACTGCCTCCCCTGCTCCAGAGCTCCCTACAATCTCTGCCTTTTCTTCCCAACCCCCGCCCATTGGCCGGGAAGCTCCCAGTCTATTGGCCACTGCGGCCAATGGGAGCTGCACCTGAGGCAAGGTGCCTGCTTGCAGATGCAGACCTGTCTGGCTATGCCTCAAAAGCCCAGGGAAGGGGAGCCACAGGTGAGCAAGCCCCCATCATCATCATCACAGGCACAGCAACCGCCTGGCAGCAAGAGATGGCCCTGAGACTGTACAGAGAGTTTTTGGGCAGAGCGCTGTCTGAAAGTGGCTTGGAACTGGGAGCAAAGAAACTTGCTCCACTTTGAGGCCTGTGTGTTCAGGGAAACAGGATTTTGTACATTCTTTATTAATAAACAAGATTACCTCAAAGAAATACCTACTTTCATCAACAATTTCTCCTCCTAGCAGAAAGAACACCCAAAGCCCTGAACTTCAGCTAGCTGCTCATGTCAAAAAAAGGATTACAATATCCTGAGATCCTATATAACTCACTGGTTATAGCCACTTTTTAAAGCCAATTCAAAAAGTTATAGTTACAGTTAGGCATATCTTAACTAAGATAGAGTTTGCATTTTGTAATAGCCTATCATGAGGACCTCAGGCTTGTTCTATCAATGCAATTAGATAAAATTGTCACTCAGGTGTGTCTAAATACAATTATAAATGTGATCCCCAGTTTCCCATCTCCTGGAAGTCTGGACTGAGCTTTTCGGTGGTCCTTCACCACAAACTACAACAATAATGGCTACCAGAGCCCTCTGACACCATTTCCAGCTCATTTCCAGGCGTGTGGGTTCCAGTAACCCACACACCTTCTGGGTGTGGTGTTTTGTCCCATCTAGTGGCACTGAGACCACTTAGAGAGAGAGAGAGTAATGAGTCTGCTCTACAGCCTTAGCTAACAGCCAGGTGGCTTTTACCTCATGTGGTAGCGGCTCATGCTTTGAGCTCCAGAGGCCCCAGATTCAATCCCACATGCTGATGACTGAGGTCTGTCGGCATTACAAGTGGAGGTTCATGTGGGATTTCAGTCTGGGAAGTCTCTGAAGCTCAGAATGCACTTCCTCAGCTAGGGAAAGTAAGTAACCCACACACCCCCTAGGTGTGGTGGTCCGTCCCATCTGGTGGCACTGAGACCACTTAGAGAGAGTAATGAGTTTGCTCTACAGGCTTTTAGCTCATGCATTAGAGGCTCTTGCTTTAAGCTCCAGAGATCCCAGGTTCGATCCCGCCCGCTGATGACCAGGATCTGTCGGAGTTATACTTACAGTTAGGGGTGGAGATAGAATGGACTAGAAACTCCTGCGGAGGTCAATGGGATGCTTCTGCACACAGTGATATGAGCAGATAGTTTGCTGGGGCAGTAATGAGCCAGGATCACTCACCCCTCAGTGGGAGAAGACAGCCAGACGCAGAGACAAAGAAAGAAAAACTAGTTTTTGTTTTGGGAACTGAGAGAGAAGGAGAACTGCTCAAGGAATCTCTGATTAACATCCACAAAGGGAGTCTGAATGGCTGTGGGATCTAGTGCATGGGTCAAGCAGTTCCAGCCCTACTGAGACCCCACCCAGCACCAGCTCCCAAGAGCCAGCCAAGACCTACACAAGACTCCATACCAGGCTTCCCAGTTCAATTTGCCATACAGGCCACAACTTGTAACATTGACATCCCTGGGTGGTAGCAAAGAGTCCTGTGGCACCTTATAGACTAACAGACATATTGGAGCATGAGCTTTCATGGGTGAATCCGACGAAGTGGGTATTCACCCACGAAAGCTCACGCTCCAATACGTCTGTTAGTCTATAAGGTGCCACAGGACTCTTTGCTGCTTTTACAGATCCAGACTAACATGGCTACCCCTCTGATACTTGATCTCTGGGTGGGTGGGGCATCATCAGTGGGGACCAAACCTGGCTTCTTTGTCTGAAGTCCTATGGAGGTCCTGGCTGGCTCTCAGTAGTGAGCACCGGTGGAAACTCTGTCACTCTGGACGCTGAACTCTGCAGGCAGGGCCAGCTCCAGTGTTTTTGCCACCCCAAGCACCCAAAAAAATAAAAAAAAAAAAGGACTGATGGCCCTGCTGCCGAATTGCCGCTGAACGGCCAGATATGCCGCTACACTCTTCTTTGGCTGCCCCAGGCTCCTGCTTGTTATGCTGGTGCCTGGAGCCAGCCCTGTCTGCAGGGATGGAACTGCCAAGCCCATGCTGTAGATCCACTGCAGTTCAAAGACTCCCTTTATGGAGAGTGGGAGTTAATCAAAGACTCCCTGAGCTGTTCCGCTTTTCTCTCAGCTCCCAACTTCAACAACTCAAAACTGAAATCAGGATGTCTTTAGACAGATGCCAGTTCTGTAGTTTTAGTACTGGTGACTAACTGTCCAATTGGCAACAGGCAGTTTCTGCGGAGTCTTGTGAGGCCCTCTCCTCACACAGGCTGCTACTTGTAAAACAAACACACCAGGGTGCGTTGTCAGCAGCAAGGACCAAATCTGGGGCCTCAGGATCTTAATGTATGAGCCTCTACAGCTTGTGCTTAAAGCACTTGTCTCTTAGTCAGGGCTGTACCAGGCTCATCAATCTTTAGCGGGCCTAGCCACCACTAGAGGGGGAGAGAGGGCACAGAAGCTAGGCATAGTTTACATAAAGAAAGGTTTTTAGGCGTTCTGTCATTAAAATTAAGTGATCAGAATCCCTTACGTTCTGACCATTCACTGTAATACATGCACCATATACAGCTCATTTATTTCTCACATTTCTGTGCTGCTAATCATCATAGCATCTGCATGCTAAAAGGATATGCCATCATCTCACCTATGAGAGCATTTCAAAGCCAGGAGAAACTATTGGACAAACCAGAATACTTAGTAGATGGAAACAAGAGGGGAACTACGTGCAGCAGCTAGTTATAACACTGACCATTTTAGAGCTGTAATTGGGTATATCCTCCAGATTGAAAGGGCCAGCTACCAGAGTGAAGCATGCTGGGAAAGTCCCTTAAAAAGAGTGAGGCCAAAGCAGAGAGCTCAGTAGGTGAGCATACAGCTGAAGATGCAGCAGCTCCAATGAAATGGGATAAGTTCCCCTTTGTGGGCTGGAGTATAAAAAGCCTTCTCTTTGGCAATCAGACAGGGTGGGGGTCAGTTGAAGGGCAGTGGTTCTGGTGACCACGTAAGCAAGTCTTTAGGTTTCAGCAGTTCCATGCTAAAAGGAAATGCAACTTCTGTGGCTGCGGAACCTTGGACACTTACAGAGTCTTAGAAGTACTTATAAGCAGAGTGAAACCCCGATTTATTATCGTTGTTTAGATCAGTTTTTGTTTCATATGGTATTTTGGAATTAGATGATCGCAAAAGTCTACAATAACCAGTACCGGCTCCAGGCACCAGCGGAGGAAGCACGTGCCTGGGGTGGCACACGCTAAGGGACAGAATTCCATCCATTCTTGGGGTGGCACAGTCCAGGCGGCGTTTTTTTTTTGTTTTTTTTTTTGCTTCAGCAGTTAGGGTGGCAGTCCAAATGCTTTTGTTTTGTTTTGTTTGGGTTTTTTATTTGTTTTTGTTTGTTTGTTTGTTTGTTTTTTTGATTGGGGCGACAAAAATGGTAGAGCCGGCCCTGACAGTAACTAACATATTGTAACGTAAACCAACATACTAGATCTGCTTTGTTGTTCTGCCAATTAGGTAGTGAGGGATACATGGCTGACAAATGTTGCCACTTAACGGGGGAGGGGAATCATTACCTAATTAGCTTCATATATTTTTGGCTAAGAAGCTTTCTCATGAGTTGCAAATCATTTTCTTATGGCATCAGTAGCCTTATTACATATGCAACTAATTTGTGCTGTAATTTAAAGCAGCAACAAAATGACAATTAAGCTCTTATCTCTGATACCTTTTCTGGCATTCAGTTATGAGAAGCTGTGCTAGCTCTCCACACACCAACCCACACACACACAAATAGTACTATATACTTGGCATCTCAAAACCAGGAATTGTTGTAGGTTATGCTGTGTATAACCTGTATGCTTGTAGCAGGGTGGACCTCTGCTCCTGCCCTGAAGGGGTTAAAAACAGCCCTGGGAAGGGGCTGAGGCTGGAGAAAGCAGCCTTTAGGCTGGGCTGATTGGGGAAGTGGCTGCAGCTGGGGCCATGCCCCAAACTGAGCCACGGGGCCTAATAAGAAGGCCAGGGAAGCCAAGGGCAAGCAGTCTCTCTCAGACCAGAGAGGGAGACAGGCCTGGCTGCTCGGGAACTCACCCGGGGGGACCTAGAGGAGGGCAGGG
This sequence comes from Chelonoidis abingdonii, assembly GCF_003597395.2. Lineage (NCBI taxonomy): Eukaryota > Metazoa > Chordata > Testudines > Testudinidae > Chelonoidis > Chelonoidis abingdonii. Next base: position 279,512,155 of record NC_133770.1, read on the forward strand.
CTGGGGAAAAGGCCTTAGGAGCTGGGAAGCCCTAGGCCTACAACTCCCCAGGCTGCAGAGCTGGTTCTAGGCCTCCTAGGTACTGGGCTTGCAGAGGGGCAGCCGGAGGGTGGGTAAAGGCAGCCAGTCCAAACCTCTTGTTGCCTGTGATGATCGGCTGATACACTGCAGTCTGCCCCAGGGCACGGGGGCTAAACCAAGACTGGCAGTAGCCACACTGAGGCAAAGTGGGGTCAGTGGGGTGAGGGTTCCCCTGGGAGGGGGGAGACCCAGTTAAAGTGGCACCGGGGTCCAGGGAGGGACACGGGGGCCAGCAGCGGACAGATGGATCACCAGCCTGCAGAGGGTGCTCCGGGCTGGGACCGAACTAATTTCCTGAAGTCACCAGCAGGAGGTGCCACAGGGGTGAGTCCGGCCCGTCTACAATGCTCAAAAGGTCTGTTACACTCCCCGTCCCCTTCTGTCTCCTCTCCCTTTTTGAATATGCGTGAAGTGGCTTTACCCCTTCCCCTCCCTCCTGGAATGCTTGTGGGATAAATGGGCTGGTTGAACAGTTGGAAGATCAGAAGAGCTTCCAGGTAGACAAGGTGTCTGGGACTCTAATTAGGCAGCATTCACACACTTAATACATGGACACTGCATGGACACTGCCCAAGGTGGAATGTGACCAACTGGACGTGGCCAAGTCATCTCTAGTCGCAGGCCATGAGGAGCAGGTCCTTAAAAGTGGAAGGGGCCATGTGCTCAGGAGTGCACTCACAAGCTTGTCCCTCCCATGAAGGCCCTTCGCCCAGACCACCTGGCCAGTGGTTCACTGCATTGCATTCCATCGTGCCTCGGGAAGACTTACCTTTATCGCACCATCCATTGCTGTGCTGTGGGACATTTACCTTGAAGGATCCTGACATCTCCAGTGCCATGCCTGTCTTGGGAGCATGAGTATCCAAGTGTGAGTGTGACGCCCCCTCTTCTTTTGAGCTTAGCTATCAATATAATAAACGTGCTGCTTTCTGCCAAACTCTGGTGGGTCCTTAGTCCTCCCTAAGCTTACTAGCTGGCCCAATTTTGGGGTAACAGGAATGGCATTCTGCTTTCAGCTGGCAATAGAGAATGGAACAGTAAACAGCACATAACAATCCTAGGTCTTTCTAACTTCCATGCATCAATAGGCAAATACCATTTTCTGCCAAAGCTACAATACAAAGTCAGTTCTAAAAACAAGTTGTATTGCTCTGCTTATTTTCTTTATCACATGGAATTAATGAGCTTTATCCTGTTCCCAATGAAATCCAAGAGCATAGCTCCCAACTGACTTCAACAAGAGAAGCAGGAAGACTTTGATCTGATTTGATTTTTGAAGAATTAGAGAATGTTAGTAACAGCGCTGAGCAATATTGTCATAAACAGAT
>NC_133770.1:279513663-279573702 GCF_003597395.2 Chelonoidis abingdonii
AGTATATGTAAAGGTGCATGTGTTTTATTAATCTGTTTATTCTAAAATTCTAGGAAGAAATCACAGCCAGGGTGGTTCCACACTGTCTGAAATTTGGGGGGCGTGTCAAAGTTCAAAGTGGGAAAAATGCCTTGACAAATATAAACATGTACATTAATATCTAGCACACAAACAGTTTTTAAGTAGTCTTGGTTATAGCTGGTCAGCGCATTTCAATTTGTCAGTAAAAAATGAAAAAACTGAAATATTTCAATTTTAACATGTCATTATCATGCCCAATGGATGTTGTAGCCTGAGCATCTTAAGTGGCTGGATGGTCCAGTAGTATCACTTCTGCCTACAGGACCAGAGTTCAAATTCCTTAGGTGCTGGGCCTACAGGATTGAACATTCTATGTGGCTGAATGACCTAGTGGCACAGCTCTCATCTAGAGGGCCAGAAGTGCTGTGCCTGGGGAACTGAAAATTATGACACTATTGGTGCAGGTGGTTCATGGAAGTTGCATAACCACAGTGTATCATGGGAGATGCATTCCCTAAGAGACAGGTCATTAAGGATACACTGAACTCTTTAACAATGATTAATAGCCAACTTTCAAAGGCTTAATAACCAAGCTCAGAAAATGGAGCTTGGGTTTAGGGAGCAGATGGATTACTTTCCTGTGAATTTCCCAGCTTTCTCAGTATCAAAATCCTGTGCTTTCCATGGTTCTGTGGCTTTGAATCCCCATGCTGTATAATTATTAGGCTCGGCAGAATTCAATTTTTATTATTTTATCATTTTGATGGGTAACACCAAGGTTTATTTTTAAGAATTTTTTTATTTTTATTCATTTAAATTTTCACAGTTGTGGGAAATTATGGTGGGGCAGACAATGGTGGAGCAGACAATGATTATTTCATGACAGTAGATGTTGTGATTCAAAAAGATGAAGCTTTATAACCCTTAAAACACAAACAGTCAATATCACATGTCAAAATACACAAAGTAAATATCCTTAAATCAAAGTTCTCAAGCAGCATTTTTCTGACTGTGCCTATCTGTAAATTTCAGTTATTAATGATGACAATATTTTTGGTCAGTTTGTTTGTATATGGTGAAATCAACATTTACTGACATATACCAATAAATATCTAATCCTTACAAGCCTAATAATTGTCCTTCAGAATCCTGAGCTTTTATTAAAACAGAAAATTTTGGTCCATTGTGGTTGCAAAGAAAATCTGCTACATGGGAAACCCTATAATCCAAAGTGGTGGGATCTTCCTGAATCTTCTAATATATAGCATGACCCAGCATCTCTGGAAAGGTGTTAATTATCCCATCAATCTCAGTAGAGGAGTTCACTCTGAAGTCCAGTGATTGCAATTTAAATGTCAACACAACTATTTAATTGGAGGTATTAAAATTACTCCAGATGTTTAATGTTGTATGCAGTGTTGTTGTAACTGTGTCAGTTCAACAATATTAGAGAGACCAGGTGAGTGAGGTAAGATCTTTTAACGGACCAACTTCTGTTGGTGAGAGAGACAAGCTTTCAGGCTACACAGAGACCTGAAGAAGAGCTCTGTGTAGTTCAAAAACTCTCTCACCAACAGAAGTTGGTCCAATAAAAGATGTTACCTCACCCACATTGTCTCTCCAGACCTTTAAGTCATGCAAGGGATAACTTGGCCATAAACCCTGACTTAGTATGCTATGGTCTCAGTGGAAAACCTGGGGTGGATTCTTAGGATGCGATCTCATCTTTGGGTCTAAATTCCTGCACTAGATTCCAGAGAGGATCTCTGTGGGGTATTATGTTTTTCTATATATTAAAAGGATTGACTCACAGCTCAAAACAACTATTTGTTGATGTTTCTTTTTTCATGTGTTGCTGCACTTTCTGGTATGATCAATGACGACTGGGCCCAGAATTTGACATGACATCTCTAATGTCTTACACCCACCCCCATTTGTACGGATGCAGTGGAAAAGCAGATAGCTGATTTAATATCTGGGATGAAGGCTCCTGTGTATCCAACTCTATAGTACAGAAGTGAGAAACAGGTATTTTCCCCCCTCTTTAAAATTGATTTTTGCCTCTCCCCTCCCTGAAGCGCCTCTCACTTTCACAATAGTTTAAGAAGTTGTGTAGCCAAAGGAGGGTGCCACAACTTTCTGTTCTTCTGCTCTTCATGCTACCTGGATTAGCAACGCTGGCAGAAGAGGCCTCCTTTGGACTGTGATTTAGACATTCCATTCTTAAGTGAAGGATTGCGTAGATAGACAACATTTACAACTAGAGCCCAGTGTTACCACCTTGGTTCTTAAAGAGAATGCTGTCATCATTATCAATGGCCTACACACAGAGAATAAATTCAGGATTATGACCATGACCCTGTAACCATAATTCACTTGCTTTGCTGTATTGATAAGGACTGCAGGATCAGGCCTTCTGCATTGGAACTAATGTTGATGTTAATGTCTTTAAAATGTGGCACTTTCAAGAATGATTAATAAAAAAGTGAAAACACAGTAGTAATATTTAAGAGTGTCTGTCTCAAAACCAGAATCAGCTCCTATTGCCTGACAGCATGAGTTTCACTTTTTTCATTTTCTGTTGCAAAGATTAAGTGGAACGCAGAGGTAGTGACTTTTTGTTTTACTCCAAGCATACCTGGACTGTCGACAAGAGTAATTTCGAAGAGGGGTATGTTCAACTGGTACAAATTGTGGTTTTCCTTCTCTACACTTGTGGTTTGCATCAGGGCAGCTATGCTGGTCACTGGCTACCGATGGCTGAATCCCAAATAGATACAAAGCCTAGGGCAGTTTCACCTGAAACAATCTGTGTTGACTTTAACTACATCTTATGGAATGACAGACTTCTCTGATTGCTCATTTTCTTGCCAAAATAGTTCATTTCAAGTGTCTCTTTTAAGTGTCTTAAGAGCACAGTTCATGCAATGCCATATAAAATCTCAGAATTAACAAGGTGCCTATATTATATGCAAGATAGTCAGGAAATTGTGCCTAATAGGAAACTGTCAGCAAAAGATTATAAGAGAAATATACAAGACAGGTAATGCTGGTGCTGTAAATTTGCAGGAAGGTAGGGAAAGCACAGGGTAGGAAACAAAGGCCAGTTCTAAACTAGAAACTCTATACAGGCAAAAAGCTCTAGTGTAGATGCAGTTATACCAACATAAAAGTGCTTTTATCAAGATAGCTTATTTTGCCAAGGGAACTGTTAAAGGTTATACAGGCAAAAGCACTCTTTTGTCACTCTAAACTGCATCTGCAGTAGGCAGCTTTGCCAGTCTGGCTCTACCAACAAGGTTTTTTCAGTGTAGCCCTAGCCTTAGTGGAAGCCAATGGACTGGATTGTTAGAGTCGCACATCCAAACATCCTCTTCCTCACTCCAGTACCTGCAGGTGGGAGTGGGTAACTCACACCTCCAGCTGCCTGGACATCAGTTGGCCCCAAAGGGAATTTCAGGGTGGCATGACTTCTGAATGTTAGTGATGTGCTTTTCTCTGGCTGACAAGTTTGTAAGGTAAGCCAGTATGAGTTATTTATGGGAGCCATTTGCTTCTCCCTTTTTTAGCACTGATAAGGGGGTGAGTGGGAGGGCAGAGGTAAGTGGATAGATTAAACAGTTCTGCCTGGCTGACCTCAGAAGGAAGTGTGCCAGCCAGGGAAGAGCCAAAAAGAGGCTATACATAGATCAAAGATTTCATAAAAGCAAAGAACGCTGGTCTTGATGATCCACTAGTGCCAGTACTCACTACTCAGAAATTCCTCCCCTCCCCAGCTGTTACCCTCCACTCCAGCTAGTTGGGTGGCTGCTACTAAGCCCAGCCACCAAATGGTATCCCACCAGAGTTCTAGCCTCAGCGTCCTTTTGTAGCAGAACCGTGGGCTGAAGGAAAGCCCTGGGTATTTTCTGCTGAATTGGGCTATCAATGAGATGATGCACGAGGCAAGAAAGATAAGCTTGAGATTCTGCAGCCAAACTGGCTCTGCATCCCTGACAGTAGTAAAACCTCACTCTTGTTAGTAAATTGAAGTGCTTTGACTCAGAAGGCGTGCAGGGAGTAAATATGTGCTGTGACAAGGTGAAATCTTTAGAATCACTTTTCAAACAATAACCCTATCTCAGAGGGTATGTCTACACTATATTGTAAACCGGGTTCTGTGGACCCAGGATTGTGCTTTTCAAGCCCATGTTTGAGTGGCCACATTGCACTGTATACCTGGGCTTACCTGAGTCTCACAGACATGCTAAAGTCTCCATGCCGCACTACACATGCTTTCTGAATTGGGCCTGCAGCTTGAGCTGCAGCCATACCACAAAATGACAGATAAAATAGCAGGGTAGATGGTAGAGATACTGCTTGGGCACGTAGAGAGCCAAGTAGTGTATATTCCCTAAGGTTCTGGCATGGCTTTACTCACCTAAGCAGGGCTTCACCATTTACATTGCTATTTCTACCTGTGCTAGGTGGCCGGGGTGGGGCAGGGCATGTACTCTACACACCCATGTGAAGGAGTGTGAAGTGTAGACATGCCCTCAGAGGTTGCTCCCTTGTGTTTAGAGACTACATCAATTGCTTTCCTTTGTGTCCTTCTTTTTGTCAATGTCTCACTGAAGTTAATAAGACACTTACAATTAAGCGTGTGCTTATGTGCTTTGGATTGAGGCCAAATTACTCAGCACTTCACATGATCGAGCTCAGGGTGTGTATATACATACTGGAGTCATTCAGATGCAGCAACAGAATTCTTCTTTGGACACAAACGCTTGGGCAGTGTAAATGGTGAAGCCCTGCATATGCTTAAGTGCTTTGAATTAGACACAATTTATTTTTAAAATATTTTTCTCCCTCCAGTTTGTGATGAGCAGGGCCTAGTGGCACGCTCTCTATGTTGAAAAAAAGCTAAATTCCTCTCTTCTTTTTAGTTCTCACTAGTGCTTTTGTCTGATCCTCTTTCATGGCTAGTCGTGTTGTGGCTCCAGAGGCAGAACTCTTGTTGAGTTTTGTGAGGACTAATCACATTTTTTGTTCAAAAATATTTTGTATTTTAAAAGGGCCTATTTTAAAGCTAAAACTGTTGCAGCACTTGATCGCTTTAAAAAAAAAAAATCAATTTTCACCAGAAAAAAAAACAAACAGTCTGACAAACCAAATAATTAGCAAATTTTCAAAATGGCAAAAAAAATGTTCCATTATTTATTGTCTCCCTTTTTCCCTCCCTCCCTCTTGGTTTTAGAGGCAAAATAGAAAAAGGGGTGTGACAAAAGAGCTGGGCCTCTGTTCTTTTAAACTCTCATTTCTGATATCTTTTCTGACATTCAGTTACAAGAGGTTGTGGTAATTTTTTCACTATACAAATAGCATTAGATACATGCCATCTCAAAAACAGGAACTGCATTCTACGTTCAGCTGGCAGGAAAGGGTTGACATCCTTTCTGCAGTCCCAGCAGAGATGTCTATCCTGCTGCCCTTGGATGTGCACACTTCAGGTCATGGTTGAGGCTTACAAGGAGTTAACAGTCTTTTCAGCTGTTAAGATCTGAATCAAGTTAAACTTTGAAAGCCCCAATTATGAAGTTGTTGGCTCCTTGTTCAGCAGAGTAGTAGTGCCACTGACTTCAGTGAACGTTGAATCAGGGCATTAATGAGGTAATAACATAAACTTAAAGGGGGACAAAAAGCAGCGTTTTTTCATTCAGTAAACTTCACCCACTACTCAGTTGGGCTAACATATCTGATTCCCTTTTTAGCCACTGAGAAATAACAGATTTTTATTTGCATTTGGGTCCCCCTAATGGAGGAAGAAAGAACTTGAAAGCTTTCAGAACCCACCACGCTTCTGACCAGTCAGAGAAACAATCGCAGCAACATGGAACTTCTCTCTGCTTGCTCTCTAATTCTGTCCAAGGCCACTTACCCCCACCTTGGCAAATATCAGTTTTCAGCAGGGTAACCCCACACCCATTCATTGTCCAGGCTTTGCCCAGCAGGGCTCCCAACATGGTAATCTCAAAAATATGGGCCCCAAGTACAAAACGTAGTCCAATTATAACTACATTTTCTCAAATCCTCGCAAATATGCAAATAGAGTGCTGTCTCACTCAGTCACGTCCCCTTGCTCTCCAGCAGATAGCATCAGAGAGCTCACTCAATTGCCTCCCTTCTCTTGTAGGTCTAACAAATAAAATAAATACCCTGTGCCCTCAGGAGAAGGTGGTGGGCTGCATCTATAGAACATCCCATACAGACCCTGCAGGCCAGCCTGGTCTCTCCTGGCAGTGGGCGCAAGGGGAGGAAGTAACTCTTTGCCTGGTTTCCCTCAGTCTTTCCTCTATTAACTTGAGGTCCTGCAGCCTATAAGCCTAGAAGACTGATTACACAGTGGCTTCCTTACTATCTGCTGTGCTTCCAGACTGTGTCAGGAGGAAGTCTTCATCCTAAGTAAAACATTCCAGACACTGATCATAAGAACCTCACATGGGCCCTCATCTTTCTTACATAGGAGGCAGCGTGATTTAGTTAACAGTGTTTGAAATGATCAGATTTATGATGAAACTACATGTAATGAAAGCTCTGAATAAATCCATGAGCAGCCTTATGACACTGTTGAAAAAGAAAGATGACAATGTTTATACTAAGGTATCACCACTGATGTATCACCTCTGTTGCACAATTGTGATAAATCTTATATAAAGTATGCCTTGTAAGGTATCATTGGAAAAGTTGTAATCTGTTAAACAATTGTTATCCTGTTTTTATGTGAAACCCTTCTGCCCCTCTGAGTTGGCAGCAACAAGGGCCAGGTTCAGTATCCAGGGGTTTTGTTTCAATAACACAATGCCAAACCAGCTCGAGCCCCCACCCAGTGACCTGGGAAAATCTTACACACATCCTTGGGCGCCTCGAAGAGGCAATACTTCCCCTCTCGCAAGCACAGAGTCTCGGTGTAGCAGAAAAGCTTTAATTACATGAGATAAACAACAAGCATTAAATTGGGAAAACACCTTAACTAGAGTTCATAGACCAAACCATGAGCAAAGACCCACCCCAGGAAATTGGGCCGTGTCCTTTTCCCTGGGCTCTTGAGTCCAGCAACCCCCAAATCACCCACAGTCCCAAAAGTCCCACAATCCAAAAGTCTCTGTCCTGGGTCAGTGCAGCCCCAAAGTTCAAGAGTCTATCTGCAGATGTCCCTCCCCACAGCCAGGGTAGAAGGGGGCACCTGACGTGGTCCGGGGCCAACTGCCCTGCCTCTCCGTGGGGTTCTGCTCCGCCTTCTCCATGAACTGTTCCACTTTACCAGCCACTCTGCTCTGCTCCTCCAGCCGTCCTCACAAACTGCTCCGCTCCACTCCGCCAGCTGCTCTGCGCCACCAGCTGTCCCGTGAGCTGCTCCAGCTGTCCCCACAAACTGCTCGGCTCCGCTCGCTCCGTGGGCCGCTCCAGCCGTCCCCCACAAACTGCTCCACGCCTCTCTGACAGCTGCTCTGTTTCGCAGTATAGCTTCAGGCTCCCCCACCAGTTAGCACAGTACTCAGTGCTCTCAGCTCAGTAATTCCAGCTCTTTAGTGATTTCAACTCTTAGTGATCTCAGCTCACAGTAGGGGAGCCCCCAGTGCTAGTGCACCATTAGTTCAGCTCAGTAACCTGTATCTAGATTCTTAGGGGAATAAAAAAATCAACTCTGACATTCCACAGTGGAGAGAGGAGGGGCTGGAACTGCTGCTTCTGGCTCCACAAGGAGACTGCACCACCAGGCACAAATACCTGTCCTCAGCCTCTCTCAATTCACTGGGTTTTGGAACCCGTGTCCCTTGTCTAGCAAGTACCACCCAACTGAGGTTGAGTCATTTGTGTCACAAAGCAGTGCCACAGCTCGGCAGCCTGGGATGGGGTAGGCGTGCCTATGCAAATACACTCTCTGAAATTCTTTCCCCCAGATGTCAGGGTAGAGCTCATCCTGACTCTGCTTACATCTGTGTGTATTATCATTGTATGTGAAGTTATGAATCTTTGCTATGTGTTTTTATCTGAAACATGTTGTGTTCCTGCAAAGACACATTTGCATCCAGACCAGTCAGCCAAGCTGATGGGCCATTAAGGAGAATCAACACTTCCAGTGGGCCCTCCTAAGGACGCCTCAGACAGTATATGGACAGTGGAGGCCCAGTGACTCAGCAGGGCAGGTGGAACATGTGCTCCCTGACTACATGTTTGAGACAATAACTTTCCATGAACATGGGCTAAAGATATAAATGGAGACTGTGACATCATCCCTTTGCCACTTTCCTGCTCCACATCTCTGGACGATGATTTCTAACAAAGGGAAGCTTTGAACAATGGACTGAGGACCCCTAATCTTTTGTGTGATCCAGAGAGACTTATTGTGTCTAATTCAGAGCACTTAAGCATATGGAGGGCTTCACCATTTACACTGCCCAAGCAGTTTGTGTCCAAAGAAGAAGAATTCTGTTGCTGCATCTGAATGACTCCAGTGTGTATATACACACCCTGAGCTCGATCATGTGAAGTGCTGAGTAATTTGGCCTCAATCCAAAGCACATAAGCACACGCTTAATTGTAAGTGTCTTATTAACTTCAGTGAGACATTGACAAAAAGCTAACAGATTTTACATCACTGCTATTATCCTGATCTACAAACTCTGAAATCAACAGCAATGTACAAGATTCATTTTAATCTTTTAATAACTCTGCTTTTTTTATTAATAAATCTTTAATTAGTAAAGATTGGCTGCAACATGGTATTTGGTAAGATCCTGCAGTATATATTGTCCTGTGGTAAGTGACTGGTTCTTTGGAATAGGAAGAACCTAATATGTGATTACTGGTTTTGCAAATAATACCACACTGGGAGGGGTTGCAAGCATTTCCAGGGACAGGATTAGAATTCAAAGTTGGACAAACTGAAGAAATAGCCTGAAATAAATAGGATGAAATTAAATCAGGACAAATGCAAAGTACTCCACTTAGGAAGGAACAATCAGTTGCACATATACAAAATGGAAAATGACTGCCTAGGAAGGAGTACTGCAGAAAAGAGTTATAATGGATCACAAAATAAATATGAGTCAACAGTGTAACACCGTTGCAAAAAAAGTGAATATCATTCTGGGATGTATTAGTTGGAGTGTTGTAAGCAAGACACGACAATTTTTCCACTCTACTCAGCAATGATAACGCCTAGCTGGAGTACTGTTTCCAATTATGGGCAAGGAAAGATGTGGACAAATTAGAAAAAGTCTAGAGGAGAGCAACAACAATGATTAAAAGTCTAGAAAACATGACCTAAGATTGAAAAAACTGGGTCTGTTTAGTCTGGAAAAAAGAAGATGGGGGAGGGGGGACATCATAACAGCCTTCAAGTATGTAAAAGGTTGTCATAAAGAGGAGGGTGAAAAATTGTTCTCCTTAACCACTGAGGACAGGACAAAAAGTAATGGGCTTAAATTGCAGCAAGGGAGATTTAGGTTAGACTCTTCCTAATTCTAACGGTAGTTAAGCATTGGATCAAATTACTCATGGAGGTTGTGGAATTTCCATCACTGGCAGTTTTTAGGAACAGGTTAGACAAATCCACCCAGGTATAGTCTAGAAAATACTTAGTCCTGTCTCAGTGCCAGGGTCTGGAATAAATACCCTATCAAAGTGCCTTGCAGGCCTGTATTTCTATAATTCTGTGATTCTTCTCACTATATAATTACATACAAAAAACTGTGTAAATAATTTCTTATGTTTTTGTAAAAGCAGAAATTCCATCCTGTGGAACCATATGGGGTCATTAGCAGATCTGGAACCTTCAGATCTACTGCAGAGACCTCTATCACTGCAGCTAACTGGTAGGAGAAGGCCATTGTCCTCTAGGCGGACCAGTGATGACAAGACACACTCTACCAGTGCTTTTCACAGATGCTTGCTAACAGCAAGGGAATATCGAGACTCATGAATAAGGCTAAGATTTTATCACAATTATTTTTAGTAAAAGTCAAACAGGTCATGAGCAATACTTCAGGGAGCCATGGACCAATCTGCTACTTTACTAAAAATAATTGGGGGGCAGAGCTAAGCAGGGGGGAGGAATGGAGTCCCATGGTACGGGGCACAGCCCCAGCTCCAGCAGCCACAAAGGGGAGGGCACAGCCATGGGAGGCACACAGCTACCATTCTGGAGCTGGCCACAGCTGCAGGAAGGGGTGTGTGGCCACGACTGCAGCCCCCACCAAACCCCGGCTGCAGTGGGAGGGGAGACACACAGTCCCCAGTGCAGCCACAAGGGACATGGGTGTGCAGCCCCAGCTGCAGCTCCTGGAGAAAGCTGCGGGGCTGGGGTACATAGCCCCATCTGTAGCCTCCGCTGAGCCTGGGATACTGCGGGGCAGGGGCACGTGGCTCCCTGCTGCAGCCTCTGCCAAGCCTGGGATGCTAGAGCTTCTCAACAAAAAGTTGTAAGAATTTTTTAACATAGGCAAAACAACTTTTCTTTCTCTAAACTCAGCCTCCAACATGGCTAAACTGTTTTTGCTGAATCTTTCCAAGGCAGACCTACAGCACGGAAGATTTCAGACTAAACAGTTTAAGTTTAGCAAAGTTCTAAGCACAGGTCCTTATAACAGAAAGTGTTTGGCAACTTTAGCTATAGACATGGCTACCAGCTCCACCTATAATATATTCAGCTTAGTTTACAGCGTACACAAAGCACTTAGCAGAGATCCTAAGAGTTTTCACTGTTGTTTGCATTGATGTTTGCCATGAAAATTGTGATGATTCATGTATGAATAAAAACCATCAAGCCCAGGCAATGCTGGCATTACGCATAAAACTTCCCTTTCCTCCCATATGTTAACATGGAGATTCTTGGGTAACTAGACCTGAGAAGCTAAATTCACTGTATAAATAATTCAGTATCAAAACCACTGGTGGGAAATCTGGAAAGTTACCATCTGACCTACCATATGTGGTTACTATGGAAATAGCTCTCTCCTTTAACTTAATGTACTCGGGAGTGGGAACAGTTTCCTTATGATTCACATGAATCTCTGGCATGTGCTTCACTGCTAAGTGCCAGAGAAAATCTGCATTAGTTGCAGTGATACAGTAATACCCTTGACTGGATTACAGAGTTGGGAATTGGCATGACTCAGATCTGAATTAAACAGAGTGAATTTAGAATATCTGTCAGTAAAAACAAATCAGACGGTTACTTGGCACTCAGTACCAGCAACTGGTCATGTTAAATGCTCATAATGTTAGTCCCAGAACAGTCAGAATACTATATTCACATTAAATAAATACAGCTTCAGTTCCAGTCCACAGACAAGATTCACTTTGACCTACTTGTGAGACATGTTTCTGTTTAGAATTTTCTTTTTAAACAAAGACTGGCTAGTGGGTTGAGCGTGATCTAAAGCAATAAACCCCAGCCTTTGGCGTCAGAAATCCTGAATTCTAATCCTGTCTCTGCTAAGGACTCACTGTATGGCCTGCCTCATGCAAATCACTTCTCCTGTCTATCTCATTTATTGCCTCCATAAAATAGGGGTGATAACACTCTTCTGTCTGCATCACAATGATTTGAAGAGGAAAAGGGCTGATAGGAGGTCAGATATGGTGATAGAAATAGTATAAGAATCAGGATAGAACAAAATGTTCACAACTATTATTAATCTGAGAGGTTTTTCTGAAGTCTACCCTTTAGGAAATGTGTTAGAGTTTTTCCACAGTTTAACCTAAGTAGTGAGATATATTTTTTTTAAAAGTTTGCACTATCTTTATGGTAACAAATCACAGATCTGACTCAGCAAAAACCATTATTACCTAGCTATGCAGAAACTGTTAGTACTTTTCAGTGAATCAAACCATAAAAAAGGTTATTTATGCATTGACAATAATAATCAGCTTACATCCCAAAGGACAAACCACAGACTCACTCTGTTGCCTCCATAGGCACAATTGTCCTGAAGTTGATTGAGAACCAAATGAAGTCAATAGGAATTATGGAGAGAGAACAGCTGCAGAATTGCACCTCATATTTATATTATTCATATCACCCACCACAAAAATGCACCACCTCAGTGATGAAATGCAGCAATTGTTTAGCAGTACATATTACCAGTGGTAGTAGCAAAGGGCAGCTACAATATTTTATAGTATTTATTAGGTTTTATAATTTTTTATAGATCAGCTATAAGTTATTAACATTGTAGAATTATCATTTTAATTTTATAATTAAATACAGAGTTAACATTTACAGCCCTAGTGATTTTTTTTTCAACTTACATATGCCAGTGTTGGCTCTGGCCTTTTAAAGAACACAACAAATTATAGACATGCCCTGCGTGATGGAAAGCTTAAACTACATTGCAATGTTTAGCCATTAGGTGGTACTGCATGAAGAACATGATGCACATCTTTGCTGAGTGCTGGAGACAATCTACATTCTTTCTTACAATAAAGTTGTTGTTGTGCCTAGCATCCATTTTGCCTCTGCCTCTGTGTGACTGACCTGATGTGGTGTCAGAAGAAAAAACATAGACACTGCAGAATTTCATCAAAACGCCGAAGTTCCATGCCTCAGAGAGCTTCCGCTTTGACAGACCATCAAACTGGCTTTGTTGGAAAGAGCGGTTTGCACATTTTCATATTCCAACTCAATAAGGTTGCCAGACATCTAGTTTTCGACTGGGACACCCATTAAAAGTTCAGTTTCAAACCTTATAGAAGAACTTTGCAATCACTTGTATGTATATGATCTATTAATCCTTCACAACTCTTTTTTTCTTTTCTTTTATTAATAAACCTTTAGTTTTTAGTTACTAAAGGATTGGCATCAGCATGATTATTGGGTGAGATCTGAGTTATATATTGACCTGGCTAGCTGGCTGGTCCCTATCACAGATTAAATTGGTTTTCAGTACCCATTCATCATAAAGTCTAGTGTCTGGGAGGTGAGCCAAGGGCTGGAATGCCTAAGGAACCTGCATATTTGACTTCTTGTTAACCAGTGTGGTGAGACAGAAGTTCACTTTTGTTACTGACTTGATATATCTAATGATAGAATAACCAGTTTGGGTGAGTCTGCCCTATTTCTCAGTAGTCTGTCCTGAATTCGGTAGCCTCAGCTGTGACCCACTGAGGCACAGTGACATGACAAAACCCTTAATGAAGTTCTTAGCTGAATCAGTGAGTCTGGCCTCAAGTGTATTTTTTGTTTATACCAAATTAAAATTTTGGAACAGATAATAAGCAAGGATGGAATTAGTCAAAGCCCTGAGAAAATGAAAGTAATTAGAGAAGTGAATATACCAACAAATGTACCGGAACTGAGACTTATACTGGGGATGATAAATTGTCTTGGCCAATATTTGCTAGACCTTTCTACTGTGACAAAACTGATAACAGCAACTGGATATAGACTAGCACAACTCCTGATGGGAAGACAACTCATAACTACTATTCTGACTTGGGTTCTTTTCCTGTCGCCAGAGTGCCTGGACATAGAGAGAGTAGCCAAATCAGATAAAAAGGCAAATAGAACTTACACACACTTTTACAACAGACATCACACGGTTAAAGAATTGCCTGATCTGGAATGTGGTGACCATGTTTGCGTCAAACTGGATGGAGAAAACTTATGAAGCTCCAGTTGTAAAGAAAAAGAATTCATCACCCAGATCATAGATTGAGACAGTGGAGTTGAAAAGAAACTGTCAACACGTTCAGTTCATTCCAAAGAATGAACAATCAATGGAGCACACTCTACAAATTGCAGCTGCAGAACCAGGAGAAGAAGGTTCATCTATTCCAAATGTCCCAGAGACAGCCGTTGCAAATAAAAGACAGGCTAGTCACCGATTTGTTACTTGTTCTGGCTGTGTAGTTAACAAAACAATATGCTTTAGGGATGTGTAACAGATGGGCACATGTTGAGATTTAAAGTTACTTTGAAAATATATATATTGTTTTTAACTTGCTAAAATGTAGAAGAAAGATTAAAAGGGGGAGATGTGATGCAAAGCTTAAATTGAATGATAACATCTGGTCACTAGGTGGCACTGTGTGAAAAATACTGCAGCCCATCTTTGCCCAGCAGTGGAAACAATCTAAGTTCTTTTTTTCATAATAAAGTTGCTGTTGTGTCTCTTTTGTCTCTGTGTGACTAACCTGACACCCAGAGCCTTAAAACCCCCCAAGGAAAGAGATGAACCTCTTTTTACTTTAGTTATTTAAATCTGAACAGGCCAGGGAGAGGAAAAGCCCTATGGAAGGGCTGTGACCTCCAAGAGGTTAATGACCGGGTGTTACAAACACTTTTGTTGCTAAAAGGGAGAGGTATCCCATCTACATTGGAGAGTCCCACTGTGGAAGAAGTTAAACTGCACTATAATTATACTGTATATAAAATCCTATTGTAAATTGGTAGGGCAAGGGCAGTCAGGAAGCGGACGGAGGTAGCTTTTTTCAACAAATTGACAAATTAGGCATCAAATATCCGTTTTCCTGGTGGCCTTGGAGAATGGATTTGCTTATGGCAAGAGGTCGCCAGCTCAAATCCTGAGGGAGCCCCTTGTAAGAGGTATGAAAAATATGGGATTGCTCACTGGCCTTTTTTTTTTTTTTTTTTTTTCTGCCATGTTCATGAATCCATTGCTTATTTTATGTGTGAACATTTCTACAAACTGACTTTCACTCATGAACAATACAAGCCACCAAAGTAATCAGAAAATGTGTTTCATTTCACAATGAAATTCATTTCAGGATAGAAATGGAAATACCATGTGATGGCAAGTGGCTAGTCCTAATACACTACAACATCACTCTCTCAGCCTTGTCCGTTTCACGAGCTGTCTTTGCAACACTTTTTTTTAAGCTATAGAAAGAGTTTTTGTTTTGGACACAAAGAGCTTGCAAATTGGCTCTGCATCTTAGTTGATGGTGCTCAAAACAGCAGATAATTTACATGGCAAAGATAATACATTAGATTATCTGCTACAGAAGAGAAGTCATTAGGGCTCATCTTCTGGGGCATTTAAGCTCCTAATTCCCATTTAAATCAATAGAAGTTAGACACACACATCTGTTTATGGATCTGAGCCTAGTTGCCTTCAAAACAAGCTGATGCTGCCCTAAAAAGAACAATCTTTTGTATCATTGTGCTAGTTATTGTCATCAAAGGCCTCTCTTGCCTCCTGAGCTGGACTGTTCTGCAGCTCTGCTCTACTCTGTTGTTTGAAGTGAGAGCAGCTATGTGACTGTCTTGCTATTAGAGCTCTATTTATTTTGTTTGAAGCTAGGATGAGTTTCAATTGCTGGGGAGAATTTTATGGGGTTTGAATGAATGTGAAAAATTCAGCTGTGAAAATTGGGTAAATCTTAGCAATTTCCTTTGAACCCCAAAGTAAAACCCAGCGGGTAGGAATCAAGGTAAACTGAGACAACAAACCCTCTTCAGACTGAAAGAGCTACGGGGAGAATTCAGTTTAACATTTACAAACAATAAACTGAGCATCTGCGTAAGGGTAAATTCTGCTCTCATTTAGACCATGTAAAAGCTCTCCGAAGTCAGTGGTGTGACTCTGGATTTATAGCAGTTTGAGGACAGAATTTGGCCCATTATGTGCAATATGGTCAACATTTTACATGAAACTTTCTCTGCACATTTTTTTAAACCTATTTAATTTACCACATCCAATTCCACCTACAATCCCTTTAATGCTCTTTGTAAGTCCCTAGTACCTCAGGCATTAGGCTATTCACTGTAGCAAATCCTGACTTGTGTTTGCTCCTTGCTAGCCTGCTTTTTCTCAGGCACACAGCAATAATACAGATTTTAACACCACAGTGTTGTACATAAAACAGGATGCAAAAGCCAAATTCCTCCCACATTAACATCCATGGAACCCCAGTGAATTTAATATGTGTAACTTCGGGCAAATAATTGAACTGTCAAAGTAACAACATTCCATCTGATATAGAAGAGAAGTGAGGCCATTATGTCTGGTCACACTGATGTCCATTAATACTGTAACAGAGTGGCTTAACCCTTAATGGCTGTGAGGAGGACGGGGTCTGGGTCTAGCTAGCCATGGCTACTAAAGAAGGTATACCTGTGTGAGAGAAACTGATTCCCTATAAAGAGCAGCAGTGGCTGCAATGAGTGGGGAATGCCGAGGGGGAAAGTGGAATAGCTCCATGGTTTGAGCATTGGCCTGCTAAACCCAGGGTTGTAAATTCAATCCTTGAGTGGGCCATTTAGGGAACTAGGGTAAAAATCCATCTGGGGATTGGTCCTGCTTTGAAAAGGTGGTTAGACTAGATGACAACCTAAGGTCCCTTCCAGCCCTAGGATTCTAGGAAACAAAATCTTGAGAAGCTGGGAGCAAGACTGGCTTTTTCAGAGACTTTAAACTGCACCCCAGCTTTGGAAGAGAGAGTTGGGAAGCCCTCCCTAAGGGGAGAGAGACACTGAACTGGGAATGGGTCTAGGGGACCAGTATATACTTGAGGACTGAATAACTTGAACCCAGGTGGGAAATGGTTTGATCCCCTCTTTGGCTATGGCTACTCTTGGAGCAGGGGCATGTGATTCCCAGCTCAGAGATATATTCACGCTAGATCTCAAACTAGCATGCTAAAAATAGTATTGTAGCCACAGCACCACAGGCAGTGGCGTGAACTAGCCGCCCTGAGTACAAACATACCTGGACCCCATGAGTACCTACTCGGGGTGGCAAGCTCATGCTGCCACTCATTGCTGCCCATGCTACCACTGGGCTACTGTTTTTAGCATGTTAGCTCAATCAATGCTAATGTGAGTATGTCTACATGAGCTGGGAATTACACCCCCAGCTGGAGTACAGACATAGCCTATGAGACCACTGGACTGCAAGTCAAGAGATGTGGGTGTTGTTCCCAACTCTGCCTCTGACCTGCTTTGGAAACTTAGGCAAAAAAAAAGATGTCAAGTGACATGCCTGTTTCTCCTTCCATCCTTTGTCTGCCTTGTTTATTGAGACTGCAATCTCTTCAGGGCAAGGACTGTCTTTTACTGTATGTTTGTGTGTACAAGGCCTAGCAAAATGGGGCCTCAACCTTGATCATTACTTTTAATTACTTAACAATATCAACCTCTGCACCTCAGTTTATCTATCTCCAAAATAGGAATAATACCACTTTGGGGTTGTTGTGAGGTTTCAATAACTAATGCTTGAGGTCTTAGATGAAAAGATGCTATAGAAGAAGAAAGTATTTTTTTCCTGAATTCAGAATTTCTCCTTTAAGCCAAATAGAGTCATAGTGTAGATTAAAAAGCAGGCAACCGCACTGCAAGCTCCCTGCAGAGCCCAGCCTCAGATCTGCATTAGAAAGAGCATGAGAGATTTACACCAGATTACCTACTGCTACAGCACTGTGTTAAACAAACTGTGTTTTGCTAACTCAGGCAAACAGAGTTTTATAATATCAGCTAAATGAGACTCAGTAAAATGTCTGTATAGCAGAGGCAGGCTACTTATGAAGGAAAAGTTCCACAATATGAACTGGAGGAGCACTGGAAGTCCCCTGCTAATGGTGAAGGGAGGAATGGGGAGGTACTGAGACTTGGCAGGGGCTGGGAAGGAGAGTCCTGGGGGTTCCTATCTGCTCCCAGGCCCATTCCAGGCCCTACACTTCTCACTTCCTGCTCCCCAGACCATCCCACGGGTGCAGCTGCCACTCTAGCCCCTCTGGGTCCCATTCTTGCCTCTGCTCATCCCCTGGGTGTGCACAAATCTATGTGGGGGCAGAGCCCCCCACAGTATTTCCACTGAGGGGGCACTAGCCCCCTTATCTCCAGTTCCACTGCCCCTGCAAAGAGCAGGGCTACATTGTACTTTGTCCCATCTCAGCATCTTGATTTCCTTTTCTAAACACTCAAAACAAAGCACCATTGTGTTTCTGCCATTGAGCATCTGAACCCCCACCATTTATTTATATACTAAAATACAAATAATAATAATAATAAATATCATCTAACAATCAAGGACTTGGAGGACAGGGCAGAACTACATTGCCCCAGCAGGAGCTCTGGAAGGCAATAGGTCTCAGAAAGGCACAATAAGCTAAATTCACAAGACTAGGGCTAGATTTTGCCTAATGGGATTCATGACCCCCAGGGTCACAGTTAGGTTCCTAAAAAAGGGATTCACAAATACCAGCATGCTGAGTGGGGAGCTGCCCTGAGTTAGCCAATAGAAAGTGTTGAGGAAAGGGTGTGACCTAAGACCTGCCCTTCAGAGGGACTTCTGAATCCCCCATGCCATGGGCTCTGGGGTATTCAGAAGTGCATGTCACTCAGGCACCCATTGAAGCTGTCCCACTACATATAACTATCCAAATAGTCATAGGGCAAGAGTGTCTCAATGATTTGGGCATTCACGTTGGTGGTAGAAGACCCATGTTCTAGTCCTCATGTACTAATGAATATTTTGTTACATAGCAGAACAGCGTCAACACAAGAAACAGAGAGCCAGTGGTTAGGGTGCTTACCTAGAAGGCAGGACACCTAGCTTCAAGCCCCTGCTCCTCAGTGTGACAACTGAGCAGATGTCTACATTTTGACTAGGAGCTGTAAATTCCAACATGAGGAGATATACATGAACTAGTGTGCTAAAAATAGCAGTATAGCCGTGGGAGATGCTAGCTGCCCTGCATACAGTCCTGTCTGTGTAAGATCTCAGGCCTTTTTCTGCCGTAAACAGCAGGAGCTACACTAGTATAGCAGCAGCCATGAGCAAAGAACCAGCATCACATCCTCACATTCCATCTAAATTGCATCAAAACAATGTAATATCATACTGTTAAGAGGACGCTCCTGTCCTAATAGTACCCACCATCACCAGATAAAGAAACAGCTTGTTTTGCCTTTATGGTCTCTACTTCTCTGTTGTTTATCTGTGTGGTTTCTGTCTGATTCTTTGATTGTTTCTGTCTGTTGCATAACTAATTTTGCAAGATTTAAATCAACTAAGGCGGTGGGGTCTGATTAAAGAATTGTTTCGTAATAGGCGAGGATTGGTTAAAAAATACTGTATTGTAGTGCTGTAGTTTAAAATTATTGGTCCAGGCATAGCTAAATAGGACCCAAGTTTTAACTATATAAACTGGGCTCCAAAAGGAAGTTATTTGGAACCTAACTCCAGGACACCGTCCAAGATCAGGGCTGTCAGACCTCAACAACCTGTCAACAATTCTGTGCACGAAACTGGAGCTCCAGACAATCTAATCTTGACTGGTTATCAAGAAAAGTTCATCTGCTTTATTGGGAATGGTGAGCATTGTATGCTTAGCATGTGTATTCTATTTTGGTAACTGTTAATAAATGTAAGTTAAGGATATTACTGTGTAGGGCTCTTTCATTGGTAAAAGACCCCGCAAACCCACAGAAGATTACTCCCCGAGTCCTAGGAACTGGGTAAGGATGTGTACTTAAATTAACTAGGTTACACCCTGAGCCCTAGGAAGTGGGAAAGGGTGAGGGTGCCAAAATTAACCGGATTACACCTTGAGCCCATGGAAGGGTAAAGGTGGGGTGCCCTAGAGTGTGCGGGTAACCCCTGAGATGCCAGGCACATAGTTGGGCAGCTAGCCACTCACAGCTATGCTCTTATTTTCAGGGAACTAGCTCAGTCATAGCTAGCATGGGTATGTCTCCTCAAGCTGGAATTTATACATCCAGCTCAAAGTGTAGATATGCCCTTGGATGGCTATATGCACACCCAGCCACTGAAATTTAGGCACCTCCAGGTCTTTAACAGTGGAATCTTAGGTGCCTAGAGACCTTACGCAGCAGCTGAGTAGCGGCTTTGTGAATGCCAGTGGCACCAAAATGTTGGACTTAAGCACCTAAAGTGTCAGTTAGGCAGCTAAATCCCCCTTGTGAATCTAGCCCTGTGACCTCCTGTTGCTCCCAAGCATGCCACCTATCTACTGTTATTTCCATTAATTGGTGAATAAGAACCACAGGAGCACAAGTGAGGCTGCCCTGAAATTGTGACTGCACAGGGAGAGCTGGGGTATGAGCAGAGAGCTGTTTGCATGCAGGGGCCAGCAGCTATCGGATGCTGAAATGATAAGCTATGCAAATGCAGGAGATGCCTGATAATATCTTCCTAATCCAGACAAATATATTAAATCGCTGTTCTGTATTATTCAGCCACTACAGTTATATATCTATTGTCTTTGGTTTTGTTGCTGTTAAACTTTATTATAAGACATCTAACCAGAAAGAAAAACAGAAGACAATCCAGCAAAGTGCATCATTATTACATTACTTGGTCAATGGGAATATTTCCACTAACTGTAATGGGGATTGGATCAAGCCCCAAGTCGCTTCTGCTTTTCAAGGAGTATGCATACTGATTCTTGGCTGTACCTGTCTGAGGGCAGCAGGCCTCATGGAACTCTCTATAGACTTCATGCCTGGTGTGTCCTCAAATATTGCTGTTGTAATGCTTAGGCTGTACGCATTGCATTTTCTGTGGTAGGCAGCCTGTCTCGGAGCACTGTAGGTTGGAGGGCTTGGTCTACCAAACTGGCAGACCTCTTGTCATTCAATAATAAGCTGCTCTGCCTCTGTCACTGCCTCAGCTCAGAATCAAAGACTATTACACTGACCCTCCTTACATCCTCGAACTTTCATATAAGAGCAGTTGTCCTTTTAATGATGAAAATGATGGATGATCCCTAAATGGGCAGAGAATCTCAATCTGTTCACATCTGATTAATATTATCTGACCTGTTCCAATCTGAGCTACAGGGAAGAGATATGTCCCGTATATAGAGTTCTCCTTTTTTACGTAATAGCACACAGAGGTCTAAAGCCTGCTCCAGATGTTTGTTATGTAAATGACAGTCCTCGGTGTTTTTGACCTACCTTTTATGGTTATCTTGTCATTATATGAAATCATTCTTGGGAAAGAACTTTGTGGTTTTATCAGATATTTACTGGAAACCAAACTTTTTATGCCCTTTCTGGTATCCACATGTTTTGAAAGATTGCTTGCTTTTTTGTATAATTGGTCTGTAGAAGAAGCTGGAGATTTGTGATCCTTTCTAACCCCCAGATCCTTTTCAGCAGTTCTACTATTGAGCTAGTCATTTGCCGTTTTGTATTTGTGCATTTGATTTTTCCTTCCTAAAAAGCAGTACTTTGCACTTGACAAGATGAATTTCAATAAAGACTATTTCAGACCAGTTCTCCAATTTGTCAAGGTCATTTTGAATTCTAATCCTGTCTTTCAAATTGCTTGCAACTACTATTAGTTTGGTGTCATCACTAATTAGATAAACATATTCTCCAGTCTATTATCCAAATCATTAATGAAAATATTGAATAGTACTGGACTGAGGACTGACCCCTATGAGATCCCACTAGATATGTCCTCTCAGTTTGTCACTGATAAGCCATTTGTGAATCATGGATAAATTCTCTTTGAGGATGATCTTTCAACCAGTTGTGAACCCATCTTATAGGAATTTATCTAGACCACATTTCTGTATCAAGAACCGTACTAAAATAGAGATATATCGTGTCTAATGCTTCTAACCTATCCACTAGGCCTGTCAAAAAAAGGAAATTAGGTTGATTTGTCATGATTTATTCTTGATAAATCCATGCTGGCTATTCTTTATAACTCTATTATCCTCCAGGTGCTTACAAATTGATTGTTTAATCATTTATTCCAGTATCTTTCCGGGTATGGAAGTTAGGCCAATTGGTCTATAATTCCCTGGGGACTCTTTGTTCCCCTTTTTAAAGAGAAAACCTTCTGCCCAAGACATAAGTTCAATGTTCAGCCCACCTGCTGCCTCCTAAAATGGAGTGAGTGGCATTGCAACCTGGTGCACAGGATTGCAGCACCACTCAGGTTTGGCTCAGCCACCCCTGCTGCCTTAGACAAAAATCGACCGCTCTAGGCAGTTGCTTAATTTGCCGATAGCTAGAGTAGCCCCTACCTAAAGTCCCACTCCAATCTCCTCTTGATACAACCCAGGTACCCTTAATGCAGGGGTCCCCAACACGGTGCCCGTGGGCGCCATGGCACCTGCCGGGGCATCTATGTGCACCCGCCTACTGGCCACCATGCAAACAGCCACTGAAATGCTGCCGAGAAGCAGCAACATCAAGAAGCATCACCTCCAAAATGCCGCTGATTTTCGGCGGCATTTTGGCAGTGACGTCTCTTGATGACACTACTTCTCGGCAGCAACGTTTCTTGATGTTGCCGCTTCTCGGCGGCATTTCGGCAGCTGCTTATCCAGCGGCTATACTCCGCAGTGGCTAGTTGTCCGGCACCCGCCACACGGAAAGGTTGGAGACCACTGCCTTAATGATTAGTGAATAGGAGGGGGCTCCCTAGAATTGAGGTGGCTGGCAGTCTGGGTACCTACTTAAACCAAAAACAACAAGGAGTCCACTGGCACCTTAAAAAATAATAGATTTATTTGGGCATAAGATTTTATGTGTAAAAAAACACTTCTTTGGATGCACGGAGTGAAAATTACAGATACAGGCATTATATAATGACACATGAAGAGAAGGGCGTTACCTCACAAGTGGAGAATCACACTGGCAGAGTTGGGGCAGCAATGAGTACATTTCAAAATCCCACCCTAGCAGTCTAGAGGAATATATAGTCCAAAAGAGAGTTTGCATTCTAATCTAGAGCTTATTATAAGTGTTAGGAAAAAATTCTCAAACTAAAGATTCTCAAAACTGTGGCACAACCATAATAGTGACTACCATATGTTTACAGCTGGAAATGGTGCTAGTCATGCGGATAGACGCAAAGTGAAATCCCACAGTGGAGTCCTTCTGCTAGAGACATGTTTTATACTGATATATATTTAAGATACACATGAAAGCAAATGAAAGATCCTCTGCAGAATCATATTTCAATAAGGAGACCCAAAGTTAACCAGAAGGCTCAGAAGGAAACATACAGATAGTAAAGAAACATATATCAAGAAATTTAACAGATGAGAAATTAAAATGCCCACCTCCTGCAAAGAGAGTAACATTAGTGAATCTCAAGAGAAGGCTGTGCTGAAGGTTTGAACAACTAAGAGGAAGACTCTCATGAAAGATACTGGAGCCAGAATTTTCCCAGACCTTAGACAATAAACAGGCAGCACTCATGCAAAAAGCAGATTCATTAGAATCTGCAAAACATCTAAACATCTCTAAAGTAGACACATCGTATACAGAGACTTTTAAAACAGAAAAGGACAAAGGCTTCATAGCCCAATGAAATCAGTGAAATCACTGACTTAATAGGCTTTGGATCAAGCCCAGGCCAAAACTCTATGTGGTAGGAAATGATCCTGCATTGGTAGGAAGATGGCCCTATTAGATGACATATTAGGTCTTTTCCATCTGTAGCTTGCAGAGGTCATAATGAAGAAGGAAATTATCTACTAGGAGAAAATTAAAGTATTAGTAAGTACATCAGTATAAACGGAAAATTATAGGGCATTTATCAGCCAGAGACAAAAAATGGATAGAGGAGGAACTTTTAAGGAATGTTACATTTTTATGAAGCAAATCCCAAGTTTCTCTGAAGATTGGAGAGTTTCAAGGAAACAGAGACAGCAGAAAAAAGATCGCCCAGTAACTTAGCAAGAACTGTTGATTATTTCAGTTTTATGCTGGAGCAGCCAAATCATCCCTAAAGAAGTGCATTAGTTTGGGTCATCCAAATATAGTAACACCGAGTATATTGCCATTCCAACAAGAAAGTTGCTGTCTTTCAGAATCTTCTGCAGGTGTTACGACAGAAATGGACAAGTAGCCAGGGAACTAGTTCAAGTTACATTTGCCAATAGGTTCTAGTTTATTAGTTTGGTTATGCCAATAATACTTCAGGAGACTTTTCCATATTTATTTAGTTACCATTATGGGCCCAATACTGGGTTTACAAAAAATTCCTTGGCAGGCTGAACTCAATAGGACTTCTCACCTGCACAATATTAAATGTTTGCAGGATTGGGACCTTAGCTTGTAGACTCCCTGGGGAAGGAACCAGATCTTTGTACATTACTTGCATAATTCATATATTCCAAGGCCAGAAGGGACTACTGTGATCATCTAATCTGACCACCTGAATAACACAAACCATAGAACTTCCCCCAAAATAATTCCTAATCCAGATTTTACATAAAACATCCAATATTGATATAAAAATTGTCAGCAATAGAGAATCCATCATGATCCTTGGTAAATTGTTCCACTGGCGAAATGGGTCTTCTCTCCTGATTAGGGCCTTTTGATCCTACTGTAATAATAATCACCATAACAGATTATGGTGACAGGTGACAGATTAAAAGGAAAGAAAGAAAGAAAGAAAGAAAGAAAGAAAGAAAGAAAAAGCTACTTCTATTCATTCTAATATCCTTGATGTGGATTATATTACTAAAATATTTTAGCAAAGAGATCAGACCAAGCCAAAATCTTGTGATAAATACAGATATTAAACTATGCAAAGCCTTAGTGAAAAATGATTGAACTAGCTTTTCCTTGGCATTCCCAGTAGATGGAGCAGCTCTTAATGCAATGCAATCAACAGATTTTCCACATGAATCTGTCTTCCAGTTGTGAGCAGGGTCTGAATGAATCCTTCCCTGACAGCTAGTTGGCGGAGGGGAGAGAGACCCTGGGTGTGTTTATGTAAATACAGTTTGCTCTTGCTTTGCTTAGATTTGCTAGATATTCAGCTGATGGAGCAGTGTTTTGCTCATTGTAATCAACTTAGCTGGTGTTGGGTCACAAATTATGTTAGTACTGGATGCAGGGGTAGTGAAATATGGTTACCAATGTTTGTAATTATTGTGGAATACAGAAAAGAAGGACTGTGCTTAACCTGTCCCAAAGGAGGGAGTCGCTTTCAGAGTAAAGAGGATGGGTAAAACAAGGACTTGAATGTCCGAGCCCTTTGAAAGTAAAAAGGGTTGCAGGGGGATAGATTTTCCTAATGAGGTAGCTGCATATCCTCAACCAGGGTCCTCTGTAAGATTGGTTTAAGCCATTCCTCCCCACTGTTCAGAAAATAGTTAAATATGCTTTACTAGGAGCTGCTTTTGTAATGTTAAATGTTGTGGTGAGACTGTTTCTGCCCAGAGCTGAAATCACTTGTGGTAGGACTGTTTCTGCCCAGCCTGTACAGAGCTAAAAATCACTAAGAGACTGCCTGGTGAAAGTAGCAAGCAGCCAGCCGGTGGGAGCAGCGAGCAGAGCAACAGTGGAGAAGCATGACGAGTGAATAAGATGCCTTTTATCCCCCACCCAGGGTGGGAGATGAACTCTGCAAATGCACCTCTGAACTCTGGGTCTGCACTGCAGAGAAGGGTCAGGCATGTGAAAGGGCCTTTTGGGTTACTGGATGTAAGAACCTGAGGGGAAAAGGACACTGCCCAACTTATTTGGGGTGGATCTTTTACTCATGGTTTATGTTTATGAACCCTGTCTGCGGTGTTTTCCCAAATTAATGCTAACTTACTTCCTTAACCTACTTCGTTGTTCCTCCAGAACCTGCTGGGGAACAACTAATGGTCTAACAGCAGCACAAACTATACATTTGAAAGAGAATTAGAACTAACCAGACATAATACATCTAGAAAGACCCATAGCAAAATCTGATGACATTGACCCTGCAAAAATGAATGAGTGGAAGAAATATTTGTTATTGATATTACATGGGGTGGAGAAAGCAACTTTACCAATGAAACAAAGGGAAAGAGATTTAACGGATGCACAGTTGTTGCAAGGATGGGATCCCCATTTATCTATTTACTTAAAATACTCTGTCACAAGAAGACTTGAAACCTTAGGCCGCAATCCTGCAAAGACTTATACATGTGACTTATTTCACAGACCCTGTGAGGTTCAGCTGAAGCCAGTAGAACTACTCAGTGCATAAAGTTAAGCACGTGAATAAGTTTTGCAGGATCAGGGCCCAAGACTGAGTTTGGGAAAGTCAAAAGTTTGCTTAAAGAAACTATATTCACAATATCAGTTAATCTATAAACCAGACATATATATAACATATAAACCAACAGCACAGCTTCTAATTTTACTCATAATATTAAGGGCCAATAGTCACAAAAATGTCTTGCTTTATCTTTATTTATCATCACCACTTGAAAAATTGGCACTGATTCAAATACTCATAGCAGAAGTCAGCCTACTAGCTCCCACACAGAACAAGGAATAAGGAGATCAGCGTTCTTTCCAGCTGCTTCAGTCTGTCGAGTGGGGCCAATTCTTTAGCTTGGCAGGGTCTCAGTATCCTCATATGTAGAATGGGAACAATGGTACACTTTTGTAAAACGCTTTGATATCTTTGAACAAATAGCCAGCCTGTGTGCTGTAGGACCATTTTTTATGTTTGCAGTTGTAATGATGCCAAAGCAAGCATTAGACTTGCTGTTGAATAATCCTTTAAATTAAAAGGTGCACAGGTGATGTCAACTAAGAGTATGCAAAATATATTTGCAGCTAAATTTAAACCCCACACTATTTTGCATAAAACTCTGTTTTCATTAAAACGTTAATAATCTTATTTTAAAACGTATATTACATCTATTGCCTAGAAGATCAGTGCTTCATTGTTCTAGGTGCTGTATGAACACAGGTAGACACATTCCTTGCCCAAAGAGTTTATAATGCAAGGCCCCAATTCTGCACTTGAATCCCTAGCAAAACCCCCTTTTACCATGCAGAAACTCATTAAAGGGCTCCATGCAGAATCAGGGCCAAAGACTACAAGTCACATATGAAGGGTAGAGGATAGGAAAATACCAAATACATGCAACATAAATATGCAAATATAGGCCCTGATCTCTCAGAACAATCCACGTGGGCAGATCCCTGTGCTAAGCCCCAGCAGTGCTCCACGTAAGCACTGAGATCCACCTGTAGGTGGCATTTTGCAGCATTTCACGTTTTTATTTTCCTTTTTTGGTTTTGCAATATATAAATAATGATCAGTTTCCCCCACCCCCCGCCAACTGCCCCTAACCCTGCCTATCATTTGTTGATCCATGACTTGTAGATGTCACAGAAGAATTAATCTGCGATGTGAAAGAGATGGCCTTACAGGTGAGCTTTGAGAGGGAGTTCTAAACAGCATTATGTTTGTGATGTGAAACTGGCCATTCTGCAAAATTATTAGGAAAACTAAAGTTTCTAGGAGGCAAAATGACTCCAAATGAGATGATAAATACGTTAATATTAAATTTCACACACACCAAATATCACCCATAGTAAATTATTTCAACTTCATTTCATGCTGTTTAAAGAAATCACAACCAGACTGGCTTGAACAAGCACTGGGAATTAAATAAAACCCAGGCAGTTTTATGCTATTTGATCCAAATAAAAAAAGTGAAATTGAAAAATATTTTTAAAAAAGGAAATATTAAAAATGAAACTTGGGCTACTCTTGGCCTTGATCAAAGAAAGCTGCAATTGGTGGGATTATCCTGAATTCATTAGAATCTAACTCTGTGATACCCAAAACTGGCAACTAGCAAGGGATGTCACTCTTCACAGCAGCATCATATGTGTGGGGCTAAGAGGGGGACCCTCCAGAACTAAAACATTGATCTCTTTAATTTGACAGGCTGTTCACTCCCATTTGTGGCAGAGCTCTGACCTTGCCCCCATGGGTCCTGCACTTCTAGGTGCTTTATGCTAGCCTCAGTGGCTCACTGTGACCCTCCACGTAGCCCTTCTCTCTCTAGGGCCAGGATTACAGTCTACTGAGCCCTTTTCATCATAGGCTAGCAAGGAGGTTGGTGAGAGAACTCCCACAGTCTCTGTTGTCCCTGGGGGCTTATTTCAGAACAGTTTAGCCCCTGTCCTGACAGGGGCCTGACTTCCCCTGCCAGGAGGTGTTCCTGTATTGGTAGGTTGGGGGGAACCCAGGCCCGCCCTCTACTCCGGGTTCTGGCCCAGGGACCCTAATGGTAGCAGCTGTTGGCAGCGAACCTTTCACTGCCAGAGTTGCTACATTTTCCTGGGCCACTTCCTCACAGCTCTTCTGCTTCTCTCTTCTTCACCCTTATTGATGGTTTGAGGGTGTCTTCATTAACCAGCCCTTCAGCCGCACTTCCTCTCCCCTGGCTCCCTGGCTCTCCCCTGCCTGACTGGAATGAGCCCTTTTTACAGTATCGACGGGGCCTTAATTAGAGTCAGGTGGTCACATAAGCTTAATGGCCTCACCTGACTCTTTGCAGGTTAATTAGAGTGAGGTGTTCTCATCAACCTGGAGCAGCCCCTGCTCTGGTCAGTCAGGAAACAGAAAACTGTTAATCCAGTGGCCAGTATATCTGCCTTCTGCTATTCTGCTGTACCCAACTGGCCTGGGTCTATCACACATTATAGAGGTCCTACTGAATCCAAGATGTCTTCCAAAAGTGCTGCCTCACCAAACAAGAACCTCTCTCACTTTCTCCCGGTAACCAAGGGAATCCTCAGTGCCATCAAAGAGGACAACCAGAGCAAGCTGAGGAAGAGCTGGAAACAAAAGATGGAAAATACTGAACCCAGTTGGCTCATTCTCTCCAGCTCCAGATGAAAACCATAACTGGCAGGGCCCTGGAAGCTGAGAGGCAAATAGGAAGCACTGAGGAGAGAACCATCACTCTGGACACAGTGAGGAGGGGAATAATCAGAGATGTTTTACTCCTGAAGTAAGAAAAGAAAGAGGATCTGGAAAAAGATTGAGAAGAAATAATGTCAGAGTTGTGGACCTGCCAGGGGATACTGTATTGAGTCTACCCAGAATGAGGGCCAGTTCCTCAAGTTATGCCATGATCTTGCACCCTAAGTCAATGGAAGTTTTTCTATTTGAATGCTAAAGCAGGATCCAGCTCCTCACGATAGCTCCATTGAGGTCAATGATTTCAGTGCAGAGATCAAGGAGCTTGTGAATTTCCCTTGGACTAACTGTAAGCATGTTTTCCTTGCCCCACAAGTTTGCTGACAAAGTGTTCTTGGGAATCTAAGAGTTTTCTTGTGCTGAGTGGTGGCAAACTCCTCCACTATTGGGCTCATCTCCCTGAGCTGGTCCTGAGTGACGGAGATCAGTAGAGTTTGTGTGTTGTTTTGTTTTTCCAGAAAATACTCGGGGCCAGATCTTCAGCTGGTGTGAATCAGCATTGCTCTATTGCTTCAGTTCTCTCAGGAGGATTCGCAAGAAAACTTAATTTTTTTTTGTATCAACTGAAGCTTTTAGGACAACAAAAATTTTCTTAAAATTAGCCAGGGAAAAATCCTGATCCCCTTCAGTTCTGTATACCTTTGTTCTATCCTTGATTTCAGCCCTGGAAATCCAAGAAACATCAATCAGAACTATTTGAAAGTCCAGAGAAACAATAAAATACAACAAAACATTCCATGTTACATCCAGCACCACTCAGGACTGAATTAAATAGGAAAGTGGAATTTTTACAAAATCGTGAGGAAGCTTTAAATTTTGTAGCATGTGAGCAAAGCAGAGAACAACCTGTCTCCCGAGATAGAGACACACAAGCAACTATAAACAGCTACAATAAATCTGCGAATTATGATCCACTGCTTAAATTAAATTTGTTGGAAGACATTTTCTGCAACTCCCAAAATGCTCCCTGTATTATTACATTTTATTATATCACCTAAATAAGATTTGAAATGTATACTGGGAACCATGTATCTAAACTTCCATATTGTCTGTAACCCAGAAAGGGGGGTTCTAAATGGCAAATACCTGGAGGGGAAACATTTTAGTTGGGTAATTATACTTTAATATAAAAGCTAATATTGGTTCCGATTTCTTTTAGCCTTGGTAGTTTAGGCCTCAATCCTGTTATCCAATCCAGGCATGTCCCATTAAAATCAGTGGGGTTCCACACAACCCAGGGGCCTGCCTATACAAATCAGATTTTACAGCTGAGGCCTTTATTGGCCAAGGTCTCAATCCTTGCCAATACTTATCCACATACTTAACTTTAAGCATGGAAGTAGTTCTACTGAAATTAATAGGCCTACTCACACTCTTATGGTTAATAAGCAATATGTACAAGTGTTTGTAGGATTGGGGTCTAAATTCCCAAACTAAAAACATCATCAAGATGGAGTTGAGATTACAATATGTAATTTAAGGGGAAAGTAGATTCAAAGAATGCTGAAGAGTAAAATTAAGCCAATACTGCCACCCCAGGAAATATTACGCTCCTGTAAATCTTTTTTTAAAAAAAATCCAGCAGTGGAATTATTGGAAATGCGGAGTTAAGGTCAACTATTATTAAACTTTTATAATACAGTAGCACCTAGAAGCCAAAAACATTAGTTTCCTCATCTGTAAAATAGGAATAATGATACTGACCTCCTTTGTAAAGTGCTTTGAGAACTACTGATGAAAAGCACTTATAAGAACTAGGTATTATAATTGTGCTAGGTGCCGGTACTAACATATAGTAATGACAGTCCACGACCCAAAGAGACATCTAAATGCTCTTCACTCCACAGCCTTTGCATCATCCAGTATTAATGTAATGTGAGGACTCCTTTAAATATTGTTCTGAGACCTTTTATAACATAAGTAAAAACATCAAATTGATCAGATGAAATTTACTAAATATGTTGATTAGGTGGTTTCTATTTGATACCTTTTATTTAAATAACATTTAGTTGGCTTAAAAATTAATGTCAGTAGTGCTTAATTTAGAAGGTTAATCTGTATGACTATGCATTACATCACAGTTTATATTTGCATTCCATTGTTGCCAACTTTTGTGCTCTCATGGTGAGTCTCATGGTATTGGTGTTGTTACTTCAATGGAGCTCGATCTGGCCCATCATCCATAAGGATGATCTGCGTCAGGGAATACCCAGAAGGGTTCACTGAGGCAAGCATTCAGTTACATAGCTAGTTGTTGTGAATTAAATCCAGATGATGTGTTGGTCATTATAATCTTGATTGTGCCAGGCAACCAAGCAGAATATATTTTTAAAGCATCAAAGCCATCTTACCTTTACTATGAATAAACTTAAAATACATTCATGGGATGTAGCGGGACTCAGCCATCCCTGGCTACTCACCCAGTGGCAGTCTGGGTCTTCGGCGACACTTCAGCGGCATGCCTTTCACTCATTCCAGGTCTTCGGCGGCACGTCCTTCAGTGCTGCCAAAGATGCGGAGCGAGTGAAGGACCCACTGCCACCGCCAAAGACTCAGAGCGAGTGAAGGACTCGCCACTGCTGGAGACTCGGAGGGCCACCCGGTGAGTACAAATGCCGCAGCAGGTGGTGCCTTTTTTTAATGTTTGCTCCCCCACTTTGCCCCAGGCCCCCTGAATCCTCTAGGCGGCCCTGCCCCTCTCTCCCCCTTACATCCAACTCACAGTTGGCTGTCCATAGTTAATGAAGACCTGGAATTCAGAGGTGCGTTCATGGAGATTTATCTCCGACCCCTGGGGGAGGCGTCCAGCAATGTCTCTGCTGCTGCCACTGCACCTGGCTCACAGCTGCTGCTGTTTCTCTGCCATTGCTGCCTCTCTGTTGCCGTTGCTTCTGAGCTGCCGGTCACAGCTGACACTGCTTTTCTGCCACTGATCTCAGCTGCTGCCCATAGCTAGCACTGCTTGCTGCTCCTGGGACATCACAGTCTGAGGTTCCACCATTTGACCCAGCTGTCAGTGATTTCAGCAGGTCATGGGGAACCTCACAGCCAGGGCAGTCTCTGCATTGTCTGTCCCTCTCTCCACACAATATCTAAGGTATAGCGTCTAGATCTGTTCAGCAGTTATGCCAGTTCTAAGAATCACCAACCAGAAACATTGACTGTCAAGTGAGTCTAATCAGCTCTGCTGTTAAACACTGAAGACAGGCAGGTCAAGTGATATCTAGGACTCTATGGACAGCAGCCACACCGCCAGGTAGGAATACCTATCCCCACTCACTCATCTTCACTGGGATTTAGCATCCCTGCCTCTTGCTTAGCAAGTGAAGTTCAGCTTGAGAGGCCCCTCCTCCATCAGGGCATGCTAGGCACAGTTCTGCTGCCCTTTATTCATACAATAAGGATAACAACATTTCATTACCCCTGAATTTGAATACTAGAGTGATTTGTAAACCAAAACCAGACAAAATTGATTACTCTGGCAAAACAACTCCATCTGCTGTGCACCTAGGCAAGGCAGGCATGTCTGTGCAAACACAATATGCTCCTGAAGTCTTTTCTCCAGCTCATAACTAGATGTCCAGGGAGATCTCATTCAGACCCTGCTTATAGCTTGAATTAAAGAGATGTAGGTAGGCTCAAAATATCATATCACTCCTCTTTGACCTCCAAAGGAAGAGGCACTTACATGCTAGTTCATAGAAGTGCTATATTCCATTGTATCCAAGCTAGGGTCCTGATCCTGAAAAGACTTATTCCCATGCTTAACTTTATAATTTGTGTGCTATCTCCATTGAAGTCAATAGCAGTTTTCTATTGGCTTCAAAGGAGCCAGAATTTCACCCTGTGAGTAGTCCCATTGCCTTCAATTGGTTTACTTCAATGAGACTACTCAAAACATGTAAAGCTAAGCACATGAGTAAATCTTTGCAGGATGAGGCCCTTGGAAAGTTCCTAAGGGAAGATAGATGTTGTTCTTGCAAGCAGTTTTAACTCCAAAAAGTTAATTTTAGAAAGCATATACAATTTTAACAGTGCAAATTCAGAATTCTTCCAGGATATTGCAGTCATATGTCTTCCAGAAAAAATATTTCAATAATCCTGGGTGGTGAGTGGAACACAGTAATAGACAAACATCTTAACAAGGAACATAATTGTTCATACTTTTCTACAGTTCATAGTTCTTATTGCAGGATGTGTTTCCTCTCTCATCTCTTCACTGGTGATTCCTGCATGCTGTGGACCACATTCCAGTATTTCTCATCTTAAATGGGAGATTCTAAATATCTTTTGACAGAGCATAAATTCTACTTAATAGAGATTTCAGTGGCCAATTTCAAGAATGAAAACGTTAATTCAGTAAATTCAGACATTATATTTTGTGAAACATTTAAGGTTACAGTCAGGACAAGTGTATAAAATATTTTTCTCAGAAGACCGGGGGGAAGGAAAGAGTCTGGGATTATTAGATTCCTTAACCAAAAAAATAGAATAGAGAATGAACATAAAGAAGACCCAGAGAATTACACTCTTTTATGCACTCTTTGTCAATGCCAATACAAATACAATGAATATCTAGCCAATCAAATTGAATATATGCTTGAACAAGCCAGTAATAACATCTCATCACTAATTGAGCAAGATGGGAGTGTTACTCTTGAACTGAATCTATAAACAAACAGTTTTAAGATATTTAATCAAACCTAATATTCCAGGGATAGAATTTTCAAACATGCCTAATTCCCTTGAGAGTTTTGGAAAATTCCACCTTGGATCTATTTATTAACGTGGGGAAGGATTTCAAGAAGAAGGATTCTTCAGTAATAAAAACTGTCACAAAAATATAGTGTTTAACTATTGTTGTACTCCTCTGGGTTACTTGCATAACTGCAATGCTAGCTATTTTATTTAGATGTATTTCTGTGGGCTCAAAATATAATCAAAAGAGGAGGGATGAATTTGTAGTTGCTTGAATATCATGAACAATGCCAATCTGTAGAGTTTTGAGAGGACAAAAAAACATAGTAAGAATTTTCCAACCAAGGAAAATGCAGATACCTTCATACCTCCAAAGTAAGGCAGTAGTGGTCAATTCACTCCAAACTTGGAACCAAATAACCCTTTTGATCCCACCTTGCATGCCAGTTAATAGTCCGCAAATGTATTTCTGTTGTGATGTCTACATGGGTAGCAAAATTCCTCTTTATAATGGAAAGGCTATTACATTCTTACCACTTCTCTGATACTCAACAGAAAATTTATTATTATTAACCTGGTTAGAGTGCACCAAAGCCACATCATTAGCAACAAGTGAGCTCACAGTCTCCAGAATAATTGTTTGTTAATTTTGTTTACTGGGGGGAGGGATGGAGAGGATTTATTCTGCACGGCTTCATCTCCAGGAAGTCAGAAACATTTCAATCCACACATATACAAACTGTGGATAGCTAGAATTATTCATGTCAAGATAAAAGTTTGCCAAACAGAATATAAGATACTAAACGTAGCAAGATCCAAAACATGTTAAAGGCAATTAATCCATCTCTTTATCACTCACCGTGTAATGAGTAAACACCGTTGTATGGCAAGTCAATGAATTATACATATATGGACTGTCCATAGGCTAACTAATCTAACCAAAACAATGCAAAAACCAGCATTTATTAACAATTTACTGATCCAAACCTACTTTCATCACAATGGAATCCAAACCTCTACCGATATCAGATAGGATGTCTTTAAAGCAACCAGCAGAGATAGCTGTCTATTCTACCTCCATTCATAATCCCTGCAGCAGCATCTAAAATATATCTCAACTTGCTATTAGAACATCAGGAATTAGAATAATACATACATGATAAAGCCCCAGAAAATGCACCATGGCTCAAAACTGCTGAATGGGAACTTCATATTCTAGAAACCCACATTTCTTGAATGCTTCATCATTTTAGCCCAAAGCCAGGAAGAGGATAGGGAGACTGAAACTGGAATAAGCTACATGTTTTCTATTAGACAAAAGGACTACAAATACAATTTACTTCCCAACTCCAGCAGCCATAGGTAGTAAGATGCAATGTGAGCCATTGCATAAGAAAATGGACTGAGTCAAGAGACCTGGATTCCATTCTCAGCTCTGCCAGTGACCATGGACAAGTCACTTAAACTCTCTGCCTCTATTGCATGAGCCTTCCTCCATGCCTCCCAACAGGGCAGAATTTATGCCCAGGATTCCAGCCCTTGTGCCCAAGTGCTTTAGACCAGTGGTTCTGACCCAAGGGTAAGTGTAACCTTGGGGGTATGCAGAGGTCTTCAACTCATCTAGAAAAACAACAAGGACTTCAGTGGCACCTTAAAGACTAACAGATTTATTTGGGCATAAGCTTCTGTGGGTAAAAATCCTCATGCATCTGAAGACGTGAGGTTTTTTTGCCCATGAAAGCTTATGCCCAAATAAATCTGTTAGTCTTTAAGGTGCCACCGGACTCCTTGTTGTTTTTGTGGATACAGACTAACATGACTACCGCTGATACTTAACTCATCTACAGGACATCCGCTCATCTAGATATTTCCCTGGTTTTACAACAGGCTACATAAATAGCAGTAGCAAAGTCAGTACACACTACAATTTCATACAGACAATGACTCGTTTATACAGTGCTTTGGACTATGCACTGAAATGTAGGTACAATATTTATATTACAAATTATCTATTTTATAATTCTATGGTCAAAATTAGAAAGTAACCAATTGTTCAGTAAAGGACACTGTTGTATTTTAATGTCTGATTTTGTAAGCAAGTAATTTTTAAGTGAGGTGAAACTTGGGGGTTCACAAGACAAATCAAACTCCTGAAAGGGGTTGTGGTGGGGTGACGACTCATCAGCATGGCGCCTCCTGCTGGTTGTCCAGGGAATTAGCTCTTTTCCAGCTCCAGAGCACCCTCTGCTGGCTGATGTCTCGCCTGGCGCTGGCCCTCGTGTCCCTCCCAGAACCCGATGCTCTTTGCCCAGGGGTTCTGCCCACCGCAGTACTCCCTCTCTCTGGGTCTCCCCTCCCAGGGGATCCTCCAACCGCCTGTCCCCACCTTGCCTTAGTGGCTAGTGTCAGTCTCCATCTAGCCCCCGCTCACTGGGACAGACAGCAGTCTGCAAACTAATCATCATCAGCAAGGGAGGTTGGACCAGCTGCCTCTGCCTTTTCCTGAGCTGCCCCTCTGCAGCCCTAGAGCCTTTTGTGGGCCCTTAACTCAGCCTGCAGCCTGCGGCTTTGCTAGGCTGAAGCTCTCCAGCTCCCTCTGCCTTTCCCCAGCACTGCTCCACCCTAGGTACCCTCATCAGCTTCCCAGGCAGCCAGGTCCCTCTCTCTCTAGGGAGCTAGAGAGAGTGTGTCTGTCTTTGGTCCTCAGCCTTCTTATATGGCCAGCTGTGACCTGATTGGGGCGTGGCCCTATCTGTGGCTGCTTCCCCCAATCACCCTAGCATTTCTCTGTTGCTACAGCCCTCTCCCAGGGCTGTTTTAAGCCCTTCAAGTCAGGAGCGGGTGACTACCCCACTACAGGGGTACAGCAGTCTGGAAAGGGTGAGAGCCACTGCTTTAGCCAAAGGAGGAGAAACATCAAAGAGGTGCCACAGGAAGAATCAGGGTGGATTTGTCCCAACTGGGGTGAATTATCATTAAATGACACATTGTATATTAAAAAAATAGATTTCGGAGAATCAAGAATATTACTTGTTGAAACAAGGACTAAGCAGAAGGGAAATGCTTATCACTAGTTTCTCCTTCCATGGAGAATGGGGTGATTCTTTTCTCTGTTTCAAATTAAAGTTCAAGACACTTTGGCTGCAGCCATGACTAGGGTGACCAGACAGCAAGTGTGAAAAATTGAGATAGGAGGTGGAGGGTAATAGGAGCCAATATAAGAAAAAGACCCAAAAATCGGGACTGTCCCTATAAAATTGGGACATCTGGTCACCCTAGCCATGACTGATATTTTTTCATTATACCAGTGAGAACAATTTGCTGTATATCTATTCTCTATGTAAATTATTGTGGAAAAATAAAAGCAAAGCTAGTGTATGTTAGTCATCCTGCCTCTGTGGTCAGGGTAATGTGCTCTTACAACACTTTTTTGTTTTTGCAACTGACAAAACAGCTATTCTGGTATCAATGATAAAATCCTACAAGCTTGAAATTTGTCAGGAACCCATCCTTTCCCTGAATTTGGACCTAGTGATGGTTTGGAGTGATATCTTTAGGTGGGAAAGAGTTTTTACATTTAAACGTGACACAAGCCGATTGGCTCAGGAAAAGAAGAATTAAATGATGCTTTTGCCCATTCCCACAGTTTTTAGAGAGCTCAGAGAATTGTACTTCCTCCTTTTTCCCTCTCCCTAAGTGAAGTATCTCCAGTTACATATTAAAGCACAGCCTTCTCATGTAATTGCAGTCCTGTCTGCAGTAAAATTCATTTCAGAGGTAAGTGAGGGGTTCCCGTGTTCCTGAAAACAAGAGGCAATCCTCTGCTGAGTTTAAAACCATTTGCTTT
This sequence comes from Chelonoidis abingdonii, assembly GCF_003597395.2. Lineage (NCBI taxonomy): Eukaryota > Metazoa > Chordata > Testudines > Testudinidae > Chelonoidis > Chelonoidis abingdonii. The sequence goes on from NC_133770.1 coordinate 279,550,942, forward strand.
GCAGCTCAGGCTGTTCTTTGCTGGTATGTTCTCTGCATTTACAACCCGGGTTTGAGATTAGAAGTGCAAAGTGACATATCCAGTGGGTTAAAAATTCAGCACTATCCCTCCCGGTATTTTTGTAGACACAGATTTTAAGGCCAGCAGGGCCCATTGAGATCTGACCTCCTGCATAGCACGGGCCATAAAATTTTACCCAGTAATTCCTGCATCAAGACCAATAACCTGTGGCTGAACTTGTTGGTTGACACAGTTTTCTTCCGAGCCTTGGACCAGAAGAGATCCCTGTAGCACAATTGCTAAGGAACACTAAGCAGTCCATTTTTCATGTTGGCCACTTGTACAAGAAAGTAAATGAAAGCGAGGTGAAGAGCATGGCATCATGACTAGACCAGAAAGGGACACATTTTAAAAGAATAGCACTTAAGCTGTGACTCCATGAAATGCACACACACATTAAGTACGCTAACCTCACATTTGCAAATTCAATAACTGTTGGTGCAACAACTGTCTGTACATTTTACGCACAGGTGATTCATACAGCAGAATGTGCAGCTTTATCAGTATTAAAGAGGGCAGTGATTTAAGTACACACATTTTTAGTCAAGAACTTACACTAAGGAGCCATATTCTGCTCATGCATCCACAGTGAAATGTGCAGGTCTGTGGGAGAGCAAAATAGGGTTACATTAGACAGGGTAGAATTTAGCCAAGTATTATCTCAGCTGCCTCATGTTAATCTTTCAGCAACTTGCTGGAGCTCAATCTTGGAACATGTTAAGTACTTCCTAGCCCTGAGCCAACAGAGCTATTAAGCATTCACTTAACTTTAAGAACATGATTAATTCCAGTGTCTTCAAGTTAAGCACATGCTTAAGTGCTTGGCTGAATATGAGCCGGAGAGCTCAGCACCTTGCAGGATGAGCTCCTAGTGATTAATAGCAGTCAGGTATATTGCACTATACAACCGAATCAACCTTGTAGACCCTAAGTCATATGTTCAACTCAGTCAATTTAAAAATCCATAGACCAAATGTCGTCCTCCGATACGTAGATGAAGCGAGCAATGTGTGTTGTGCACGTTTCAGAGAGCAGAGGTTCATTTCAAAGTTTAGGATAACACACTCATCAACTTTGCAGAAAGAAGTCCAGGATGGTTTATAGCCTCAACAAGGTGGGCCTGGAAAGATGATGTTAGGTGGTGATTCAGCCACTGGGGTAGGTGAGACATGCCCCATTCTGAAAGATGAGAAAATATAAGCAGAATAAAACAAACGCCCCATGCCCCAATTCCGTGAACTATTCACAGCTGTCAGTCACTTTATCCAGCTGATGCAAGATTCATGATGGACAGCTGCTCTCAGACTGTAAAGTGACTATTCCACAAGGGGGCTCCAAAACAGCAGCAGCAGGAGGACCTTAGGGAGGCCCCTCCGCTTCCGTGAACAGCTCAGCAGCCCCAGCAGAGAAGAGACGCTTTCAATGGGGTGCTTCCCTGCTGAGGAAATATACAGCTACAGGAAGTGCTTTTGTCCCATTTGGACTTAGAGCTATCCCTAGAGTGCTCTTCCACCTCACACACTCCTTTGGCCCTATGACAGTCACGGTGTGCCCAGAATCACACCTGACAGAAATCAATGATAACCAATTTCATTGAGTGTGACGGTTCTGTATTTTTATGTCAAACTCCTGAGAGGTGCTTATCTGGCCTTGTATAAATAACTTCCCAGGGAGGAGAGAAGATAAAGAACATTCTGAGGGTGGTAAGTCATTAAACTCATGGTTAAATGTGTCAGTTTCAAGGACACTTCATCCCCGGGGTTAGACGGTGTTTTAAGAGAAGAATCTGAGCCAGCCAGACTGGTTGGGTGGAGAAGCATGTGATGCCTTACACAAAAGTTAAACTGAAATCAGACTTGAAAACCAGCTGATCAGAGAGGTCTATACCTTTGGTTAACACAGGACAGTGTCACAAAACCACAGGGTGGGAGAGGAGAGAGCAAGAGGTACTCCAGTGCTGAGGTGGAATGCTGAACAAGTAGAATGCCAGGACGGTGGTTTCCAGATATTCCAGACTGGAAGGTATCATTAATGTTTGTAACCATAAGATTTTATTTCTAACAAACTGGACCCTTGCTGACCTCCTGCTTTCAGTAAATTTATTCTCTTGTAATGATTGGAGTATTTTTACATTTATCTTTATTTTCTTATACACAGGGCTTTATTTTAAATAATCTTTATTTAAAATGTAATTGATTGCTAGTTCTATTGCAGTAGTGCTTAGATGCCCTGACTGAGATTGGGATCCCATTGTATGGGCAATGTACAGACACATCATAAAAGAATTTACAGTCCAAACAGACAAGAGGCGGGACACAGGAAGTGCTCTTATCTCCATTTTACAGGTAGGGAAATGAGGCACAGAGATTAAGTGACTTGCCCAGCATCACATAGGAAGTCTGTGACAGAGCCAGATCTCCAGAGTCTTAGTCCAGTGTTTTAACTAATATAGTCATGAGCACAATCACTTTCTCCAGTGCCAATTCTGAGCAGCTGCCTAAAGGCTCAGTTGTATGATCCTCTGCTGAGCAGCACAGAGTGAGCTACATGCAATGCCTATCAGGCTGCACAATGCATGAGGCTTAGAAGTAACATGGATCATGGGTGCTGGGGATACTTGTCATGGAGTAAGGAGAAGGGGGCTGTTCTTGGGAAAAGGGGGAATCAGCCAACTGCATCTTCTTCAGGTCAGCTAGATCTCCCACTCATCCTTCAAAATACCTTTAAATGAAGGGCATCAACATATTTAGGAGAGCTAGTGCATGAAACACTGAATGGCCAGGTATCATCCCAGTGAGCTGAGAAGCCCAAATTAAAAGAGTCAATGGCACATGCTAAATGCTGCCAGAGGCAGCAACAGCTCAAGTTCTGAGGTTTGTTTTCAGTTCTTTCCCCAAACTCTGATCCATATGTTGACACATTTTTCCAGCCTCTGCAACGTGATTCATGAGGCATGTTACCTGAGAATACACAAAGTGTGCCCATATGAGGTGTCAAAAGGCAGGCTCTACCCCCATAGGCAGAGTGAGGCCAACATCCTTATCCTATGTGTTTCTGTCCATCTCCTTGTGAGCAGATGGGGCCCCAACAGGACCACTGCCATCCCTATGCTCAGGAGGAAAGTTAGAAAGCCAGTACATAGGGCATTCCATATCTTCTGCTTCCCATGGAGCCGTGATCTACATGAGTTCTAACCATAGTACTATGTAGGGGGATTCAAGTGTCCTCGGGGAAGAAAAAGGGCAGTTGGATTCCCAACTAGACAGTCCAATCAAACTCCCTTCCACATGGAGTCACAGGTCATAGACTGCAATGGGATGGAAGATTCCATCCCTGGAGCTCAATAGTATACCTAAGGGTGAGGAGGGCTTGCCCTCCGGATCTTCTTTAACATTCTTAGCCAGCACCGGGTATTCTGCTGATGGCTGTAAACTACTTACAGTTGTCCTTTGATATCTTCTGGTCTGTGCTGTGCACTGAGATCCCACTTAGCTTTCCAGGTCCAAGATATAAAGATCAACGCGATATAAATAGCATCATTTACCCAGAAGCATAATTGCAACCTCTCAATTGATTTTATGACAAATAAGATATACAATAAAACTGAAGCAGGCTATTACTGAGAATCATTACCAATAAAAACTTATGTAACGTTGCAAATAATGATGAGTGATTGTTATGAGTATATAAACTGATGTGCAAATACTATATGATGTTTATTTCAGGTGCTTTTCATTATGTTTGAAGTTTTGGATACATATATTTTAACCTAAATATTACAGCATTTAACCATACGATTATTTCATTTCAAGTGTCATCATTTATCCTTTATGTTATGTATTAATACTTTATGTTCTGGTCAGAACACAATAGGTTTGACATGAAAGTAAAGGAGAAAGTGTTAGGCTTGATTGTGCTTAGCTCTGCATAGGATTTGGGGATAGTGTCCTTTCCTTGCACTAAGGACTGAAGCCAGACACAATTTGAGGTTTAGGCTCTCAGACTGAAATTTACTCCCATGCAGAGGGCCAGTGTGTAAGTGGCACTTTCGTGGTGCATTGGCCTTGGCGGGGCATCTGCAAAGGACTGGGAAGACATAGTGCTAAAAATCCCAGGACTGATGGGGCAAGGACAGGACTATAGCCCCAACTTCCCCTCTCTACTAACCATTAAGAGCTGGAACAGTGAAGGGAGCACATGCCACATCCTCTGATAGGAAGTGACAGATGCCATTCCTGTGTGCATTTCAGGGGTCTTCATTTTTGGGACACTTCAAGGGATAGCTGTTCAGCATTTTACATAAGAACATAAGAACGGCCGTACCGGGTCAGACCAAGGTCCATCTAGCCCAGTATCTGTCTACCAACAGTGGCCAATGCCAGGTGCCCCAGAGGGAGTGAACCTAACAGGCAATGATCAAGTGATCTCTCTCTTGCCATCCATCTCATCCTCTGACAAACAGAGGCTAGGGACAATATTCCTTACCCGTGCTGGCTAATAGCCATTTATGGATTTAACCCCCATGATTTATCCAGTTCTCTTTTAAACACTGTATAGTCCCACCCTTCACAACCTCCTCAAGTAAAGGAATTCCACAGTTGACTGCGCGCTGTGTGAGAAGACTCCTTTTATTTGTTTTTACACCTGCTGCCTATTAATTTCATTTGGTGACCCTAGTTCTGGTATTATGGGAATAAAGTAAATAACTTTTCCTTATCCACTTTCTCCACATCACTCATGATTTAATATACCTCTAGCATATCTCACCTTAGTCTCGTTCTTTTCCACCGCTGCAATATCCCTAGCCTCTTTAATCTTTCCTCATCTATGGGCTCTCCAAACCCTAATCATTTAGTTGCCCTTTACTGAAACTTTTCTAGTGCTAGAATATCTTTTCTGAGGTGAAGAGATAATCTGTACACAGTATTCGAGATTGTGGCGTACCATGTGACTTTAAATAGGCAATAATATATTTCTCAGTCTAACCTCTCTATACCATTTTTAATGATTATTTTTTATATACCTTTTTAATTGTGTAGGTCATATGCAAGGATCTATGGTTAAGCAGGTGGATCTTATGCAATTTTTATATTTCCCTACCAGGGAATAGCTTTTTGGCCCTAAATAGTGTCTTTGAAAACTGCCACTCTCTCGTTTGTTTTGCCCGTCAGAGTCTGATATCACTGGGACCTTTACCTTATCAGCTCTTGAGCTTAATAACCAAATCCCTTTCCTGAAATCCTGTCTTCATATTTGCTGTACTTACCTTCTACAACCTCTTAGATGAAACGTTGATTTCATGATCACTTTCACCAAGTTATTCTACTAATTCAATTCACCAATCGAGTTCTCATTTGTTAAATCAGAGTCTAGAACAGCTTCCAGTGCTTTCATCAGCGCATTTGAATAAAAAGTTCAGCAATGCAGTCAGGACTTATTGGATGGTTGTGCCCGCGGTTATGTTTCCACATATATTGGATTGTTGAAGTCGCCATCACTACCAAATATTGGGTGGAGGATTTTTGTTAGTGTCAAAAAGACTCATCATCTTCCACTGGTTAGGTCGCTCTGTAATGACAGCCAGCACGAATCAATCTTGTTTTTACCTTTTATCCTAAAGAGACTAAATCCTCTGTCTCTATGTATCTCACCTCAGTCCAAGTGGTTCATCTTTAATATATATAGCAAACTCTCTGTTTCCTGCTACTTCTGAGCACAATATTCCGTCATACAACACATTCCCATGGGTATATCCCGAAGTTTAGTGATCAACATATCATATTTGTATTATATATTGCATTCCATTTTCCCTGTTATTACAACATATCTACAATTTGTATATAGGCATCTAAGATACTGGTTTGATCTTGCCTCCCAGTTTTGCCCTGACCTTCCTGTTTCTCTGCCATTATAGCCCACGCTCCCTCTTGTTTCCGACCCATCTCCCAGGTCTTCATGTTCCCCACTTACCTGTGGGCTTTGCTCACCTCTTCCTCTACAACCCTACTGTGATCAGTAGACAGGGTGACCACCACAGATTGCAGCCATTAGGTGGAATCACCTCCAGAGACTGTGACTGCCAGGCAGAGCTACCCCCAGATGCTGCAACTGCTCAGCTGCAGGCCTGGGACCCATTCCCAACTGGTGGAGAATGTAGGCATCGTGACCAAGGTCTGCAGTGTGACCAAGGGAGAGAGTGAAAGACAGAGAGGAAAAAGATAAATGGAGATCAACAAACTGTTGAAATGGCTGGCAGACAACCAGAAACAGCAGGAGGCCCGGCAGCAACTGCAGCAAACCCAGCTGTTCCAGCAGATGACCACCCACCACCAGCAACAAATGACGCAACAACAGAAGCAACAACAGCTCATGCAGGAAGTGGGAGCCCAACACTAAGAGCAGCAACAGTGCCTGGTCCAGCAGGGTGCTACCCTTTTGCCACCCCAAGGGGTCAGCATGAACCAAGGGGCGGAGACTCTGACTCCCATGGCAACTGCCAGCCCCCTAGTGAAGCTCATGAAGATGGGCCCTGATGATGACCCAGAAACATTCCTAGTCATTTTCAATAGCCCACAGAATACTGGGCTATCCTGATAGCTCCATATCTTACAGGGTCAGCCCAAGTCACATACCACAGCCTTGATGTGGCAGAGGCCCAAGACCACACAGGGTCAAGGCTACTATCCTAGATGTTTTTGATATCACCACCGAGACCCACCAGCAACACTTTTGCCAGGAAAGATTTCCTCAGGGTGCCCGGCCATGAGTGGTGGCCCAGTATCTTAAGGAACACTGCTGGAGGTGGCTTGAACCCTAAAAGCAGACAGGGGAACAGGTTGCCAAACAGATAGTGTTGGAGCAATTTACACAAATTCTCCCCACCAGCAACTGGGAAAGACGCTGACCTGGCTGATGCAATTAGGCTGGTGGAAAACTTCCTGACTGAAAACGACACCATAAAAACCACATCATAATCAGGGGGCTAGACCCAGGGGCTCCCCGCTCATGGGACTCAAAGACTATCGAGGGAGGTGCATCCCAGCAAACCTGGGATTCAATCCTGACCTGCAACGCAACCACAGCTTGGCCAGGAGCCCGGGAATCGGGATCTATGAGAAACCCAGAAGGGATGCCCCACTGCCTACAGTTCTCAGAAGGGGTGAGGCAAGACCCCTGGCCCTGCTTCTCATGTGGGAAGACAGGCCATGTCTGTCAGGAGTGCCGCTACAGAAGTGCTAGCAAACAGGGGACTGCAAAAAGGGAAGTTTGAGAGGCGGGAGAAGGAGATCCCCCTGCTCAATGAACAAGGTGCACATACTAACCTTGGGGTGAGTGAGTTTGCATGTTTCTTTCTCTTTCAGGTTATTTCAGTTATTTCAGTTACTGGGTCAGTTGGGATTGCGTGTCTGCGGGCTGTTTGAGCTTTTGTTTCCTGGATCATCATTGATCATCTTTGATCAGCCTCAATCAGCCTTGTGATCACCCTCCCCCTGTGTGATTAATAAGTAGGTAGGGTTGACCTAGGAGGGAAGGCCTTAAAATCCAGAGGCTAAGCGACCAAGAGGAGCTAGCAAACTGGGGACCGCAAACAAGGGTGTCTGAAAGGGAGTTGTAATATAATCGCTATGGTTAGGAAGGTCCTCATCACCAGTACCAATGCTGCTACTGTCTCCTCCACCAGCACCTGTATATAGACAGACAGCCTAACCATGGATGCCTCTACCCAGATCCTGGTGTGGATTTGCAGAGACAGTGGCCTGCATTTCCCACTCTCAGAGAGCCAGGCTGGGGGGACCATGCAGTGTAAAAGGTGCCTCCTCGTGGAATCTCTCAGTAAGTAGGTGGGAGAGTTACAGGAGGAGGTGGCTTGGCTGAGGAGCATCTGTGCTCTTGAGGAATTCCTCGAGAGAATTCATATGGAGACATCCATGGCTGAGGACACTATCCAGCTACAGAGGGCTGCTCTCACACCACCGAGGGAGGAGGATATGGCTCTGCCACAGGGAGGACACTGGCAGCTGGTTACTTCTGGCAGCAGGCAGTGCTCCATCCCTGCTCCCAACTCACCCACCATGGTGATGGAAAACCAATATGCTCCCCTGGCAATGAGCGATGAGGCACAAAACAAGATCAAACTAGCTAGAGACATTAAGGCTAACAAGAAAATATTCTACAAATACATTAAAAGCAAGAGGAAGACCAAGGACAAGGTAAGTCCATTACTCAATGAGGGGGAAAGCAATAACAGAAAATGTGGAAATGGCAAAGGTCCTTAATGACGTCTTTGTTTCGATTTTATCACAAAAGTTGGTGGTGATTGGACGTCCAATATAGTGAATACCAGTGAAAATGAGATAGGATCACAAGAAGCTAAAATAGGAAAAGAACAAGTTAAAAATTACTTATAAAATTAGATGTCTTCAAGTCAACAGGGCCTGATGAAATGCATCCTAGAACACTCAAGGACCTGACTGAGAAGATATCAGAGCCATTAGCGATTATCTTTGAAAAGTCATGGAAAATGGGAGAGATTCCAGAAGACTGGAAAAGGGCAAATAGAATGCCAATCTATAAAAAAGGGAAATAAGGACAACCCAGGGAATTACAGACCAGTTAGCCTAACTTCAGTACCTGGAAAGATAATGGAGCCAATAATTAAGCAATCAATTTTCAAACATCTAGAAGATAATAAGATGATAAGTAACAGCATGGATCTGTCAAAAACAAATTGTGTCAAACCAACCTGATAGCTTTCCTTGTGTATAGGGGGGAAGTGGTAGACGTGCTATATCTTGACTTTAGTAAAGCTTTTGATGCTGTCTCTCATGACCTTCTCACAAACAAACTAGGAAAATGCAGCCTCGCTGGAGCTACTATAAGATGGGTGCAAAACTGATTAGAAAACCATTCCCAGAGAGTAGTAATCAGTGGTTCATAGTCATGCTGGAAGGACATAATGAGTGGGATCCCACAGAGATCAGTTCTGGGTCCAGTTCTGTTCAATATTTTCATCAGTGATTTAGATAATGGCATAGAGAGTACACTTATAAAGTTTTGTGGACGATACCAAGCTGGGAGGAGTTGCAAGTGCTTTGGAGGATAGTATTAAAATTCAAAATGATCTGGACAAACTGGAGAAATGGTCTGAAGTAAATAGGATGAAATTCAATAAGGAAATCATAGTACTCCTTTAGGAAGGACAGTCAATTGCATGCTACAAAATGGGAAATGATGCTGGAAAGGAGTGCAGAAAGCATCTGGGGTCATAGTGGATCAAGCTAAATAATGAGTGCACGAGAATATTGTTGCAAAAAAAGCAAATACCCATTTGGATGTTATACAGGTTTGTAAGAAAACATGAGAGGTAACTTCACTCTATCTGTAGATGAGGCTCAACGGAGTATGTGTCCGTTGGGGGCCCTGTCAGGAAGGATGTGGAATTGGAGAGAGTCAGAGAAGAGCAAACAAAAATGATAAAGGTCTAAAAACACTGGACCTATAGAGGGAAGTTTTGAAAATTGGGTTTTTGGTTTAGTCGGAAAGAGAAGACGAGGGGACATGAAAAGTTTCAAATACATAAAGGTGTACAGGAGGAGGAAAAATTGTTTTTGCTCTTACTCAATGAGGAATTGGACAAAAAGCAATGGCTTAAATTAAGCAGCAAGGAGGTTAAGGTTGAACCATTAGAAAAAACTTCCTGTCAGGGTGGTTAGACACTGGAATAATTTGCTAGGGAGTGGGGAATCTACTCACTGATTTTAAGAGCAGGTATAGACAACAATGTCAGAAATGAATTGATAATATTAGTCGGTGATAAGTGAGGGGTGGACTAGTGACCTCTTGGTCTTCACAGTCGGATGATTTATATTCTATCTGGATTGCTCCTCTGGACAGGTCTGGACAGCAGCCACCTGGGCCAGAAGGAAAGGACCAGCCAATATGGTAATTCCTGTGCAGGTTAATGGGGTGGCTGTGCTGGTATTGATAGGCTCCAGGTACAGCCTGACTATGGTCTGAGAGCAACTAGCTGGGCCGGGAAATAACCTAGATATCATCTGTCTACAGTGTGTCCATGTAGATATACACTCGTATCCCACCAGGGAAGTGCAACTCATGATAAGTGACCACTTGAGGACAGTATGGGTCAGGGCTGCCCTTGCACTGGCTTTCCTGGTGATTTTGTGTCAAGACCTGGATTGTTTTAGGAAGATTATAAAATCCTGGGGTAATGACTGTGACAGGTTAGACCCCCCCATTCTGGGATGCTACCTGCTGTACTGAGGTTTCACTGAGCCCCTCCTGATCTACCAGCCTGGATTTCTTCTTCCTGTTTTGCTGTCTTATAGGCTCTCCAGCCTCTTGTAGCACACACGCGCACAGATTGGGCCACACCCAGCTGCAGACACAGACTGAAGTCAGCTCTGTGAGAGAGAATCCACCCAGTGCTCATGTGCACACCTTTTCTGGGGAGTAAACCCAAAATAATACTATCTTGTGCTATATAGTAAGATTTGTACAGCTCACGCTCATAAAAATTCACCTCTCCCTCCATGTGAAGAGAGATATGCACAACTTATTCGTCTCCCACATCCCCAGTTGTAACTTGCACGAACTGGGGTTAATAATAAACAAAATAAATGTATTAACTATAAAAGGCAGATTTTAGGTCATAATAAGGGGTAGAAAACAGAACAAAGCAGATTACTGAGCAAATAAAACAAAACAAACACAATAAGCTTAAGATCTTAAAAAGACTGGTTTCAAGAACTAATTTCTTACCCTAAATTTTATTTTAGGTAAGTTGCAAAGAGTTTCAGTAACTTAGAGTTCCAGTTATTTTTTTCTTACAGATTGGACAGACCTCTGTCTCAGTAGGGACTCACCCCTGCCTTTCCCTTCGGGTTTGTTCCTTTATCCATTCAGATTCTTTCAGCAGTTCTCTTCTTGGGTAGGCAATGGAGGAGAGTCCAGATCAACCCCATCCCCAGCCCTTAAAAAGGATTTACCTAAGGCAGGAATCCTTTGTTTGATCGCCCTACAGAGGAAAAGTACCAGCAGTGTGCAAGGTGGCATTTTGTATTAGATGATCTTATCACTTGACCTGGTAGTGTTACAGCTACATCCCAGGATGTCTCTCAGAAAGGAGAGAGATTAGCATCTTCCCAGACTTATTGTTTCTTCCTAATGGGTCATTCAGGGTGATTGCCTACTGTCTGGTGGGTGTTCCCCCCAAGTACACATACATTTGTAATTGTTACATAGTCAATATTCCTAACTTTAGATACAGAAATGATACATACATACAAACTGGATAATCACATTCAGTAAATCATAACCCTCTGCCGTGTACATTGGCTAAACTGGACAGTCTCTACGTAAAAGAATAAATCGACACAAATCAGACATCAGGAATAGTAACATACAAAAGCCAACACTTCAATCTCCCTGGACATTCTCTAACAAATTTAAATGTAGCCATTCAACAAAAAAACTTCAAAAACAGACTTCAAAGAGAAACTGCAGAGCTACAATTCATTTGCAAATTTAACACCATTAACTTAGGCTTGAATAGGGACTGGGAGTGGCTGGCTCACTACAAAAGCAATTTTCCCTCTCTTGGTATTGACACCTCCTTATCAATTAATGGGAGTGGACCACATCCACCCTCATAGAATTGGCCCTGTCAACACTGGTCTCCACTTGTAAGGCAACTCCCCTTTCTTCATGTGCCAGTATATTTATGCCTGTATCTGTAATTTTCACTCCATGCATCTGAAGAAGTGGGTTTTTTGCCTACAAAATCTTATGCCCAAATAAATCTGTTATTCTTTAAGGTGCCACTGGACTCCTCATAACCTTTCCAATGATACCTTACATGAGCCATCTTGGATAAAGTATAGCTTAGTTATGCCATATTCAAATCATAACCATATTTCTATGAAAAATAAGGGGTGTAACGTCACAATGATCCTCTTGGGGAAGAAGATCCTTGGGAGAAACTCCCAAATCCCTAGGGTCGGGAAACCTAGCTTGAATTAGGGATGAAAAGGACTCCAAAAAGGGCCCCTCTCAACTGGAACCACCACCACAGACACAGAAGCACCCCCAGCCTCAAGACTGGGACTTGCTGATGGCCGGTGTAAATTTTATCAGTGCTCAGAAGGAGGACCCAAAGCTGAGCTGGGCATATGAGCAGCTCGTGCGTGTGAATGGGGAAGTGGCAGACCCAAGGTTGCTGAAACTATGCCCCACTTTGAGTTAAGGGAAGAGAGGCTGTATCAGATGGCTAAGAATGCCCAAACAGTAGAAATACAGGCCCAGCTCCTAGTCCCGAACCCGAAGGAGTTCCAATGACAGGTGCTGCAGCTGGCACATACGAGAGAAGACCCTCGACCAGGTGACTGTTTATGTTTTACTGGCAGACATACAAAGACTATTGTGCTTCATGCCACGAGTGCCAACTGACCAGGCCTGCCAAACCCCACAAAGCTCCACTTCTTCCCCTCCCACTGGTTGGGACCTCCTTTGAAAGAATCGGCATGGATCTGGTCAGACCGCTGGAGAAGACAATGACTGGGTACCAGTACATTCTAGTAATAGTGGACTATGTCACCCAAAGTCATCTCCTACTGAGCCAGCACAGCCACCCACATCACCCCTGAGCTGCTGAAGCTATTTACCTGGGTCAGGATATCCAGGTCTATCTTAACCAGGCAACCAACTTGGTGTCAAAATTTATTAAGGAGCTATGTGACCTCTTAAAGACCTCAGATGGATGGGCTAGTCAAGTGCTTCAATAAAACCCTAAACAGGATACTGCGGAAGTTCATCTCCAAGAATCTGTGGCATTGGGATTGGCTGCTCCCACCCCCCTTTTCGCCATCTATGAGGTGCTGCAAGCCTTCACATGGTCCTTGACATTCAAGCTTCTGTATGGGACACAATCACATGGGATGATGGACCTCTTCTGGGAGACATAGGATGAGCAGCCACCCTTTAAGCCCAATGTGGTCCCATATGTAATCCACCTGCAGGAGGATTTAGAGAGGCTAGGGGCATTCGCCCAGGAAAACTTGCTGCAGGCCCAACCAGACCAAGAATGAGCCTACAACAGGGGGACCTGGATGACAGAGTTCAAGCTTGGGGACAGGGTCCTGCTGCATCTTCCAACCTCAGAGTAAAAACTGATGGCTCCATGGTAAAACCCGTTCAAAATAGTGAGGAAGGTAGGGACGGTCAATTATGAGATACACCAGTCTGGAAAATAAAGAGAGACAGAAATTTACCATATCAACCTGCTAAAAGATTGGCATGAACAGGAGGGCCTCCTCATAGCACCATATCCACCCAAGCCACAACTTGGCCCACACATGCCCCCATGACAAGATCTTGAACCGATTCCACTGGGAGAAGATCTCTAGCCAGAGCAAGAGTGCCAGCTTTGGCAGCTAAAGGAAGCCTTCTCTTCGGTGTTCACCACGCTGCTGGGGTGTACATAGCTGGCACAACACTACACAGAAACCAAACCAGAAAAAAAGACCCAGGAGAACCCCCAGCCTCTGCCAAGGAAAATGTGGCAGATAGTCCACCAGGAACTACCAACCATGAAGCTGGGAATAGTCGAGGAGCCCCATAGACCCTGGGGGACCGTGAGCAGGTTTCAGGGGGTCCACCAAGCAGGGCCAGTGTTAGACTCGCTGGGGCCCAGGGCAGAAAGCCAAAACCCCACCATATAGGGCAGAAGCCGGGAGACCTGAGCCCCACCACCCAGAGCTGAAGCCAAATCCTGGGCAACTTAGCTTCATGGGGCCCCCTGTGGCATGGAGCATGGGCAATTGCCCTGCTTGCTACCCCCTAATGTCGGCCATGGCTTTTATATTCAGAAAAACAGTTGTCGTCACAGGGGTGGGCTGTGGAGTTTTTATAGCATGTTAGGGGAGCCTCAGAAAGAAAAACGTTGAGAACCCCTGCCATAGTGAGTGGAGGAGCCCCACCGTGCTTGTACCAAAGGCTGACAGGTCAACTTGCTTCTGCATCGATTTCCAGAGGGTGAATGCTATATCAAAGTTTGACGTGTACATCATGCCCTGGGTTCATGAGCTACTAGACAAACTGGGGGTCACCAAGTACATATCCTGGACCTAATGAAGGGTTACTGGGCAGATTTTCCTAACTGCTGAATCTTGAGAGAAGACCACCTTTCCCACGCCATTTGGGCTCTACCAATGTAATACCACTGCACAATGCAGAATTTTGCTGAAATTAATGTTGTGTGCTCAGAATTTCTTTTCCCCCACAGAAATGGGCTGCAGTGCTGCTAGCCACCACTAGGGCCCACTGGACACAGCAGAGCCCAGCTTACACATAGAAGACACTGCCGGGGGGAAGGAAAGGGAGTTAGAGGATTCCTGACAGCTGCAGTTCCCCGCACGCCCTGAGGGAAGGAGACAGCGGGACACAGGAAACTCTGTGCAAGCCCAGTGTGACACTGCACCCCATATTCTTAATAGTGCTATTGTTATGATATGATTATGACATAATTATGATGCATTTTATCCAAGATAAGTCATTTGAGGTGTCATTGGAAAAGTTATGATTTGCTGAATATGATTATCCTATTTGTATGCAAGTATCATTTTTGTATCTGAAGTTATGAATATTGACTATGTGTCTGTATTGCAAATGTAGTTATACCTGTAAAATGCCCACTAGACGGGATACTTTCAGTCTAGATAGTGGGTGGGGAAGGGCCTATTCAGGGCAATGGGCCATTAGGAAAAACCAATAGGCCTTTGGAGAAGCTTATCTCCTACCTTGGGAGCCTTCCTGTGAATGCTCCAAACAGCCTGTAAGTAATGGCTCTACAAGGACTTGTGATCAGAACACACGTCTCTGGACTCCATCTTGGGATGTCAGTATTTTTCCACAGACTGGTCTGGGAACCAAGCTTTGGGAACAAAGGGTTCCTGCCATATGCAAAAGCTACATAAGGTGGGGAGTGACATCATCTGTTCTTCACTCCCCACACAAGAAGACTTCTGGAAACACTTGAGGAAGAAAGACTGAACTGGGCCCAGGCTAAAGGGATTTTTAGCCTGTGAATAAAACACCTGGGGATTCCAAGGTGTGAAGCAAATGCAGCTTCCCCCTTAAGAATCTGCAGCCTGCTTGTATCATCTCTTAATGTGAGACTCTGCTATTTGCATCCAATCTATTTAGTATATTAAGTTTAGTCTGTGTTTTCTATTTATTTGCTAGGTAATCTGCTTTTAACTGCTTGCTATCACTTATAATCACTTAAAATGTATCTTTTGGATAGTTAATAAACTTGTTTTTGCTTTATCTCAACTAGTGAGTTGGAGTGAAGTGTATGGGAATCATAACTCAGAGGAAAAGGCTGTTCCATATTCCTCTCCATATTGAGGGAGGGGGCAAATGTTTTGAACTTGTGATGTACAGTTCTCCATGCAGCACAAGACAGTATAATTTGGGGTTTATACTCCAGAGGGATTGCATGCCTGAGAAGCTGGGAGTAACCTTCCCGTGCACGGGCTGGTCAGAGAGAAAGTTTGTCACTGCAGCTGGGTGTGCCCCTATCTGTATGTATGCTGGTGAAAGTGCAGGATAGAGGGCTTTGCAGCTTCTCACAGCAGTACAGTGTGAAACGGCTGGTGGGTCAGGGGAGTCCCCAGGGGGAACCTGTCATGCCCAGGACCCAGCATCAGGCTGTTTCTCCCTCTGGATCCCTGGGCTCTGGAGGGGAGAGGGATGGGTGTCTGGGCTAGAGGGGCAACGGCTGGGCTCTGCAGGGGAGGGGATGGGTGTCTGGACTCTGGGGGGAGGCAATGCAGGTATCTAGGCAAGGAGGGGCCTGCAGCTGGGCTCTAGGAGGAGGGGTGTGGGTATCTGGGCAAGGAGGTCCCCATGACTGGGCTCTGGGAGCCAGGAGGTTTGGGGGTATTGGCTGGCGGGGGGAACCATGGCTGAGCTCTGGGGGAATGTTGGTGTCTGGCCACCTGGCTGGGCTCTGGGGGGATGAAGGTGTTAGGGAAAATAACCCCCCCCCCTCTATTATCTTAGGCCCTAGGCCTTTGAGCAAAAATAATTTAGAGCTTTAACTTAGCTTGTTTTACTGTACAAAGGGCATGCTGAGGCAGAAAGATGTAGTCAGGGCCCCAAAAAAAGGAACTAGAATTGGATAAAGGGGAACCAGGAGATCTGTTAAGTTTTAACAGCTGACCCTGCTGTCGAGACTACAGAAAAAGTGCTAAAACGGTAAAACCGCAGACTTGACTGGCAAAGACTATAACAGGAAAATAGAAAAATGTGTGAGAGTTGCTTGCTAAATAGCAATATGTATGCCATAGGGTAAATATTAGTCATGTTTTGCAACATTAGCAATTTGTGTTCTAAATAAGGCTGTATCTATGTGACATTTTGCGGTTTTAACCTTTATAAGCTCAGTAACATTTGTAACAGGCAGGTCAGCCTAACCCTTGCAGGGGGACATGCTGGCCTCCGCCTGTGCACAGGTGTATATTCAATAAAGGTGCCTCAGGCTGTCTGATCAAATCACAGAGGTGGTCTTCTTTTCCCCGACAAAGGGGACAGAGAAACAGGAACTGGTTGTCATAAGGTTTTCTTTAACTCTCTACTCCTGAAGGAATTTTTGTGTGTCTGTATTGTTACAGACATACTTGCTGACTGATATTTTGAAATAAATTACCAAAATAATTGAAACTGATTATGTAGTGTTATTTTGACAAATAAAATTGGCAGAATTTTAAAATATTGTGCACAGATTTTTTAATATTTTTGGCACAGAATGCCCTCAGGAGTAAATAATTTAAGACCATGTCATTTGGGCTGCAGCCATCTTTCAGTGCCTAATAGACAGACCTCACAGAGCCCTGAGTCAGAACCCAGTGGAGCAGGACGGCCTTGGTTCCCCTACCTCCCTACCTCACTAGGCAGGATGATTCCCAGAGACTCCAACCATGGGGTGGAGTGGCTGCAGAGACTATGATCGCTAGGATGGGTGACTGCCAGAGATTGCGAGCTAGGGGGAGCTAGTGTCAGAGGCTGAAACCACTAGGCACATGGGCTACATACGTGGCTGACCTGGTTTAGGCGCCTAACTCAAGGAGAGAGTCCACAGCTGAGGATCTCAATTGGAGGCACATGCCTATATCTGGCCCATCAGGTCCATCATTTAGGTGTCTAAGCCCCACTTCTCTCCATGCCCTCTCCCCACCCCTTTCCTTGGCATTTCACACCTGGCTACCGTAGGCAACTCCCAGCTCAGCTGGATGGCTTCTGAAAATCCTGGTCTTAGTCTCTTAACTATCCCCATGCACTCTGCAGGGAACTGAGGTGGCACAGAGCCACCTTACTCAGGGCTGAAAATTCCACTAGGCAGTGGCCACCAAGGGGTTAGTGTTGCTCCACCCAGCCAAGCAACACCTAAATCCCTTTAAAGATATGGCTCTTAGGAGCCTAAATCCTGTTGACCATCACTGAGACTTAGGTTCCTAAGTGCCTAAGTCACTTTTGCAAATGGAACGTAGGCTCCTATATCACCTAGATGCATTTGAAAATTTGATGTTTTGTGGTGTCTGCTGGCAGGTTTCCAAACAAAGAAAAGTGCTGAAACCTGTCAATAAAAAAAATTAAATTAAACAATCCCTTTAAAGATATTAAACATCCCAAAAACAGAACAGTTTGCCTAAAGTGGGGATTAAACTCCCCGTTATCTGGTGCACTCATCCCTACGGCTAGTGCCATAGCATAACTGCACTAGCCTTTCAGCACACAATCTGAGTACCAATCCCAAGAGGCCAACAGTCTGTGCTTGCTATCTGTTTATTATTCAACAGGAGTGCATAGTGCTTTGCAGACAAGTAAAAATATAGGTCCTTGCTCCAAGGCACTCCCAGCCTCAGAGCCCAATGCAAGGCCAAATCGTGCGGAATTCTCATTGGCTTCCACTGAAATCAATGGGAGTTCTGTGTGCAAAGAGATTGCAGGATTGGACCTTGATAAAAAATATCACAAGGGAGGATAAAGACAAATGGGAGGAGGTGAGAGGGGGAAGAGCCCATGCTGGAATCAAGGTGCTGTTCTGCATATGTAGATGCAACCTCCTCCCTTTATCCCCACAATACTGGCACCAAGCCCTAGCATCACTGGAGTACTGAGCTTTTGGTGACTCCCTTTTTAATGTCTGTCTGTGTTTCTCAGGCTACGTCTACACTGCACGATTATTTCGAAGTAGTTTAAACCGATATTACGAAACCGATGTTATAAAATCGGTTTTGCGCGTCCACAATGCGATCACAAAATCGATTGCTTGTGTCCATGGTCCAAGGCTACCATCGATTTCAGGAGCGGTGCACTGTGGGTAGCTGTTCCTCAGCTTATTCATAGTTCTCCATCTTCCGTGTTGAGAGCAACAGGCCTGATGGGCAGATAATACTATGCTCTCCGGGATGGTGCTGGTACAGGCTCTATCGTTCCTGCCCTTTGGAGGGCAGCAAGACAACCCTTTGGCGCGTTTTATCGCGGAGTGCATTGAGCAAACGTTATATGCACATGTAATCATGGACCCATGAAGATCACAATATCGGTAAATTCCTGACCATAAGTTGTCAACTACCTTTCTGCGTACCTCGTGCTTACTATACTTGAACAATGAACTGCAAATTTGTGCAGAGGAGATGGAGTAGGCAGCTTTATTGCTGAGCGGCCGAGGACTAGCGTATGACGATGATTGGAGGCAGAATTTCTCACAACCGGCTGCCCAGCGTTTTTGGAGCTACTGTATTAACGGGGCACTCTACCTTTCTATTGAACGCCGAATTTGGGCACGGGAACAAGCAACCATTTATTTTTTTTTTGTTTTGATTTTTCGTAGAGTTTGTTTTGGAGTGTTTGAGGAGAGTTATGCATTTTTTTAATTATTATTTTGTATTATTTTTTTTTTATAGTTTAACAGACTGTGAAGTTGGGACCATTTGGCATTGTATTTGACGGTGTGGGATGATTCGCAGTGGCTGCGTTAAACATTCGCATGCGTAAGAGCATTTCTTATAGAACTTTGATGTGACATGCTTTCCCTCTGCCCTGAAACGCCGTAATTACAAACATGAGAGCAGCCTCACAGGAGAAGCGAGTGGCAATAGCCTCTGAAGCTTGCAACGCCAGACAGCTACCGGTCAGTTCAGGAATCAATTTGGAGTGGGCAATCTACTGTGGGGCTAACAGTGATGCAAAGTAGCCAAAGCAATCATAAGCTGCTCTGTACGAAAAGTGTTTTGTGACTCTGGGAAACGAGTGCATGTGATAGTGGATGGCTTTGCTGCAAATGGGTTTTTCCGAACTGTGTGGGCCATAGATGGAACCCATATCCCTATCTTGGCCCCAGAACCAGGGCACCCAGTATTGTGAACCGGCAAGGGGTACTTTTCAATGTGTGGGCAAGCACTGGTGGACCACAAGGACGTTTCCTCACATCCACTGGTGGGATGGCCAGGAAGGGTTCATGACGCTCGCGTCTTCAGAGCGACCAGTCTGTTTATTAACGGCTGCATGCAGGGAATACTTCCAGACCAGAAAATAACCTTGGGAATGTTCAAATGCCTATAAGTTATCCTGGGAGACCCAGCCTATCCCTTGATGCCTATGGCTCATGAAGCCAACTACGAGTGCAGCACTGGACAGTGGTCAGGAGCTGTTCAAACTACAGGCTGAGCAAGGGCCGGGATGGTGGTAGAAGTGGCATTTGCCATAATTAGGGTCGCTGGCGATCATTACTTACTTCGTCATCAGACCTCAGCCAAACAATTCCCGCTTGCTATTGCTGCTTGCTGTGTGCTCCACATCTTTGTGAGACTAAGGGGGAAGACATTATATGTGTGGGTGGGAGGCTGAGGCAAATCACTGCCGCTGAGTACGAGCACCAGAAGACCAGGCGATTAGAAGAGCACACCTAGGAGCGAGCTGCGCATTCAGAGAGCCTTGAAAAAACAATGTTCAGCACACCAGGGTAGGGTGTGACGTTTGCTTCCCCTTTGATGAACCCTCTGCACTTGATGGACTTATTCAGTGTAAGCAACTCCACCCTCCCCTTCATTACAGGTGGCGAAGGAAATAACTTTGGTATCGTTTAAAAATCATTTATATTCATATAAAAGATTATCATCTGTTAAAAATCATGAGTTTTTCTCTTACTAGATTTCCCTGTAACAACCACCCTCCCCTTTCGATGTATTCTGTATTACAAAGGAACATATAAAAAAGGCGAGAATTTAGAAGGTGTCCTGACTGCTGTGCTTTGGAAGGAGGGGGAAGGGAAGGCTACTAAGCACATTGTAGCGTAATTACAGCCTTTTCCTTGAACTCTGCAGGGTTGGAGGAGTAGGCGTGGCAGAAAGCCTTCCATCCACAGCGTTCTTACACGTCTGGGTGAGGAGATATGGGACGTGGGCTTGCAAGGTAGGTATACAGGGCTCTAGTGGTCACTCTGCTACTTGCTGCTCTTCTGAAGCTCACCATTAGCGTTGGAGGATTCAGTGGTTGAGAAGCGAGCAGATGCCATGTTCGTTTCTTCTCTCCACGCTGTCTTTCCTGCTCTATGCTCCTCCAGATCGTTTCACTGCATCTTCCTGTACTTTGCATACCACATCCTTCCATTCATTCTGTTTTATCCCTCTCATTGCGTGTTACTTCAATAATTACTTGTGAACATTTCATCTCTGAGGTCTTCTTCTCTCGCTTCACGTCCAATACTCAAGTGCACACCCGTGATGGCTATAAGGGTACTTCTGAGAAATGTGCAGGCTGCCATGGGGAGGCCAAACCAGTGGTGGATAAGTATAATGGAAAAGATTATCTTTTAAGATGCACAGGTGATAGTACTCTTCACATAGAACACTATCCACCTTACAGAGCACCATGTTATCTCTACATCAGGTCGCATTTTGTAGCGTTTAAATATTTCAGTGTCTGGTGTGACTGGGTGGCACACACACAGACGCAGAGGTAGCGGCCAATACGTACGTCCACGCGGCGATGGTAAGTGAGGCTTTAAATTCTTGACTTCTCCGCCTTCATAACACATATCTATATGGCCTGCTCCTGTAGCTGTTTGCCAATCTAATTAAACATATTTTTTTTTTTTTGTTTTTTATTTATGGAAAGCCATAACCAACGATTCCCTTCCATAGTTCACAATGCACATCTGTATGAAGATCTTCTGAGCAAAATTCAAAGCTTGCTTTCCAAATTATAGAACCCCTACATGTGGCCGCTCTACAGTCTCCACCATGACTTTTAGAACCAGTTCGTGATCATCAAAAAGAGCTCACTCACCGCTGGCTCCATTGATACGATCACTGCTAGTGACACCCTACATCACCCCCCGCATCGCGTAGTACAAGTCTAGGTAGCGGAAGAAATCCTGCTTGCCAGACGCTTGAAAAACCGTCGCTATCCCTCCTCCCATCCCCCGCTCCTGGGCAGTTAGCAAATCGCCATGTCTGCCAACCTGTTACATTCCTGATGTCTACAAAGGTAACAATGGATGAGATCATCTCTTCGTGACAATAGACCGTTTCAGGAGGCAGATCGTTTTGTTATGGCAATGCCTCAGTGCAATGCCTTCATGCCTGCAGTTACCAATGTCTTGCAATGGCAAGGCGTTGAAAAGTTCCTACTATGGGGGACGGAGCAGGCTGTCTCTTGGCAGCAATGTCTCAATATAGCATAAGGGTTTTTGAGTTCCTCCACGATGATTCATGGACATTAAATTTGGAGGATTTTCACTCATCCCCAGACATGTTAACAATTTCTGTAACAGTAATGGCTGCGACTGCAGCAAAAGCTGGTGTGCAATGCGATGCTACAAAAACCGTCTTTGTTTAATTCCGTGTTTGGTCAGAATGAAGGGACACTTACGAGGTCGCTTCCATGGCTTCACTGTCTGGGCTTTCGTCGCTTGGGCGCAAGGACTGTTGATCTTTGGTCTCAAAAGATCCTGGCTGTTTGGGTTTACGGAACTGCTGTGTGCTTATCACCACGGTCATCTTCATCTTTTTCTTCAAAAATTTTTTCGGGGTTTCACCAATTTCTTTTCCCCCCTCAGCTACACCTCAGAAACAGCTTGATATTTCAATCCCAAAGTTGAATCCACGACAGGGTGGGGCACTGTAGCGCTGACCCCAAAATTGCATGTTAGTCAGCTACAAGCGGCATGTTTTCGGCTCAGAGCCTGACCTTCCGTTTGCTTTCTCTGGCTTGCGGTAACCCTGTTATTCCTTCATTTCACTCGGCACTGAAGGGAGTCTCTGCTGTGGACCTTATCACCATAGACTTTGAAATTGCTTTCAAAAACTTTTCATTTGTCTTTTGAACGCGTGCTGTGAAGCACTGAGTCCTCACCCCAGATAGCGAATCAGATTCCAGAAACCCCTGTGTGGTCCCAAGCTGGCGCTCTTCTTCGAATATCAGGAGACTGCATGTGACAGTGCAAATGGAGCTCTGCTGGTGTTCACCCTGTGTGTGTGCTGACCTCAATATGGTGACAATCAGGAAATGGAATCAAAAGATTCGCGGGTAATCAGGCTTTTTCCTTAGTACGTGGCCAGTGCATCACGTTTAGTGTCCGATGCTATCATCGATGCCCCTGTGACAATGGTTCTGAAA
>NC_133770.1:279579471-279588796 GCF_003597395.2 Chelonoidis abingdonii
CCACACGAACCCTAATCCAAGTTATCACTATCGATTTTAGCGCTACTCCTCTCGTTTGGGAGGAGTTCCGAAATCGATTTAAGGAGGCGGTAAAATCGATATTAATGACGACGTCATGTGAACGGATACAGCGTTAAATCGGTATATCGGCCATTAAACCGATTTAAAGTCGCAGTGTAGACCTGGCCTCAGTTAGCTTCCGAGAGACTTCCTATCAAGGAGCCCTAGTTTCTATCTATTCTTCTCACACTCCCGATTCACTCTGTCTCCTTGGGCAAGTCACTTACATTCTCCCACCTCAGTTTCTCCATCTGTAAAATAGGGATAATGATATTTACCTACCTTACCAAGGCACTTGGAGAGCTGTGGCACTTTGTCATACAAGCACGCTACTCAAATAGAGTGGGGAAGGGCAAATTTGTCTGCTACCCCCCACATATGAGGGATGGGAGTCCCACTAAGATATTTTTGGATGCTGAATCAGGATTAGGTTTCCATGGGAGTGAAGCCAGAAGAAGTCATATACAGGCTGTACAGACAGACCCACTAAAACACAGTATTCTTCTTTGTGCATTACTGAGTATGTGGTGAACTCATTTCTTTAAGGCAACAAGCTCAGACATTTAATTACACTGATGCCATTCACAACGCCACAGTGAAGCATCTGTTGGTATTTTCAGAATAATGTCTATTCTGTTCTACAAGAAAATCCTCTCGGCTGACTTTAGGGTGACCACCTTTTCAAAGGGCAAAAGTGGGACACATGCAGTGAGACACCCACCTACTCCCCCCATGGCCCCGCCCCATTCCTCCTCTCCCTCTTTAGTCCCCCCTCACCATGAAACCCCACCCCCTGACCCTCCTCTTCCCTGAGCCCCCACCTCCTGCTCCTTCTCTTCCCCTTGAGGCTTCGCTCCTTGCCCAAGCCCGAAGCCAAAGCCAGGCCATGGTATGAGTTGCACAGGAAGCCCAGGCTGCTGTGGGGAGCCCTGAACACTCCACCTGCCCTGGGCGGGGGACTGGGATGCCCAAGATAGATGGAGGTGCTGGTTTCCTTCCCACCCCTCCGACCCTGAAGCGTTCACTTCCATCTTAGAATCTCTAATTGGTGTATATATATACCTAAATTGCACAATATGGCCAACAAGTTAACAAGAATTGCTATTGTCAACCATGAGCCAAAGAAATGCCGTCAGGAGTGCAAAAAAAAGCTGTCCTGTGGTTCAAATGGGAAAACTATGCTTAGAAGTCACACCGCAAAGCAAAATGTAGTAGAACCTCAGTGTTACAAACACCAGAGTTACAAACTAACTGGTCAACCACACCTCATTTGGAACCTGAAGTACACATCAGGTAGCAACAGAGACAAAAAAAATGTAAAGACAATATAGTACTGTATTAAACATAAACTACTAAGAATATAAAGAGAAAGTTTTTTTAAAAAAAGTTTGACAAGGTAAGGAAATTTTTCTGTGCTTGTTTAAATTAAGATGGTTAAAAGCAGCATTTTTCTTCAGCATAGTAAATTTTCAAAGCTACATTAAGTCAATGCTCAGTTGCAAACTTTTGAAAGAACAACCATAATGTTTTGTTCAGAGTTCCAAACATTTCAGAGTTATGAACAACCTCTATTCTCAAGGTGTTTGTAACTCTGAGGTTCTATAAAAGCAGCAAAGAATCCTGTGGCACCTTATAGACTAACAGACGTTTTGGAGCATGAGCTTTCATGGGTGAATACCCACTTCGTCAGATGACGTGCATCTGACAAAGTGGGTATTCACCCACGAAAGCTCATGCTCCAAAACGTCTGTTAGTCTATAAGGTGCCACAGGATTCTTTGCTGCTTTTACAGATCCAAACTAACACGGCTACCCCTCTGATACTCTGAGGTTCGACTGTAGCATGGATTTCTGAAACACCCAGTATTGGTTGCAGTATTGCATTAAGCACCTACAAGCCCCAGTCAGAGATCAAGACCAGGTTGTGCTGGGTACCTATATATATATACACACACACTCACATATAATAAAAGATCCAGATGTATGACATATGTCCCTAAAAAAATACATAAAACACTTGAACAAGTAGCATGGAAAGTTTAAAGTAAAATGATGAAATTTTCAAAAAACTGTGAGCACATGGAAATGGGTTTGTAATTCACACTGGTCTTCAACCTTAACTATATAATTTGCTATCAAGTCAACATTATAGCACAGAAATTCCAAGGAGAGACAAAACAAACTTGACAGCTACCAATTAGCACAACCATTAACTGCACAGTTCAAGAAAATAGGTCTTCAGCGTAATGATCCTCAACATTACTGTGCCAACAAATAACTCCCTCTCTAAATTAGTTTGGTCACCCACACCAATCCTCTATGCTGCTGTTTGAAGTTTCCTGGCTGTTTCCCACTTCTAAAGAATGGCTCTTCTGGCAATCACGTTGCTTTAATTTTTTTAAAATCAAAAGAAAATCTCATGAGTTTACTAGCATCCAAGATGCTCTCAAGCTCACCAGTCACAAACTGAAAATGAAGTCCTGTTTTGCTAGTGGGTGCTGTGTTGAGGCCAGATCCTGCCCTGTTGAGGTTAAAGTGAGCTTTGGCATGGGCTCCACTGGGAATGGCACTTGGCCGCCAGCCATTACAATACTGTTCTACCCTGAGCATTGACTTGTAAAAACTGGCATCGGGGGGCTCCACATTCATTTTTGTCACAAGGATTGCTGGACTAAATGTGCCCAGTTTTCATGTAAAATCACTTCTGTGGGGCGGCTACCAGAATCTGCTAGTTACCATAGCCAGGGAGGTAATCAGCAGCAGGCTCCATTTAAGCTCCAGCCAAGGCCCACTAAGGAGGAGAGAACACCCTGTGTGGACTGAGCAATGGGGAATCACACAGGGTAAGGGCAAGAGGAAGAGAGAATTTTATAGTGAGGGGAAGAGGAACTGTGTCAGAGGGAGGGAGAGAGGACAAATCAGAAAAAGACTAAAAGAACTTGAGAGTGTTGGGAGAAGAGAGAATGTACATCACAAAGATGCCAGAAGAGAGAACAGACCGACTGACCACTCCCAATAAGACCAGGTGAAAGTAGCTGGTCCCTGGGCTCCTCACCTAGATATGACAGAAAGTAGTGGTGTGCTATGGGCTGTCAGGGGAAGGTTATCACACAGGGTAGCATTATGGGGCTATTGAGAGCTGACATACATTTGGATAAGAATCCGTGGACTCATTTCCAGGGGTGCCACCTACCTGCAGCTGTCATTGGCTTCAAAAGGACCTGTAGGTGCGTAGCACCCCTGAAAATCAGGCTACCAAATTTTAAGATTCTTATTTAAACTCTAAACATTTGGAGCGCTTTCTTGACTAGGTTCATACGTATTTTTGCTTTGGGGATTTGGGCTGGTGTTTGTTGCTCTTATAATGTTTGGCAACAGTGTGAACATGCATCATGCACTGAAACAAGGCCAATGCAATATCTGGTTAAGAGATGTAAGATGAATGCTTAGTTTTGTAGAAAAGAAACTCTTTAATGGGAACAGACAGACCCTCTAGCATTTTTGAGACCATGCAGGTCAAACTATTCCTATTTTTTTCTTAAAGCCTATCAAAAATTATGGCAATCAAAATAAGCACACAGCCTTCCAGCAGCTCCCAAGCCCACCTATCCCTCGGGTTCATTTGGGAAACAGCCCCTGAAAAACATTTACAAAATGCTAGCAGCTATGTATCAGCTCCTTCCCAAAAGGCCTAATGGTCTTTTATTATCCAAATAGCTCAGCTGGTTTGGAAAATGCACATCTGTCCAGAACAGCAGAGTGAGGAACAGGGAAAGAGGAAGATTAAATGTAAAACACAGAGCTTCTGACACTTGCCTTGTAAATGACATTTCAAAGCAGAGAGGAAAGAAAGAGCTTTAGCTTTTCTGGTTTGCCCTCTTGCCCTTGGTTCCTGAAGCCCAAATGGACCTGGAAGGGTCAAGGTTCTTATAAAGCAATTGAACCCACATCAAATTAATCAGCACGGCCTGAAGGCGCAGCCCTATGGGACACCGTCTCCCTGAATCCCACCAGTGACCCCGGAGTTGGGCTTTGAATTAAAACAGTCACGACATCTGTTTGTGGCACAAATTAACCTGGTGGCGTCCCTTTAAATTGTGATTTTTTTAAAAAAAAAGCTCTGATATCAGAGCTGTTCCTTGTAAAGGTTAATCACTAAGAGTACATGCCCATAATTATTTTTACTCTTTCCACCTCTGGACAACAGGAAAATAGCAGCACGTTTTCCTTTGCCTTTTCTGCTCTGGCAGCAAATAACATTGAAGGTGTTACTCTTCACTATTTGCTAATGCTGTCACTTGAACAAGGCAAGACACTGGCACAGAGAAAGCATGCATTAATCAGAATAAAGTAGAGAAATGATTCATGTACTAATTATCTCTCTTTTGTTGTGTTTGATGATGGCCTTCATTAAAAGTTTGATCTTAGCACCCCAGCCATAGAACAGGTATGGCAGCAGTGCAAACTTTTCCACATCACTCTGCTTCTAAAGGACAGCTCCTCTCTGCCTCAGGGGTAGTAGCTTTGCAACAGAAACACCCATCTACTGGAATCTGGACTGAGTCACTCAACTCATGTCACACAGACAATCAAACAGCTGTTATACTGTGTCTGACCGGGACTGAATTTGAACGTAAAGCATAGCTAGAAGGCTCTCTAGCCTGTTAACAATTCCAGATTCATCCAGCCATGCCACAGATTACACACAAGCTGTATACTACTAGATTATACAGGTAAATTGGCCTTTAGGAAATCCCCTATCAAGTTGTCTACTGTGACCTTAACATTGCCATTTTATTACTTTTGAGCATTTACATTCATAACACTACTAACATAAGGTTAGTATTTTAATTATGTGCCTGGAGTGATATCCTGCCCAACTGAAGTCAATGGGAGTTTTGTCACTGATTTCACTGGGGACAGGATTTCACTGACATGGTGTGTCCACACTGCAGTCAGGACAGCATACCCAAGCTAGCTTTGATTGAGCTCACTCACTAAAAGTAGCAGCAGAGCCACAGCAGCAAAGGCAGTGGCATGGCCTAGCTGCCCAAGTACAAACCATCAAGCAATTATCTTTGTCATCGGATAACTTCTTAGCTTCATCATCTTCACCCTCGTTCCACTCAGATTCTTTGCCGCGGCCAGTCCGTGGTATGCGGATTCTACAAAGTAATTGATTTTTGAAAAAGAAATTCCAAAGTTTAGCTGGAGTGTGGAAGCTCCCTGAACACTTCTGTCCTGGAAGAACCACTTACCTGCTCTAATATCTTTCTTTTTTGACTTTGACTATGCTGAGGTGAAGGTAAGTGAGAATCCTGCCCACTTCTTGCATTTCTGCCTTGCCTTTTTTTCTCCAGTCTGAACTTTACAATAAGCTTATCTCAAATGTGGGTGCCATACAGTCATACATTGACAATATCATGTGATCATATATTGAAAGATCCCAGGCAGTCCATTTTTCAGCAGAATTCTCTGGGATCTCCCTGTCAGATTTGCCATAAACATTAATAGCAACAGCAGGGCAAATTCCATTAACACTAAGCTGATAATTTGTACCTGTTTTATGTTACCTTTAGAGTGCTAAAAATTTAGCCACTAACATTAAGCAGAGCTGCTACCAGACGTTATTCAGTTCTTCAGATTAGAATCATTAATTTGGGAGAGGAAAAGGGAAAGGAGGGGAGGGGCTGATAGCCTTTCCCAGCATGCTCTCCTTAGGTAACTGGCTATTTAAATCTGGAAGCAACAGCTCCAGCTCTAATGAGACCAGTTGGTAACTAGTTCCCTCACCTTCTCTTTCAGCCAGCAAGTGTTTTTGTTCTTGCTAGATTTCTTTTTCTTCTGTATTTCCTGCTCTCTCATTTTTAATCTGGGGTACAAATTCTATAAGCATGAAGGGGTGTCCATTTTATTAACTTGCTATGCTGCCAATTACATTTTGAAGTTGAAATCTAACAAACTAGATCTTCCAGTGTGATAAATATTGGAACAGACTTTAATTAGAATAGCACCTTTTTTATTGAGTCCAAGGAGCATTAGCTATTTCTATTTGACCATAAAATACCCTGAGATGATTATAGGCAAAGCCTCATATTGGTATATGTGTATCTCTCTTTTATTGTCTTCTGTTAAAGTATTATATTTCTGCCAAAATCTGGGTCCTTTTTTATATCTCTGCTCTCTTTGCTGGAACATCGTCCCACTAGTATAATAAATAGAAGGGAGCGGAATGAAGGACGTCCAACCTCTGACTTTCCCAACTTTGGTGATCTTGACAGAGATATGTTATTAATGTAATATCTTTCAGTGATTGCTTTCCCTTCTAGTGCTCCTTTCATTAGAGGATCTCAATATGTTCTACAGATAGTAAAACTCACAACAGCCTTGTGAGGCAAAAAATATACAACAATCAAGTCATCCACCTCTGAAATACACTCACTTCTGTGGTGCAATGTAGCTTTTGTTTAACATTGCACAGGAAGATTACACAACAGTCTAGAACAGAAAGAGAGTATGGTATCAGATGGAAACTGCTGGGGGAATGCAGGTAGGCAGAAAGAAAGAATGTGTTAGAATTTGCTTAGAATTTGCTTAAACCATCCTACTTTTATGGAAAGCACTACTGGCCCTTTAAGGACCACCATTAGTTTTTACATCTCATCTAAAAGACAGCACTGTTCCCACAATACTGGGGAAATGAGTCAGCTAGCTCAGAGTACCATCTCCTGAATCATCACCACCGCTTCCAGCAGGATCTCAGTGTTCTAGGAAGACTCCCTTCTAAACAGCAAGCTACACTGGTAAAAAAAAAAAAAAGATTAATCTTTTGGTTAAGAGACCAGCCTAGGAGGGAGAAGATCAAGGTTCGATACTTAGCTCTGCTGTGTGACCATGGCCACATCATTTAAATTCCATCTGCCTCAATTCCTTACTGTAAACTGTAGATAGTAATACTTCCTTTGTCGTGTCTGTTTAGAGGGCACCTGCCCTGGAGAGCTTGCAATTTCCTACTACGTGTACGAACAGTGCCCAGCACAATGGGCTGATCTTAGTGATGGCTATTGTGATACAGATATTGATATTATCTCTGCTTAGCTAGTGCAATCTGAGAGGCTCACAGATCAAGATGGACTGGCTGCCTTAGGAAGCTTTATATTCCAATCACGTTATTGCTGAAATCTGATGTCTTTATAGTAGTTTTACCATTAACTTCAAAAAGAGCAGGAACAGGCACTCACGACCCGGAAGAGACAGATGAGACAATCCACCCCACTACCCTATTTTAAATTTTACAGTACACACAAATATTACTGCAGACTGATAGAAGCTTTTTGTTCGTGGCACTTTGCCAGTCCTTCTCTGATGCCTCCTGCTAGGTAGGCTAATCTATGGAACTCTGAGGGATGCAGCCCAGATCCTTAGCAACATTAAATTTCATTCAGTTAAGTTTGTTGGAGGAAAGTTTCTGCTGTCTGTTACCCTGCCTTAGGTTTCATATCATTCTACAACAAGGCTAAGCATGCAGCCTGAGGTGTGCAAGACTGATGTAAAGAGATTCAAATTCAAAAACTCCAGCTGGGCTAGAACTGCACAATTATCAATCAGGCAATAGCACTGTTTCTTCAAAGGCAAGTTTTTAAATATACATGGGAGGTAAAAGCTTGGGGAAGCTTTGATTTAGTGTGGCTAGCTAGAGAACTGTGGTATCAACAGATGGGAAAAACCTCACTAAAGCCAGCCACACAGTTCATGTGCATAAGAAGTAATAAAAGTATCTGAGCGTGGACAGCTAAAAATAACTGTAACAGCAAGTGAGGAACCTGTGTCACTAGAGCGAAAAGTGCACCGGGATGGATATCTTTATTTAGCTGAGTAACTCTGCTAGGAATCCAAGGGTCCCTACCTGTTTTGCATTAACTGCATTTCTGAGGCAGAGGGGTAGCCCACAGTAGCAACGTGCAATGGCCTATCTTAAAATGGTCTCCATTTAGGTTGCCTGTGGTCTCCAGATCTCTCCAACCCCCATCTCTATGTGCTCCAAGACAGCACCAGTATAGCTCTGTGGATTCGGACTGTATCTCCTGCTACTGAGCCACTTCTGTAATAACCACAAAAATGGAACACACCTTTGTAAAGAGTGGCCCTGAATCAGTTCAGGAGGAATAGCATGTGTAACATACGGGCTAAGTGCATGAGAGCATCTTTCTCACTAGTGGCTGATCCACACACAAGATTAAAAACCTGCTACTGCTACTAGCTGAAGGAGTTTCTCCGTTGTATGTAATGTATCTGCAGTGTGCTTGTTGGAATATTTGATATTGTCCTCTGGGGCGGGCCCATTGAGAGAAGAGAAATGTTAAGGCCCAACATTGTAGGCCTCAACTCTCTGTGTGTGATTTATACAGGACTACAGCTTGTTTGCCATACATGAATTTATTATACATGTAGAGAGTTCAAGGAAAATGCTATTAGAGAATGTTTTGTTTCCAGAACTGCTCAAAAATAACCAAAGGAATGGTAATATGCTTTCACTATACTGCAATCAGATCTAGTCAGAGCCCCATCAAATTATCCAGCCACATTTAATAATTCTTCCCATTTCTATAATGCCATTTGTCCAAGGATCTCAAAGTCCTTCATAAGCATTAATTAAACTCCACATTATCTCTGACAGAACTAATGTATATGTATTACTAATGGGTAAACTGAGGTACAGAGTGACCTACCCATGGCTAATCAGTGAGTCAGTAGCAGTGGTGAATAGAACTCAGAACCCTAACTCTTCCTACTCTACTCCAGCCACTAGACCACAATGCTTCACTAAAGGATTTGCACTGCATATCTAATATATAGTAGTGGAAACCATTCTTAAGGTATGTGTCCATTTTCTCCTCTATTGGGACTTACTGGCATCCCACGAATTTCTCAGATAATGTTGGGGGGATGGTCCCCTTGTTTAAGTTTCTGTTATAGAAAGAGATGGTTTTGGAATCAGGGAGGTTTTTTGTGGTATCCAAATAGGTGTATATTTTAGTGAGGAAAAAGCAAGCAGTCAGTGAAATTATTTCTTTATTCATAGATTCATAGACTCTAGGACTGGAAGGGACCTCGAGAGGTCATTGAGTCCAGTCCCCTGCCCTCATGGCAGGACCAAATACTGGCTAGACCAGCCCTGATAGACATTTATCTAACCTACTCTTAAATATCTCCAGAGATGGAGATTCCACAACCTCCCTAGGCAATTTATTCCAGTGTTTAACTAC
>NC_133770.1:279589518-279692747 GCF_003597395.2 Chelonoidis abingdonii
GATTGTATTTGCCTAGTTTATCGATAAGGATATCATGCGAGATCGTATCAAATGCTTTACTAAAGTCTAGGTATACCACATCCACCGCTTCTCCCTTATCCACAAGGCTCATTATCCTATCAAAGAAAGCTATCAGATTGTTTTGACACGATTTGTTCTTTACAAATCCATGCTGCCTATTCCCTATCACCTTACCACCTTCCAAGTGTTTGCAGATGATTTCTTTAATTACTTGCTCCATTATCTTCCCTGGCACAGAAGTTAAACTTCCATAAATGCACAGCTCCACATCTCATATTTATCCTCTCCCAACTTTTCCAAGCTCCTTCTAGTGCTTTCATCCATATATTGCATCTACTGAGGCCATGTCTACACAACAAACTTTAGTTGGCACAAATTACATTGGCATAAAGCTGCCACAGTTAGTATATTGCTTGTGCAATTGCTTGGCTCCTTGTGAAAGCGGTGCACACACTCACCAGGAGTGCTTGTATCGATGCAGAGAGTAGTGCACCATTGGTAGATATCCCAGTGTGCAACCAACCACCATCCAGCACACTGTCTTTTGGGAAGTTTTGGTAATGCATGATGAGGCCAAAATGAGTCACGCAGGGGTGACTGGGAGCAATGGGTCAACTTCCCTTTGTGCAACTGTCTCCATCCCATAATGTCATCTCTAACCCATAATTTCAAATCTTTTCTCAATTTCCAGCAAACTCACACAGGACTTGTCACTGTCCACTATCTCTGACAGAACCATAGAGCCTGCACAGCTCTGCACTGTTGTCATAAGCATTGCAAGCACATGATGCACCATCCTCCAATATTTGCAGAGCCACAAGAGCCAAATCAGTGGGGAACGTGATGATTTCTTGGAGGACAAATTGCTGTTGGACATATCGAGAACCATTTCATGGTTGTTGGTTGAGTTCACAGGGCAGCTGCAGATGGTGGAGCATCGCTTCTGAGCCTGAGAAATGAGCACTGTTTCATGGGATCACATTGTAATGCAGGCTTGGGATGGCAATCTGTGGCTGCAGAACTTTCAGATGGGAGAGGTCACATTCCTGGATCTCTGTGCTGAGCTCACCCCAGCCCTCCAGAGCAGGGACACCAAAAGTTGCACTGATAGAGGAGAAGCAAGTACTGATTGTACTGTGGAAACTTGCAATGTCAGATTGCTACTGGCAGAGGGAAAACATTTTGGAGTTGGAAAAGCCACTGTGGGGGCTGTTAACTTGGAAACGTTCAGGGTTATTAATCATCTCCTGCTACACAGGACTGTGACTCTCAGCAATGTGCAAGATATAGTGTATGCATTTGCAGCAATGGGATTCCCAAACTGCAGCGTAACAATGGACTGCATGCATATCCCTATTTTGGTGCCAGACCACCTTATCAAAGCAGACATCAACAGAAAGGACTATTTTCCTATGGTTATGCAAGTGTTGGTGGATCACTGGGGATGCATCAATGTGGGCTGGTCAGGGAAGGTGCATGATGCTTGTATTTTGAAAAACATCAGACTGTTCAGAAAGTTACAAGCAGGGACTTTCTTCCTTGACCAGTGGATTACAACTGGTGATGTTGAAATGCCAGTAGTGATCCTGCAGGACCCAGGGACCCTTTGCTCATGAAGCCATACACCAGTCACCTCGGCAGTACCAAGAAAGAGTTCAATTACCAGCTCGGCAGCGGCAGAATGACAGTTCAATGTGCTCTTGGTAGATTAAAGGGGTGTTGGCATTGTCTGCTCACAAGATTGGATCTCAGTAAGAAAATATTCCAATGGTTATAGCTACCTTCTGTGTCCTGCACAATATCTGTGAAGCAAAGGGGGGAAACTTGCTGCCATAATGGAGGGAGGACGTGGAGTGGCTGTCTGTGAATTTAAACAGCCAGACACAAGGGCTGTTAGAGGAGCTCAGGGAGGCTGTGAAAGAGCACTTTAGCAGTGAGCCACAGTAATGCATTGGATAGTCCTGGGTGTTACCTGGCCCTGCTGTTTTGGGGCCTGTTAGGAATTGTGTGGTGCTCGATGTATGTGTACAAATATAACACTGTCAATGCACTTATTAATTCTGTGGTGCTTGCTGTAATTTATGATTATTACACTATTTGTCACTGATCCTGTGAGTTGTTGCACTGTACTGTAACACGTAACTGGGTGCTTTCAGAACTGCTAGGCACTCTGCAGCATATGTTGTGAACTAATAAAGATGAATTATGTTCCAAATAATATAATTTTATTCTGTAACAAAATCAATGAAAAGAAAAATCCATGCAATTGTAAAGCAAATGCAATAAAAACTTAATACATTAATAGAACAGTACTTATGAAGGAGAAAGAACATTCATGTCCATTGTAGCTACACTGACCTGTGAAAGGCACAGTTGATGTATGTGAACTGTGGTTGTTTGTAACCGCAAAACAGCTGACTAGTGGTAGATGCTGGGAGGGAGGGAAAAAAGGAGGGGGAGGTGCTGATTGGCAGGGCCCGCCAATGAGCAGGAGGCACTGGGGGAGGGAGAGGTTAGTAGGGGGGCTTCTCCCACCTCCTCACAAAGCGCAGGGCCCCTCAAAGTGCAGGGCCTGGGGCAGTCACCCCAAATGGTCGTACCCTAGGGACAGCTCTGCCAGGTGGAGGAGTAAGGGTAGGGCAGTAGCCCCTTGTGCCACATGGAATATTTAAGGCAGGGTGTAGAGAGATACTGCAAGGGAGTTCTTGATAGACTGCTGAGGGGGGTGAACCTGGGAGTGTTGAACCTGTAGTCACCAGAGTCTGCAGCATCTGTGTTTGCTGCCAGAGAAGACCCATTGTCTCCTCATGCATCTCCTTCTCCTTTTCCTGCTGGGACTCCTGAGCCTTTCTCCTCTCCACTCCTTCCTTCCCAAGGCTGTCTGCAGTGTTCACTCTCCTGGCCATGTGCTCCTGGCCAGTGCCCACACCCATCCATCCCATGGCTCTTACTGCCACCCCAGATGCCCCTTCCCATTGACCCTGGCCCCACTGCCTCTGTCAGATGCCCACCCTTCCCCCATGGCTCCCACTGCCTCCCCATCCCCACACCCATCCACCCTATGGCTCCTGCAACCTCCCCCAGAAACACCCCCCCATCGCTCTTGGCCCCGCTGTCTCCCACCAGGCCCTCACCATCCCCATGGCTTCTGTCCCCTGCTGCCTTCCCCAGCCCCCAATATAATCCCCCCATTTCCCATGTGTCCTGCTGCCTCCCCAAGCCATGCCCAGGGCTCCTGGCCCCTATTGCCTCCCCCAGACCCCTACCTATCACCTCTGTCCCCTGCTGCCTCCCCTGGCCCTCCATATAATCTTCCCATCCCCCATAGGTAGAGCCCTGCACGAATACAAATGTATATCAGCTCCTGGGAGCGGCAGCCACACATTATGCTCCTTTTGCTGCTGCAGTTCCCAGGAGAACCCTGCAGTTCTGTGGATACCGATTTATATCCGCAGATACCGATTTATATCCACGGATATCTGCATCTATGGATATAGATTGGTAGCCACACAGGTCTCTACCCATGGGTTCTGCTGCCTCCCCCACAGCCCCCTTCCTCTCCTCCCATTGCCCCGACTCCCCAAGCTCCCTTGCTCACCCCAGGCAGTGGCACTCAGGCAGGCTAGTCCAGGCACATACCTGAGCAGCTGCTGGCCAAGAAAGGACAAAAGTCCTTCCCCGCGCTCCTTCTGGCAGGGAGCTGGGCTGACAGTCCAGTCTTGCTTCCTTGCTCTAGGTGCCACCTAGTGGGATCAGCAGGATTTCTAGCTGCTGGTGCCTTTCCCAGGCACGTCTCTGCAGCTGCACTCTCTACCTCAGTGTGGCAGAAATCTGGGCGGGTGGAGGCATGTGACCCTTTGTGTCCCCCACACAAACACACACGTCGCCTATGCATGGTGTGATGCAGCACTGGCTTACAGGTTCTCACAGAACATGTCATCCTGAGTCCTCTTCTTTCTCTTCCTAATGTGGCTCCGGTGTTCCATTGGCGTGAAGGGAGAGACGTTGAAGCCTGCAATGGTACCACTGATGGTACCACAGAGGTACCATTGTCAGTACAGTCACAAAGGAAAGCATAACTTAAGATTCAGAACTCCTGTCTCTTGCTCCACTAATGTTTTAAAGTTTAAGTGCTTATTGACACTTCTGCTTTGGAATGCTTGTGCTTGTCGCCACTCACAGCACCAGCCATGGTGAATATAGGCCACCAGGGTGAGAGAAATGAGGAGGGAATTGCTCGGTTGCATGAAACTATGAGTATAGGGCACTGGATACTGGCACCGTTTTCCACAGGCGGTGGTGATTTTAGCTGATACGTCACTCCTGAGGGTAACAAAGGCAGAGAGAGCACAGCTGCTGCTGGCATCCAGAAGCCTTACGGGCCTGTATGCTGCTAGCCTGTGTACAGAAATTGTGCCTGCCAAAGTTATTGCTGACTGGCATAGGAAACGTCCTACAGTGGTGGCAGAAATAAGGCAGCCGTCCCTAGAAACCTTCAGCAAAGGCCTGTAGAATACCTCCATGGAAGTTTCATAAAAATCTATCAAGAGGATTCAAGGGACATCCCTCTATACGTAGACAAACTGCTCCAAATGCCCACCCTTACCTAACTTCACAGGGCACAGGAAAGCAGATAACAATTCTGTCTTGCTTTGTTGTACCACTACCTCTTCTAGTGCAAGTAAGTTAATGAAAAGTCCATCACTGTGTGCTGTTAAGTTGGGGGTTACATCACTGTAATGAGAAATAAATTTACACGCTTACCTGAGGATCCTTCTCCTGCATCGGGCTTATCTGTGCTCAACTGCTGGGACAGATGGGAGTGTGGTGGGGTTTCAAACAGGTCCTGGCTTGCTGCATAGTTGGACCCCCTGATGGCATGTTCTCCATCCTCCTCCACCTTGTGCTCGCTGTTCATGCCAGGAATCTCTGGCTTGGGTTCCTCAGAGGTATCGACAGCAGTCTAATGGATGGTGGTTGGTCTCCGCCAAGTATAGCATGCAGCTCTTTATAAAAGCAGAAGGTCAGTGGCTCAGCACCAGGTCAACTGTTGGCCTCCCTGGCCTTCTGATATGCCTGCCACAGCTCCTTGGCTTTCACACAGCATTGTTGCTGGTCTGTGTAACACCCCTTCTCCTGCATCCCCCAGGCAATCTGCTCATAGATGTCAAGGTTTCTATGTCTGGTCCATAGGTGTGCTTGCACAGCCTCTTCTCCCCACAGGCACGGGAGATCCAATATCTCCTGTCTACGCCAAGCTGGAGCACTTCTGGAGCATGTAGCCAACATGGTCAGCTAGGTAATTGCACACAACGAGAGAGAAAGGCTAGGTGTACTCACTAAGCTGGGCAATCAGGAAAAGGCATTTCAAAAATTCATGGGGCTTTAAAAGGGAGGGGGGGCCTGCCGGTCTATGTGACCCTTGGGCAGCAGAGTTCACAATTGTGACCAGAGAGGCCAGTGGCAGGCACTGTGGGACAGCTGCTGGAGGACTATTAGTGTCGACATCGGTAACACAGTGTCTACACTTGCGCTGTGTCAACCTCAGTACATCAACCATGGCTCAATGCCACTCAAGGAGGTCAGTGTAAAAGGGCACTTACATTGATGGGAGACAAAGTTAACTGTAGAAACACGCACAACTAGTTTGATGCAAGACGGCTTATGTCAACCTAACTTTGTAGTGTAGACGAGGCCTAACTCTCACTCTATTTACTTAACATCAAATGATACACAAATGTTGGCAGCATGATGTTAAATCTAATTTGTGTCTTAGTTATGTAAATTCACCCAGCAGTCAACAAATACATGTTTCTGTGCATCAAATTATATATACACACTGTATCATGTTTTTCCCCAAACACTCTGGGAGTTCGGGAAAATCAGCATTTTGCAAGTAGCACTTGAGCCAAGCTTAACTGTGTGGGAAAATGTCACCATAAATTTGTCACTGAATAGCTTGACATTTAAGATGACTCCTGTGACAAAACATTTTGCTCTGAAAAAGCTGCATTTTTTCTGGGGTTTATCAGGATCTGACAAATATTCCTTCTCAGTTTTAGTGATATATCAACTATGAGAGAACTTGATTTTTAAAACTAATACTAGCAAAAGGGATATTACTAACAAAGCCTTCCCACCAGAATAAAATCATAGAGTTACTGCAGCCCGTAGGGAAGATATATGTCCTGTGAATTCAGGTTGGGTCTCATCATCATCTGCTTCTTCTAGCCTTAGTCCCATCTATATGGGGTCAGTTCTCTGAGTCCTTCCCCATTCCAGTCTGTCTTGAAGCAGTTCCTCAGAAACTCCACAGCTGTTCAAACCCTTTTGTATAACATCCATCCATCTATATTTGTGTCTTCCAACCCTTCTCTTACCCTCCATTTCTAAATTCCTATATATTCTTCCAATCTTCTTTTCACATTCCCAAACCATCTAAGCCTGGATCCTCTCAGCTTTTCTAAAACTGGAATGGTGATTCACACTTCCTCTAACATTTCATTCCTAACAGGGTCCATCCTTGTAACTCCAGACATCTAAGGTTGGGTCTCTCATTGAACATGTGAAATGTACTATAGTTGATTCACTGAGGAATAAAGATTCCAACTTATTTTCATGAGCGCCATAATATTTTTTCTATTTAAAAAGGGGGGGGAACTTCATATAGAAGCTCTTTTCTGAGGATGAAGGGAGGTTTCTATTATCACATCTAAAATAGAGAAAACTGGAAGGAATTCAACTTCAACTTTAGGCCCTGATCCTACAAACACAGTGTAGTGCCTAGAACAGTGAGTAGAAATCAATGGCAGCTCACTGAGATGAAGGATGGGCATGTGGCTAAGGCACTACAAAGTGACTCCAGAGATCTAGCATTAATACCCAGCTCCATCACATTTTTCATTTGAGATCTCAGAAAAATCAAATGGCCCCAATCTTGCAATGGCATTTGCATCCACAGACCCCTGCCTGGTGCTCCAATTAAATCAGGGTAGCTCCAGTCAGGGACAAGGATTCACCAATGCAATGTCATTGCAGGATCATAGCCATAATCTCTCTGCTTCAGTTCCCTATCTGTAACATGGGGTAACCATATTTGCATGCTACACGGAGATGTTGTGAGTAAAAGGCAAAGTTTTTTTGATAAATAGTTTATTCACTCAAAAAAAAACCAGCTTCAGGTTGACAAAAACTATTTGGTGAATATTTTTAGAAGAACAAAGTGTGAGGGGGGGAATCCTGAAAAAGCCAAATAATTTGTTGAACATCTTTGAAATGTTTAGCCTTTTCATTTCAAAATGTTTTTTTTTAATTTAGCTGGATTTATTATTAAAGAGATAAAAAATACCCAAAAACAAATTTCAAAAAAAGGCCAAAAAATCATTTCAGATTGAACAAAGCATTTTGTTTCACTCAAAATACACTTTTTCAGTTTTCCATATTGGTGAGAAAAACTACATTTCTGTTTTGGGTTGATCTGAAATTATTCTCTTTCTTCTGTTGGGTTTTGTTTGTTTGTTCGGCCACCCAA
This sequence comes from Chelonoidis abingdonii, assembly GCF_003597395.2. Classification (NCBI taxonomy): domain Eukaryota; kingdom Metazoa; phylum Chordata; order Testudines; family Testudinidae; genus Chelonoidis; species Chelonoidis abingdonii. Next base: position 279,597,071 of record NC_133770.1, read on the forward strand.
CTGAAAAATCAATTATTCTCTCAGTTCTAGGGGTGAGGCTTATTCCATTAATGTCAGAAAACGCTTTGAGATCCTTGCATGGAAGGCACTATAAAAGCACTTTTATTATATTTTTTTCCATTTAGTATACACTAGCCAGGGATCAGTAAACTAATTACATGCACTTATTGAAAAGAGAGTATATTGGTAACACTAAAGCTGCTCAGGATAAACATTCTTATATCTTCCCGCTGTTAAACTGCATTGACATAAGTGTTTAATATAACATTTGACCTCTCTCTCTTGAATTTTTCTAGATTACAGTTGGGCCATTTGCACTTCAATAGTTCAGGAGCTGAGCTTTATTTTCAGGGGGGTCGGAACATAACTAAGCAGTAAAAATTTCCTTGAGGCTGAAACTTGGCATAAAAAGGCTGAGCCCAGGAACATTTTTAATGCCAATTTTGGAGAGAGAAAATGATTCCACTGTTTTTGTAATTTTTGTTTTCTGAGTCTTAATACCTGAGGTTGTGTCTCCAAAATGGCTTCCATTAAAAGAATGCAGTTCAACAACAGTTTGACAGTTTTTTCATTGTATGGGTTAATTTGCTAATCTTTGTAAAGTGCATCGAAGATTAAAGATCTATGTAAGTGCTAGATATTATTATTAGTAATCATGGGCTATACAGATTAGATACAGTGAGTGGCAGTGGGAGGGAGATGAAGAGTATGAGATTTTAACTAGGGTGGCCACCTGTCCAGGTTTTCCCAGGATTTTCCCTTTTTTAAGGTAGCTGTCCTGGGAAATCTGTAAGGGTGTTCAGTACACAGCGCCAGTTGTCCAGTTCTATGGGTTTAGCATCATCCCAGATGTCCTGTTTTTTGTACCTCAGAGATGGCAACCCTCTATAGCAGTTATAAAATAAAGAGGTATTGACGGATATTCTCTTGGTATTGACACCTCCTCATCGATTATCGGGAGTAGACCACATCCACACTGACTCAATTGGCCTTCTACATTGGTTCTCCACTGGCAAGGTAACTCCCTTCTCTTCATGTACCAGTATATTTATGCTCGTGTCTGTAATTTTCACTCCATGCATCTGAAGAAGTGGCTTTTTTACCCACGAAAGCTTATGCCTAAATAAATCTGTTAGCCTTTAAGGTGCCACTGGATTCCTCATTGTTTTTTTTAAATAAAGAGGAACATTTTGGGGCAAAGGTCTGTGTTGTGATGTGTATGTGCGCACCCTATTGCCAACTCTCACCATTTTCTCACAACTCTAGTGATTCTGGGGTGTGTTTTTTTACTTATCTCATCAAAACACAATGAAAGGCACCAAATCATGAATTTTCCCTTCTTTAAAATTGCCACCGACTCCATTTACAGTCAAGGGGCTGACACCATCAAGATGGCCATCATTTCCCTGCAGTATCATTACGTGTGGAAGTGAGGCTGCCATATCCCACCGTTTTCAATTTGACTGAAGCCACGCCCATGGGCAACATGCTGACAGTCATTCAGGGGGCTAGACTGAGCACAGAGACTGTAGGGAGCAGCAGAGTTACTATGAAAGATGGATGGGGAGAGCAGGGAAAGCCAGGCATTGAGGGGCATATTTAAGGGTTGCAGAAGAATGGGGTGCTGAAGGTTGTGGGGGACAGACGGAATGGGAGCAGAGGGAGACAGCTCAGGGGTAAGGAGAAGGAGTGCTTTGCAGTTGGGAAGGCGGGAGAAAAGAGTGAGTGAAGTGTTGTTTCTTGCGAAAGGCTAAACTAATCCCTTATTGTTTTTAACAGTGATATTATTGTTGATATGAACGACTGATATAAGTTTAAAGTTCTGTAATATGTAAATCTGTAACTCATCAACCCCCAAAAGGAATATCAATTCTATACACAAGTGTGAATCCATGATGCATTAATTAGGCCAGTGGTTCTCAAACTGTTTATCATCCAGCTCTTCTCTTATCAAAGGAAATAAACGAGGAGGGGTGGGAGTCAAGACAGTAATGGGACATGGATGGCAGTTCTCCTATTTCAGGGGCAAGAAGAGGGTAAGTTGAGTCTACATATGAGCAGAAGGGAGAAGCATTAATTTCTGTGTACCTTAAAAGTTGATATTTTTAACTGGAAATTATTGTACCCACATTGGCAAAGGAGTAGGGAGAATTTTAAAAGTCAAAAACGGACTAAAAACATGATTTGATGTTTTTTTTTAATTTCATGATGGGTGGGTTCTGACTCATGATTTTTTATTTTTTGAGGCTGGCAGTACTGGTTCAGCATGTAATAGAATGAAGCCAAAATCCCAACTGGGTCCTCTGGACACCATCACAATATAAATGTTAAATTAGAATCTGTTGTATATTGTGCCAACCAAGAAACTGCATAACTTTCTGTATTCTTTCCTCCACCTTGCCAGCATCCTCTTTTGTCATTCTCAGTTTAGATTGAGAGGGACCACATCTTAACAGGGCCGCTCGGGGTTGCGTGGGGGGGAGGCAAGCAGGGCAATTTGCGCCAGGCCCTGGGCCCCTGCAAGCCCTGGCCCGGTGGCGGTCCGGGTCTTCAGCCAGCATTTCGGTGGCAGGGGGGCCCTTCAGTCACTTCGAGTCTTCAGAGGCATGAGGCCCTTCAGTGCTGACAAAGACACGGAGCGACTGCAGGGCCCCCCACCACCGAAATGCCGCCAAAGACCCGTACCGCCGCTGGGTGAGTACAAGCGCCGCAGCTCCCCCGCTTGTCCCCAGGCCCCCTGAATCCTCTGGGCGGCCCTGCATCTTAACTCCCAGTGAAAAGCACCAGGCACACCTATGGCACTGTATAGAAGTGCAGCAGCCAATACTTAAACTTTGTCTCATCTGTTAGCTTTTTCCCTTTAAATTGCCAATCATAGAGCATACTGTGCCACTGATTCTTTGTTGCTCTTATTTTTTTAATCAGAATCCCCATCACAGGCTTCCCATTAATCAATTCTGACTAAAAATTAATGCCACATTAAGCCTCATTCAAATCCTGCCTAGGGGATTGATCCTGCAAGTACATACTATGTAAGTACTCTGTATGCAAGCAGTCTCAGTGAATTAAAGTTACTCATATGAGTATGTATTTGCAGTGTCGGAGCATGGTTTGTAACTTGCAGTCTGATTCAAAGTCCATTGAAATCAGTGAAAAGACTCCTATTGATTTCAGTCTTTAGTGACAGACAATTCATACCATTTGATGTGATGGCAGTTAGATAGCCCATGTGAAATTAATTTGGTCATTTCAGTCCAGTTGTCCACAAAACATCACCACAATTGTCACTCTCACCCGCAATCGGAGCTGGGCAGCCAAAGACTGAATGGGCTTGAAAACTGGGCCACTCGCCCCCTAGTGGTGGTCTCTTTGGCAAGGGTTGACACATAGGGATAGAGTAGCATGGGGAAAACGTGCATTGCCACTGCCCACACAGTATCTGTTTTTGTGGATAAATAGAGGATTTGCGGTCTCCAGAGCTGACAAACAGGAACAAAAGTCCTCCAAAAATGCAAAGAATTTTGAAAAATAGTTTGTACTACAAATAATGTAAAAATCCAAGCGGTGAGGACTTGTCCATTAAAGCAAAAGAGAAATGTCTGTGCTGTGAGTGAATGTATGTGCTGTGCAGAGAAATGTATTTGCTGTGAGTGAAATTCACACCTGTGCAGAGGTTCGGCATAAAGCTTTAGTCCTTCTTCACAGAAGTGGATTCCCCCTCCCCCTCTGTCTGTAGCTGAGTTCCTGTTACTATTATTGTAGAGACTGTTCTTTTATTCTTCATCCCGACACAGCCTTGCCTGCCTGATCCTTCAGTGAGGTCATAAGTTTCAGTTGATCACATCACAGTATGTTGCCATGGAAATGATTTTAAAGTCACAAATTGTGTGCATTATGATTTCACAGCAGATGGACTGTGAGGGCGGAAGTCCTCATTTATTTATTTTTTTAAATTGCTTTGGTAACTAGCAAGCACAATAAGAAAAATTATGACAATCTCATCAAAGGTTAATGGATTCGTCTCTCTCTGATATGCTGAAAGTCCAAGAGGAGAAATACTGAGCAGAGGCTGCTTCCATGAGCCCACTCAGCACTTTGGTCCTCTGACTGGCTGGAAAATCCTGTAATCTGCCTGACTGCAGGAAACCAAGAGCAGTGGTGTGGAATTCAAACTTCTCTGCATCTCAAAGAACCCTTTGGTCTATGCAAAGGCCTAGCAGGAGGTGGTAGATGGTAGCGGGTGCAGAAGGCATGTGGCTTTGTTAAAAGATACCGCACAGTGAAAGAGGGAGATTTGGACTCCAGAATTAGGAACACTATTTGGAGATCTATCTGAGGTACTTATATGGGTCCCATTACTGTAACATCCAAGCCCCTCACAATCTTTTAAATGTATTTATCCTTACAACACGCCTGTGTGGTAGGGAAGTGCTATCATCCCCATTTTACAGCTAGGAACTGAGGCACAGAGAGACTGCCATACAGGAAACTGGCGATGGAGCAGAGAATTGAACCCAGATCTCCAGGGTAGTGCTCTATACACTAGATCCCTTAGCCCCAATAAAAGAGATGTTTCTTAAGCTAGACATTTGGGTCCTGATTTTCAGAACTGCTGAGCATCCACAGCTCCCGGGGGACCTCACCTGGAGTTGTCAGTGCTCTGTATCTCCTTTGATTTCCAGAATGTCTGCAGCTGGGAGGCGGGAGAAGAGTCACCAGAGAATATGCTCTTCCATAGCGGAGCAGCTCAGCAATCTCAAGGCAGAATTCTGAAGCTAAATATCTCTCTTCTGTGCCTGCAGCATTCATTGTGATCAGCATTTCGGTGGCCTCGGGTTGAGACTGATGTATTTTCCTGATAGCAGAGTGAAATGCTGCATGCTCTACTTTGTTCAAAGACTAGCTCTTGATCGCTATAGGAAGAAACCAGATGGTTCCCACGTTAAGTGATCAGCACTCCCGGAGTTTTTGAAACAGAGAAAGACAGATGCCAGCGTGCTTTTTGCCAGGACCCATCTTAAGCACAGGCAATACAAGCAAATACTTGGAGGGGTTGCACTTTGGGGATTCTCTCACTCTAGACTCGGCAACTAATCTTCCCAGTCAGCCATTGGACCAGAGGGGGAACACATCTTGCCTCCAGATCTCCTCCAACAGCATAGGGCCCTGAAAATCATAAGGTCAGTCCTATCCAAGATTTGATCCAATTAGACTGCTGTGCTTTTCTGTACATTTATTTTAATGTCTTATTTTTCAGATAATGCATCAGATCAGTCTTTCTCTGCTCTTCCTGTGCTTGTGATTTATACAACTGAATGAGTAAGAAAATATATTTAACTGATTGCAAACCAAAATGCCCTGGTATGCAGGAGGCTTTCACTGGGTCATTTCTTTGAAGAGTAAAAAAATGTTTGAGTTTGGGGGTTTTTTTGGTTTTTGGGGAAAGCGGATTGGACAAACTGATATTGATATAGAGCCTTGTTTCTCCATCATTTGTTTGCACCATGTGTCCTGACCTTCAGCCAAACACCACTTCCTGCCATTAGCACAGAGATCAAGATTGCTGCAAAAGAAAACAGTACCAGCTTTTGTGTTTAAACAATGTATTACAGGTACCTTCGTTTCCACTGACATAGATGACAGTACAAGGCCCAATCCACCCCTTAAATTGTAATAAAATCACCATTCAATTCAACGGATGATCCATAAATGAATCCGTAGCAGAACTAGGGGACAAAAGCAACAACAATCATAGCGAATTTACCTATTAGGGGCCTAACCTAATTCCCACTGAAGTCAGTTAAAAAACTCTCATTGATTTCAATAGGAACCGGATCTGATCCTATAGTACCAATTCTACTGTCTTGCAAATCTCCAGCCAGAGAATGTACCCTATATTAAAGGGATAGTGTCAAGTAACTTTGGTCCAAAATATAGGGTCTCTTTAATGGACATTGAAAGGTTTTACAACTCTCAGTATTAAAGCTGGGCAAATAACAAAACAAAACAAAACAAAAAAAACCCCTTGTGAATCTCTTAAAGGGAAAAATATCACAAAATTCAATAAGAATTAATCCTATAATATTTTACCATCTATACCTAATCAAAACACATTTTTTCAATTTTTTAAAAATAAATGGAAACAGGTTTTGATTAGATTTCACTGTAGTGTTGGCAATCAAAACACTACAGCATGTGAAAATCTGAAAGCAAAACTCACTAGAAACAAAAGTCAGACTACCTAGTATATTTTCATTACCCAAGCAGATCAAATTGCAGCATGCAAAGAGCATGAATAGTGAAACATGCATTGGAACTGTACTCTTATTTCCATTGTAATAAACAAAGGGACAATGAATAGTGATAAGCTTTATTTTATCTTCAATCTATAAAATGTCTATCAATCCCTTTGGGCCCAAATACAAAAAGATGCATCCATGTGATCGAAGCCAAAAGGCTGAGAAGAAGACACCATCTTTTAGCCCCAGAGACTGAAGTCCCAGTCCTGAAAGGAGCTATCCATGGGCAGACCACTTTAGGCTATCTTCTGCACTGTCTAGAGGCAGGGGGAAGCCTCACCCAGCTGGATATGAGGCTTTTCATCCACCTTTATGCTGCTCACGGCCTTTTACTCAACATAAAGGGGTTGGAGAGAGGGTGAGGACCTTGCCCTCAGTGTCATTCTGAGTGAAATTCATAAAATAAGGCATAAGTTGGACTTAAGTAGTGCATATGTCTTTTGCAGCAGCTCTGCCTAGGTGGCAATTTAAACCTGTGTGTGAACCTCCTGCTATGATCAACAGGAGTTCCTCTACTTATTATAGTCTTTATGTGGTCTTAAAGACTGACCTTTTTTCAAAATATAAAAAGCAGGTGGCTCGCTGCCTCACTGAGGGCAGCAAAACTTAAGTCATATGCTGACTTTTTTTTTTATTTTAAGCTATGGTCAGGATTCCCCTACCATCCTTATGCAAACTATAGTCATGTGTGGAGTTGAACTGAAGCATTTCTGTGCAAACCATGTGTCTCCTGCAATACAAAACAGACTTCCTAGTCATTTCTCTACTAGACCTAGCATATTAACTCTGATTAGTGTTCTATGAAGAATAAATAATCACTGAATGAAACTGTAAGGTCCCAAGATGGTCTATAATATGTGACACCAAAGAATGGAATATGCTCTCATCATATCCTATTCCTGGCCCATAAGCAAAAAAAATCCAAATAATTCAGCAAGTAGGATGGTGTCACTTTACAGCAGGGCTGGCGGTTTTAGGTGTGGAGCTCAAATCATCATATAATCTAGACACACTGATCATAAGAAAATAAGAGGGCATAATATTTAAAACAAGAGGGATCTCTCCTCTCACTGTCCTGGGAAGCAGTGTGTGTGTGTTTTGTGCTATGTAATCAACGTGGCTTTTGTTTTGTTATCCATTGAGAACCAGTCCCACACAATAGAATGTTGCAACTTACCCTTTCACACAATGTATAGGCAATTCCCACTCTGTTATGTTGTCATCAATCCACTAAACACATTTTTAAAGTTGTATTAATTATAAGTGATTATTATTTACTGAAAGTTAACAAAAGTATTCATATATCTGTCATAAATACATATATATTTTAATAGATACATATGGAGGAGTTAGGCCACTGACTGGGTTTTGTGACAGACCCAGGCCAGTGGGGTACAGGAGTCTGGTAGAGGGCAAATATATTGGTCACTGGATGAGTAGTTTTCTGTTCCCTGAGTGACCAGAGCAGGGGCTGCACTAGAGTGATCAAGAACCTGCTACAACCAATTAAGGCAGACAGGCTGATTAGATCACCTTCAGCCAATCAAGGCAGACTAATTAGGGCATCTGGGTTTAAAAAGGAGCTCACTCCAGTCAGGTGAGGAGGAGCCAGAGAAAGCGTGTGTGAGGAGCTGGGAGCAAGAGGCACAAGGAGCTGAGTGAGAGAGAGAGAAGGGAGAGGGAGAGGGAGAGGGAGAGGGAGGGAAATGTGTGCTGCTGGAGAACTAAGGAGTACAAGCGTTATCAGACCCAGGAGGAAGGTCCGTGGTGAGGATAAAGAACATGTTTGGAGGAGGCCATGGGGAAGTAGCCCAGGGAGTTATAGCTGTCATGCAGGCTGTTACAAGAAGGCACTAATAGAGCAGTGCAATCCACAGGGCCCTGGGCTGGAACCTGGAGCAGAGGGTGGGCCTGGGTTCCCCCCAAACCTCCCAACTCCTGATCAGACACAGGAGGAGTTGATCCAGTCTGTGGGGAAGATCACTGAGGTGAGCAAATCTGCCAATAAGTGCAGGACCCACCAAGGTAGAGGAGGAACTTTGTCACAGTTTATAAACCAAAGTCATGAATCAACATGATATCCAAAGGCAAATAAAGCTTGTGGGGATGAGTGAATTAATTGAAATGTGCAAAATCATGTGACCAGACTGACAATGACAGAAGCTGTGCATTTGCTGAGTATTAGCCATACCCATTATTCCAGCAGGAGATTGAAATAAATTTCTTGAGAGCAGTTTGCTCCCAATTTGTTCATTTCAAATGGCAGGAAACAAATAATTTTTGCATAAGACCAAATTCTCCAAATTTTGATCAAATTATGGCTCATTTATGTGATAGAAGATCACTAACCTTTTCTGATCCAAAAATATGTATTGTAGCACAAACAAATCCAACAGATAGTTTACTGCAGAAGTCACGGATGGCATAAGTTATACTGTCTTTGCTATATGACTTTAAGGACCCAAGGGTAGAATCAGCCCTTTAAATGTCTAGGATACTTTTTTAGGCTTGATTTTAATTTACATCTATGTCTATTTGCACTGTGTAAAGGCAACTTAAAATGGACACAAATGACATTTATGCCCATTCACAGATTCTTTTGCACTGCCAGACCCATTTAAAGGGTCTGTAATGTAAATGAAAATCAGAACATTTTGAAAGTAGGTGGATTTTTTTCCTTCTTTTTGTTCATCTGCTCCTTTTAGAAACATAAACATACAGTTGCACCAAAACATTGTGGCTTTTGTTTCTTTTCATTTTACAAATCATGGACATGAGGGCAGTCATCAGAGATGGTTTCAAAAAAAAATTGTTTGAAAGTTCATCCCTTTTTCAGAAATCTAAAAATTCAGAGCTGGCTCTGTAGCTGGTCAACCTGCCCCTAACTAGGACCTACCCTCACCCTTCCCCAATTTGCAAATATTGAGTTGAATTTTTTTTAATAAAACAAAATTGTCAGTAAAAACATTTGACCAAAAATAAATCAAAATTTGGAAACTTTCAGCTAGTTTCAGTAGTAATCTTTTGTGCCTTTTGGAATGTGTATATGTCTATCCATCCCCATTACCCAAATCTAGAGCATGAAAAGGTAAGCACAAACCTCAGTTGGAACCATAGAAGAGAAAGACAAAAATCAGTTTTGGTATCAAATCACTCACGGATATTAAGCTTAATCAGGCAGTCAAAAACACACCTACTCAGTTGAGAGTGCCCTTGTAAAGAAGTCTTTTGACATCGCTTTGACACATTTACCTTCTTAGATGATTATTCAGTTACAATAACGTGGTGCTTTTCTTCAAACATTTGAATACAAGCATCTTGCAATCCCCCATTCTAGACAGAAAAAAAAAAAAAGTCAACAAACAAGGTTGTACAGCTGGTTTCAAAGGTGCAAGCTGGACTCTAAATATGTACCCCACAATACTATTAACGTGAAACCAATTTGAAAACTTCAGGGGTGGTTCTAAAACCAAGTGATTCCAGGTTTTTGGAGAATTCTATATACACAATTAAAATATTAATTTAGAATAGATAACATGCCCCTGCCATTCACATGATAACATGCTTCTCACAAGTCATATTAGCCTGTGGTTGCTACAAATGTCTGGTATTTTGAACTCAGATGCAATCAGTAAATATGAATTTTAAATGAATTTAAGTAAATTGAAAATAGTGTGCAACCTATCTCACTACATCCTTGTAGTTTAAAGCCAAAAAGACATTAAATCTTAATTTTAAATGGTGAAAGGATTCCTCTCTTTATAGTAGATGAATGGGAATTTCGGGCATTAATGGAGAAACAGTATTTCCCAGAAAATAAGAGTGATCTGAAGTCTTAAAATAATAAAATACAAAAGGTTTAAAAAGCTATATTAGAAGTAGAGCATGAAAAAAAAAACCCTCCTACCTCCCCAGGTAGCCTGACCTGATTCTAAAAGAGCTAGTTATTATTAGGAAGACAGTTTCATCAATGCCCTTACAATGTAAACAATGATTGGAACCTTGTTTTCAGCTGATACACAAGATGCAGATAGTCACAGCCTGAAAAGGCCAGGAGTGTCATTCCTGCCTCATCCCAGATCTGTTTTGTTTCACTAACAGACAAAATTCAGGCAGATCTGATGAGCAAAGGCTGTTAGCATGCTGCCTCCTTCCTGCAATGCTGCCGCCTCTTTCCTTATTCTCACCGGCTTCTCTGGCTGCTACACGTGGTCGGGATCAACAGTTTGCCGAGCTCGTCAGTGACACCTTGAACTTTTAGAGAAAATGGGTCTCGCGTGAGGATTTTCAGCCACTGTCGGTTTCACTGGGTGTGGCCCCCCCATTCAAACCTCACTAGAGGAGAGCGTCCAGAAGGCGGCTGGGTAAAACCCCAGGATGCTGCCTATTCTTTGTACCCAAGATCTCAAATTGTACCATCATAATGGAGACCGAATAGAGCGGCTCCTACTGCTTCCCCAAAACACCCGGCCCCGATGCACTCCTCCAACAGTGCTGTTAAACGCTGGATCGTGCCAATTTTGGCTTTGACCTCTCCCTCCCCCAAATTATAATACCTAAACAAAGAGCGAAACACCCACCCACCATGCATCCTGGAACAAGAGGGCGGTAATAGCAGGTCCATTCCGCCCCCAAGACTGGATTCTTACAGTTTTTGGCCCCAAGCAGCAAAATGCCACTGTCTGCCTGAACTACGTTTAGACAACTGGGTGTGAGGTATGCAGCCAAATATCAGCCGGACCCAGCAAGATACAGGTGTCAAATTAGAGTGTTTGCATCTCTCTGTTAGGAGGATGTGATGGGGCCAGGGGGGTTCTTGGGGGATTCATGGCTTATTCTGTGCTCTGGTAGTACCGTTTCTTTGTCTGTGGCCAAAAACACATCAGGATCCAGATGCCAGATCTGAGGTGTGGCTCATTTTGGGCTGGATAGTCAAGTGCAGCAGGAACAGCTACTGTTTGCTCGCTCTTCAGGCCGTCGCATTTGGGGGGACTAGGACCAAAAACTGACAGCCCGGCCCTGGGCCCACATCTGCCAATTTATGCCGCTGGAGCTGTGGGATGCATTGGAGTCCAGGTGTGTGGTTTGTGTGTGTGTGTGTAAGAGGAGCGTCTACACTTGTTCTTTAGGAAGCGTTACCATTTGGAGGGTGTGGGGCCAAAACTGAGTAGGATACAGGTGCCAGAATCGGAGGGGAGGTACGGGACAGTTGCATGGGAATGTGTTGGGTTGCTGGGGTATTTTCGAGGGGGGGAGGAGGAGACAGTGGGCGTGGTTAGTCTTGTTCTCTATTTCGGTGGGATAATTTGGGGTCTTGGGAACAACGTTAGCAGGATCCAGGCAGATGCCGGTTTTGGCATATCCAATGCTCTCTCTCCCGGCCCTGCCAACTCCTAGCTAAATAATAGTATAAAAAAAAAACTGGCGGTAACGATAGACTTTTAAGTTACCCAAAAGGAAGAGACCCCCCCTCACTCGTACGTGTGCATAGCTCGCAGAGGGGGAGCAATTTTTTTATAATCAGACTCTTAAAGGCGCCTGGGTCAATTTCAGTTTCTAACTTTCTCCCAAATAAAGGGACCCTCGTGGGAGAGCCGCTGGTGGTATCGTATGCAAATACGTATGCTGACGTCAGAGATCATGTGGGTTTTGGCGTAGATCCCCACTGCTCGAAGGGTTTTTTTTGTTTTTTTTTTAAATTATTTTATTTTTTTGCCAGTGTTTGTGCTGTTGGGGGGGAGGGGGCTTTGCCCAGGCTCCCGCGTTCCCCAGCGTGGCGAAAGGCAGAGCCCTTCCACTGGGGGAAAGTTCGTGCCGCTGCCTCCTAAAGCCCTGGGCGCAGGTAAGAAACTCCCCCCTTCCCTTCTCCTTGCACTCACTCACCTCCTCCCCCCTTTGCAAACACCCCGACCCACCAGGGGAAGCGCCGAGGGCTCCCTCGAACCCCTGAACCTGGCTGCCTACATGCACTTGCGAGCGCTCCTGCCCCTCGCCAGAGCCCAGCGCAGGCGATCGCCAGCCACTCAGACCCAACTTTTCCTCCCCCGCCAGCGCCTTTCGAAACGGGATCGTGAATGGAACTTCAGCTGGGGAAGGGGGGGGGGAAATTGCAGAAGGGAGAGAAGAAGCCGGAGGGGGGGAATCGGATTTTGTTTAAACGCATCCGCCCCCTCCCCCCCCCATGCAAGTTTGGGTGAATGGGGCAGAGAGGAGGAGGAGGAGGAGAAAGGGGGAAAAAACATGTCTACGTTTCCCTGTGTCTGTCGACATCAGCAACACAAAATATGGCGTCCGCTTTCGACAGGGCGTTACGTAGAGGCGAGCAGGGCGATTTTTTTTTTATTGCCTTCTTTTAACAGCTCCCTCTGGTTTAAAGCCAAATAAATCCGCGGAGCTGGGTGCCCAGCGGTGGGGGCAGGTCCCCTGGCTCCCGCTGGAACGCGTGGCATTTGCCCCACTCGCCGCCCCACTTCTCTGAGTTGGCAGAGATGGGGGTGGGGAGGGGTGTTGTTGTTTCCCAGTGACGATTTGTCCTTAATGTGGTGGCAGGCACCATGACGCGCTGGGGTGCAGCCCCTTTAACAGCTCCTGGTAACTGCAGATAAGAGGGAGATGCTGCAGCTGAGACATTGTGTTACAATCATGAGCTGGAGTGTGTTTCTACACCCGGCCCTGAGGTGGGCACAGATTGACACCCCCGTCCCAACACACTACCCCCAAGTAAAACTTGCCACGACACTGATCATCCGCCAAACGGAGTTGCTCTCTCTTTAGTGCATCCGTCTTTCCTTCTTTTTTTTTTTAAAAAAAAAAAGGCTCAGCGGCTGGTGCTTTAAACCATCCCATCAGAGATTAATCCTCGTGGCTGGTGGTGGTGTTTTCAGTTCTTTTGTTGCAACTTGCTTTTCAAAGACAACGTTAGTAATCAGAGGTCTTAGTTAAACTTGTCTCTTGGCTTCTTCCGTCCGCCTTTGGGAAGAGTCTTCCAGATTCCTGGCAAAGTTTTTGATTTTTCTAAAATATCACACTGGTGATTTTTGTTCTTTTCTGTCTTGGCTGAGACTAGGGGAAGAGAGACAGTTCCCTCCCGTCCCCCTCCCCCCCGTGTTGATAGGAATAAAACTTGGTTCTCAGGAAGTGAAGTTGTGATTTGCTGAGGAGTTCCACCTGATTGATTGACTTCAAAGCCATGTGGGGGTCTCTGCCCTCAACTGTTTCCTGATTGCCTTTTGTTCGCTTTTACTGTGGGAATCCAGCCTTCCGCAAAGCCAGCTTTTTAAAGGGACATTGTACATTTTTCCCCACATGGGGCTTCTCTGGTAACTTTTTGAATGAAAGTTCCTGATCTTGGCAATGCGGATGCTGTTTGCAAACGTTTGGAGTTGTAGGGGATTGAAGGAGGCCTGGCAAAACAGAAAACCAAGCAAAACAAAACTTCTGTGTTAAAATTTGAAGTATAAAGGGGTGGGATGGGTGAGCTGAGCAGAAGGTTATCAATCAAAAGGTAACTACATTTAAAAGATCTCTGTTTCATCACCTTATTACATTTATGTCCCAAGGCAGCAATGCCACAAAGTATCAAATGACTACCAAGAAGAATATACATCTTTTAAAATGGCATATTTAACATCACCGAGGAGTTATGAAACCCTCACAAGGGCTTGGTCACCAGTGGAATACTACTATTTTTTTTTAATATAAGAATACCAATAAACATAATGTGATTCCTTCCCGCTGCTACCATTTGACTGTGCAGATATCAGGACCCCAGTTGAGGACAATACTTCACCATGTGCTTAACTTCAAGAACATGAAGGCCACGTCTAGACTACGCGCCGGATCAGCGCATTAAAATCGATTGCTCGGGGATCGAAATATCGCGTCTGGTCTGGACGCGATATCTCGATCCCAGAGCGTGCTTAGATCGATTCCGGAACTCCAGCTAGACGACTGGACTTCCGGATTCGACACAGCGAGCCGCGCGGATCAATCCCGCGCAGTGAAGACGGGTGAGTAAATCGATTTTAGATATTCGATTTCAGCTACACTATTCTCGTAGCTGAAATTGCGTATCTAAAATCGATTTAATCTCGTAGTGTAGACCTGGCTGAAGCCTCAACTAAATACTTTCCTAAATCAGGGCTTAACACATTAAAAATGACAGCTACCTGAACTCTCTTTATAAAAAGAAATATTCTGGTTGTGTAAGCACCCCCTGATCTATGTTTCATTTTTTGGTTTACTTATAAGTAGTTTGCCTCTGCCCTGTTAATGCTTTGCCTTTATTTGTTACGCTTAACCCATAGCTCTGAGAGTATGGTCAGCCTCAGGTATGAGGCACTAACAACCCAGTAAAACCACTTAAAATCATAACTTTAACTATGTATTAATTTCCCCATCAAGGAAAGCAAATGTACTGCACAGTATGATAGTTGAAAATTTAAATGCTAAGAAGCCTTTTTGAAGTTTTAACACCAGCCTTTATTCTCATTCTATGCCTTTTAACCTATTCATTCTTTCCAAAACATCTATCATATATGGGTGGAAGATTTCACTTGTCATCCCCTCTCTCTGTACCCCTTATGATCCAAATCTAGGAAAGCACTTAAGCACATGCTTAAATTTGAGCATGCTAACAGTCCAATTGACATCAATATGACTACTCATGCCGAAAATTAAAGCTAAGTTCCCACCTGCTCCTCCACATAAAGGGCAGAAACTCTCTCAGGTTTTCTCCAAGTAGGTTGCCAGTTGAAAGTAGCTCATTCCTGGATAAATAATTCCTCTAAAGTTCCAAAAGCCCTCTTCTCCAAGTTACGATAAATATATGATTTCTAATGAGTAAGTATAAAATTAATATGTTGGCCCTAGTACTAGATGTTAGTGCCATCATGTCTGTTTTTTCTTTTTGCTGGTGAAACTTTATATGAGAAGACAGCTCTTGAGCATAATAATAGCATCCTTTTTTTTTTCCCCCTGAATCCCCAAAGTATGTTTGCTGTTGACCAGGCCTGGATCTGCTTGTCCCTGTACAGAATGTTGATTTTAATGCCAGAAATGACATCACAGTATTTGCATGTATCATGACTTCACTTTTTACTCCCCCTGTTCTTGGATTGTCTTGCAGAGTATTTTAGCTGCAGCACAGTTAATGTTTTGGGTCTGTTTGTGGTGTGGTTTTTTTTTGTTTTTATCCTGCCCTAAATTACTGGTCAGCATGTCCACTGAGTTTGAGGAATAAAAACAGCTACTGACAATAAATAAAATAATATGCTGGGTATAATTTACAGCCGTGTTGTGCAGCATCACTGTAAAACCAGATCCTTTCAGAACTGAGGGGACGTCTTGTAGATAATAGGAAAATTAAGTTTAACTTTTCAATGAAAACAGTGATATATAGATTTTTGGCTTTAAAAAGGAATTTCTTCCATGCTTCAGCATTACTTGACTAATGGTGTTATGCCCTAATTTGTGAACCTGTCTGGTGAACCTGTTCACTTTTTAAATAAGTAATAAAACAAAACACAAGAATAATGCATAAGGTTTGAATTTAAACCCACCAAAGTAACTCACTGCATGATGTGCAGGTATCTTTATTGGTGTCACGTCAGCTGTAATTCATGTTTATTTTGTTGGGTTTTTTTATAAACCATATAAAAATATTTCACTCTGAAATGTATTACACATCTGCTTGCTATCCAGCGCATATTTGTTTTGGTTCAAAAATACAATTTAAGCTGTAAAGACTCTCTTGACTCCCGCATCTGCACTGAAAATATTCTTCATGTGCAACAACTTTTATGGGCACAGTATTCTATTTCCACAGGCCTGGCTGAAATGCAGAGGGTGTTTGCACCATTCAAAAGAGAGCAGTATCAACACTACTTACCTCAATCATTCAAAAATGGTGAATCCAGCCCCAAAACATCATGACATTGACTTAAAAATCTCATGAATTTTTAGTTCTTTATACATTTAGTTCTTTATACATTATATATTTTTAGTTCTTTATACATACCTTGTCATTTTTGAGCCTCTACAGTTCATGTTTTTAAGCTATTATCTACAGCCACAAGGATTAGAAACTTTCTTTATATGAAAACTGAGATTCACATGTCTCATGCCAACTCTCAGGATTTTATCAGCAGTCTCAGTATTTGGCAATACTTGATTCCAGCCTGGCCTACACTAAAGAGTTAAGTAGATCCAGCTACGTCACTCATGGGTGTGAAAAATCCACACCCCTGTGCAATGAAGTTAAGCCAATCTAACCTCTGGGAAGACAGCGCTAGGTCATTCAAGAATTCTTCTGTCAACGTAGCTACTGCTTTTTGGTGAGATAGATGACTTAGACTGATGGAAGAACACTGAAGTGCTGCTTCAGTTGTGTGTGCCGCTGTAGCATTTCAAGCATAGACAAGCCATCTGTGCTGTAGTATTGTAGAGAAAGACCTTGTGTAGTATGATTTCATACATTCAGTGTTGGAGAGGCCAGGGCCAGTATAGGTAAAGTAGGCACAAGACTACAGCCCAAATTCGTGGAGGCAAGGGTGGAACAGTTTCGTTTTGCTTTAGTACCAATGCAGACTTGCACACAAGCTGAAAGCACTTCACTCACTTGAGTGGGTGGCTTTCCAGCCTGGCACATGGGGCCATGGGGCTACTCCCTAGACTGAGTACAGTAGTTTCAGTTCTCATGCAAGGCCACACCAGTGGATGAGTGGGCACAGTCCTCGTGCACAGCTGAGTCTCACCTGACAATCCAAACAGAGCCAAGGAGAGAAGAGTCACTAGATAAATAACCCACTTCATTCTCCAACAAGGTAGGGGCCCAGAAGTGCACGTTTGCCGAAGACCCAGTGATGGGTTAATCTGGCCTTGGAAGAAGACCCTAGGTGGTATTGTATATGTGTATTCTTGTCAGTGAATTGAGTGAGAAATGCAGAAGCTAAACTGAATGGCGTTCATCACCTTTATAGCCAACAACAGGACACTAATATCATAAGAATAAACTTGACAATTCAATTTCTATTTTATTAATCATTTTGACTGATAATGTCAATGTTTATTTGTAAGCATTTTTCTATTTTTATCTATTGTACAAAATTAGGAGGTTTTTTTTGTTTTAAATTTTTACAGTTGCAGGAAATTTGGGCCGTGTCAGACAATAATTTATTTAATGAAGTAGCTGTTACAATTCAAAAAGTTAAAGCTGTATAACCATTAAAACACAAAGTGTCACCTTCACGCCAAAACATACTAGAGCTTGAATTACGGATAAATACTTTGTAAGTTCTCAGGCAGCAGTTTTCTTAATTAACCCATCTATACATTACTATTATTGATGGAAATATTTTTTCATCAGCGTGTGTGTACAGTCCAATCAAATCAACATTTACCATAAAAATACTTACTAATTAAAAATTCTAATCCTTCCAACCCTACATAAGAAGTGCCTTTGAGGACATACATTCTAATAGATGAATACATGCATTACAATGTTAAACACGCTGCGACCAATGCAGGCAGGATCCTGACATTCACTCATGTGAGGTCACATTTCTGCTTTATGAAATTAAGGTGTTGAGCCAGGACAGACCCATGCTACTGCTGCCATTCAGCCATCCAGGAGCCAGTGGGTATTTTCAGTAGCAGGAGCCAGCAGGGAGCTTGACTGGGCAAGGAATGTTGAGGAGGGGGACTGGAAGCAAATTGTGAGGAAGCAGATCCATGTATTGTGTACAGTTTAAAAACTGCACACGGGGTGAAAGATCTATGCCTCACATACACTGTGGGGTAAGAGTGTGGATGGTAAATAGAGAATTCCATGAACCTCCTTCACACAAATGTGTTTCACCCTGTTAAACGTACAAGGCTACGTAACCAGAGTTCTGATGACTACATACCCTGCGAGAATTCCTTGATTGAATTCTAGCCCCATAATTTGGATGAACATGTGTTTTTTTTCCAGACCTTTGTTCAGAAAGACTTTGGTTAATATTCCACATGTATTTTTGGCTCTCCTGCTCCCCTCTCTCCATAGTGGAATTTTCCACCAGCGGAAAATGGAACAACCAGGCCACCCAGTCAGGCTTCCCTGATGGTGTGAAAGCTGCACGAGCTGATACTCTTATTAAAAAGAGAGCGTCAGAACACTGGAGAGCCCTGTGTGTTGAGCAGCTGCTGGGAAGGTAATGTTTGTAAGCAAAATAGCATGGTTGCTGGTGTGCCTGTGATAGGAGCGGTTTGGGCAAGAGAACAAATGAAACAGTGCTCTGTCAAACTGCTCATGATCCCACAGTTGTGAGAATGCAACTGTGCTCCCTCAAGAGTGGGTATTCAAAGGAGAGATTGAGTGCAGTTTGATAGAGGGTCCTGTTGTTCATAGATACGGAGGAAAAGACATCCAAAGGCCAAGTCTACAGAAGGAGTGCTTTGCCAATATAGATATACTGGTGCACTACACTGGCAAAGCACTTCTAGTGTGCGCACAACTGACACCAGCAAAACTGCACTTTTGCTGGCATAGCATATTCCAACCCCATCGATGAAATAAACTATATCTGCAAAAGAGCAGTTTTGCTAGTGCAACTGCATTTGCATTAGGGGCTTTTACTGGCACAGCTGCATCAGTCACAAATCACACCTTCTCATACCCCTGACCAATACGACTATGCCAGCAAAAATTTGTGGTGAAAACCTGGCCTAAGGCATTCCAGTGCAGAGCTGTTTGCTACAGTACATTTCTCCATTTCTTGGTCTCTTCCGATCAAGACTGGGTGCCTTTCTGGAAGTTATGGTTTAGCCAAACACAGGTTGTTGTGTACAATATAGAGTAACTGGGTGAAATTTAATGGCTTCTGATATACAGGAGATCAGATTGAGCAATTCTCAAACTGTGGGTAGGGACCTCAAAGTGTGTCGTGATCCCATTTTAATGAGGTCACCGGTACTGACTTAGATTGCTGGGGCCCTGAGCCAAAGCTTGAGCCCCCTTCCCGGGGCAGAAGGCTGCAACCCTGGGTGGCAGGACTAGGTTACAGTCCCCCAGCCTGGGGCTGAAGCCCTTGGGCTTTGGCTTTGCTCAGGCTTTGGTCCCCCCTTTCTGGAGTCATGTAGTAACTGTTGTTGTCAGAAGAGGGTCATGGTGCTATGAAGTTTGAGAGCCCCTGGATTAGATGACCTACTGGTCCCATCTAGCCTTCAACTCTGTGAATCTAAGAATTTCCCAGTGGTTTGTCCAGGCTAGTTTTAAATATCTCAGGGCTCTGCTTGGGTGGCTGTTCCACACCCTAATATATCTTTCTTGCTGCCAGGAAATTTTTCCTGATATTTGGGCTCAGTTTTCCTTTCTTAATTTGGGCCCATTAGTCCTAGTTTTACCCCCTTTACCATCCTAAATAATTTCTCTGTTTATTATTTGCACCTTCCAGTTACCTGTAGATTTCAGATCCTCTCTTAGTTGTCTGCTGTTTTTACCAGCTATTGGTCAGTAAATGCTGAAACTGTTTTTACTCATTTGGGCTTTGAGCGGTAAAACAGATTCTGAGAGCTTTTCTGACCTGCCTAAGCGAATGATCAGAAATAAGGACTTTTATGTTTACTTTACGCTGCTTTTTAGGAGTTAGTTAACCTACTGTCTAGACTGGTGTAGGGAAGATGAAAGAAATAGCTTCTGGTACATCTCTTATGACAGAAGTTGTCATGTGAAAAATGTGATTCCTGCCTTTTTAAACAGAATCTTTGTATTTACTTGTTTCTTTAAAAAAAAAAAAAAAAAAAAAAAGAAAGAACTAGCAGTTAATTCTGTAGACAACATGGAAGGGGTTTGATACAAGGCTGAAGAAAAAAGCCCATGGACCTTTTGACATAGGTGTTCTTTTTCCCTGCTCTCTGAGCTTTTTGGAATGTTTTTCCTCCTCCTTATCTCTAAACTTGTATTTCATGCTTGTTAGTTTCAGTTACATAATGTTACACTTCAGTAAGATGTTAGAAGCTGGAGATTCTTGCTCCTTTTTATAGATAGATAAAAGCCAAAGAGTAGAAAGTTTCATCTTACGTTTGAGATAGCGTGTGTTCTGTATTTCAAAGACTCCATGCTTAGAAGGTGTAAGGACTAATCCTGCAAGGTTTTGAACACCTTCACCTTCCATTGAGCATCTCTCAGGTACAAGCCCTGGCTCACTGAAGGCAGGCAATTATCTCTCACTAAACAAAGTCTGAATAGTTTCACCTGCAATATTGTTTGACATGATTTTTTTCACCACTGAAGCAGAACTGTGTTGTTGAATTCCTCCTGCCTACTTTTTAGCACTAGCTGTAAGTTACTGCAGAGAATTTTTCTCATCTCTTCTCTCTACGGTTATGCTGAGAATGCATCTATGGTGTAAATTTTATTGCTAATGTTCTTCCACGTGTTGATATGGCTTCCCTGAAACTTACAAAATATCAAGTTATCAGAGAGAGAAGGGTTTCTGATCTTGGTTAAAGCTAAACGCGCTGCGTTTCTCAAAAAAAAATCTCAGTTCACTCCTTTGGAGCAGAGTGACATTAGGTCAAATCTAATTTGTTTCCTGTAATTCAGAAGAAAGGATGTTGTTTTAAATAGTTGGCTCCCTTCCATTGAAAACTTTTGATAGTAGCAGACTGCTATAAAGGATACACCGGCTTGCTGATTGTCATCACCTTCAGTCTTAGTGCTGTGGATGTCTTGCAGCCGGCTGACTAACAGCCAACCATGTCCTGGGTCAAATGTAGTCATTGATGCTGTACTGCTTGGTTCATGCTCTTACTGATGGGTCCCAGGCCACACTAACCATTCCATTAGTATCCATTTTAGTATGCTATGTTTATGATGCTGCTATCTCCTAGCTCAATTCTAAAACACAATAGGAAGGGATCATGATCTAGTGATTAAAGCACAGATTGCGAGTGGAGTCTGGGTTTGGTTCCTGATTACACGTTCTTGCTGTGCACTGGGCAAGTATCCTAGGAACTGATTTCAGAAGTGCTGAGCACCAGAAACACTCAGTGACCATAAGGGAGGTGAAAGGTATGAACACCTTAGAAGATGAGGCCTTGGGCTTCTCTTTGTCTTCCTTTTTATAAAATAGGGATGATCATGCTTATCTCACTGGGGTGTTGTAAGGTTCATTCACTGTAAATCACTTGGGCATCGTTGGATGGAAGGTACTAGATATTGTGTACATTGCCACAGCAGGGAGCAGAGAGGTCTGTTCCTTTGGCATAATCTGGATTCCCATGTAGATAATTCTCCTCAGTTTGTGAGAGGAGGTTAATGCCATTTGGGGAAGGACAGGATTGTGTTGTGACTCAGGACTGTCTAGATCTCATTATCCCATAGCTCTATCTGATTTTGCTCTTGCAGATCCTCTGTACATAAATCTGGGATGTCAGCCTCATTTTTGAACTGTTTGCTTTCTCAGTGAACTTTGCAGAGGACAATCTTGAACTTCTACAGTATTCATGCTTGGAACAGTACAGCCTGTCTGTTAGAGAAGAGACGTCCCATTGTCCCCACCCATTCCCTTGTTTTTAAAGGATTAAATTTTCTTCTTTTAGGAGTACAGGTGATCAAATGTTTTGGAAAAAAAGCATACACTTTTCATACCAATAAACACGTTTGAGGGAATCCTCCATCTAGTGGCACTATCCACTAGAGAAGCCTTAGAAAGTTTGTATCTTAAAACAATATTGTCCTGCCCACTCTGTCTAGCACAGCCTGGCTTACCGGAGGAACAGATTGTGAACTTTTCTAAATGGGGATTGTTTGGGATGGAGGTGAAGAGGGAGCAAATAAAGGAAGCTGTTTTGCTTTAGATGCCAAATTGGGAACAAAATATCCATGCAGACTTAAAAATTGCACATGCTCTTTACATTATCAAATGCAATATTTATTGATAGCTCCTCCTCCTTTACCTGCTGAGTCTGCAATTTCTTGCATTTGTCTTTGAAAACAGATGATCCCAATTGCAGTTACCAGCAAAGATGCATTATGGGGTTGGCAGGCGGTTGTGATCTCATTGTTTGGCACAAGACAAGTGCAGATTCCACACCCCAGATCTTAGAAGGTTACGAAAACCCATCTACTCTCTAAACTCTTTTGCTTTCGAGCATACAGGTATTTGAAACACCCTCAAATCCCTTGTGTTCTGTTACCCATTTGAGACCTTTGCTTTCTCAAAAGTTATTTCATTCCAGAAGCTTTTCATGCTTGCCATGCTGTAGAGATTTGCCTCTTGGGAGAGACTGACTGAAGCTTTGTGGTTGACGACTAACTTGGAGAGTAGAATCTGCTCTTTAGGACGGTTGTCATACCGCTCATTGGTGATAGTCCTTTTTTATATCCATTTTGTTTGAGAGCACCCTTAATCCAGATGATTCAGCCAAATGTGAGAATATTCATGGTATCTCCAAGTAGGCGGAGAAGGAATGTCACAACCTATCTTGTGCTAGATCTTCGCTCCATCCTGTCTCATCTCAAATACCAGAAGATCATAGCACTGTCTTGTGGGTATAAGTTAATCTAATAAAATCTGAACTTTTTCTACTTCACTCTTGCATCTTTACAAGTGCATTGTCTCGTTATCGCTAAAGCTGTATGGGCAGGCAGCTAAATTTCCTCTTCTGGCATTGGAAGGATCAAAGAGTTGATACTTGCCTGTAGGTCTTAGTTTCCTGGCAGGCCTTTCTAGTATCCTTTCCGTTTTCCCCCACTGCCACTGTTTTCAAGTGCTCTGTGTCATGGCAATGAGTTTGCTAGAGGGGGCTGCTCGTGGGTGACGTGACAATGGTCTCCCTCCTCAGACTGAACACATTGCTCCATAGAGTCTCTATTAGTCTGGGAAGGGAGGGACCAAGCTTGGCTCTCATTTCTGAAAATATGACCAATGTTTTGGTGCCTAAATGGGAGCTGAGCTCTTCTGAAAATCTGGCCATGATTGTGGGTATAGAATTTTTTTGAAAATTCTGGCTTTACTGACCACATTGGAGAGAGCAAGGAGTTTTCCAACAAAAGTGTTAGGGGTGTTTGCCACAGTGGCAGATTGCATGATGAGGTTGCCTGTGATGGTAGGGGCCCTTGAGCAGGGCTCAGCAGCCCTAAGACTCACTTTTGGTTTTCGCCATATGTTCCTAAAAGCTAGGGTTGCCAGTTTTGGTTGGATGTAGTCTTGGAGGATTTCATCACATGACATAATCTTTATTTAAAGATTAATCTTTAATTCCTGGAGACTCCAGGCCAAACCTGGAGGGTTGGCAACAAGACTAAAAGCACGTGCTTCAGGGTTACAGCCAGCCACCTGCAGGGGTTAGGAAGAAATGCCTTCCCCCTTCCCCCCACCTGCACCTCAAGCACGCATGCACATGCGCGCGCGCACAAACACACAGTGCATTCTGGATTTGGTTTGGTTTGTTTCTCCTTCCTTTGAAGCATCATAGCCACAGCTGGTGAAGGGACATTGGACAGGGTGGGCCAGGGCTCTGCGGTGGCACTGAGCCCTCCCTCTCTCTGATGCTTGCCTGGCTGGTTCTTGCTCACACACTCAGGGTCTAACTCATTGCCATATGTGGGGTCAGGAAGGAGTTTTTCCTCCAGGCCAGCTTTGCTGTGACATTGGGGGGTGGGGGTCACCTTTCTCAGCAGTGTGTATGGGTGCAGGTCACTTGCCAAGATTATCTGAGTATATCTCACTTAATCATTTCCCTGCCGTTGCAGGGGTCTCTGGCACAGGTGCACCTCAGTCCCTTCTAGTCTCTCTGTGGCACATAATAGTCTAACCTCTTGTGGGCTGTCACACATTGGTCTACTTTCCGTTGTTGGGTTTAATGTGCGGGAGATGTTAATGACCTGTGTGATACAGGAGGTCAGAATGGATATCTGATGGTCCCTTCTGGCCTTGAACTCTGTGACACAATCCAAGTACAGTTTGGGTGACTAACATTCTTCCTAAATTCACACTGTCGTTCCGGGCGGATATTTCACTTAGTGTCCTAAACTTTTGCTGTGAGCTACTGGGTAGTTTTTACTTTCCATTTCAGTGGTGAATAAAGGTCTTTGTGAGGCAGAGAGTGAAAGAGCTTTGTGATCCTTTGGGGAGAAAAAGTGGTGTATAAGTGTAAGCCTATTTTTCAGTGATGCTCCAGTTTCTGTGAGATAAATGCAGATCAGAAATAAGGTGGCATGTGATATGTTTTGCTCAGGATTAGGGAGTTCAGGACTTCCTCTATCTGCAGCTCTGTTATTGGACTCCTGAATAAATTGTCCTCCTTCAAGTATGATGCGAAATACTTGGTATGTCCAGGTTAAAGCCTTTTGTATGTTTCCCAAAGCCAAAATTGCTGTCTGACCATGATGGACACAGTAGGATACTGTCTTGAACTGGGTCTTCACTTTATGTACCTTTTTAAAGCCTCTATTTATATATACGCTGTAGTCTGCTGCATCCCAATAGTCTCCCATCCCTTGGACAGGATACATTTCGAAGCTAGGAGCATGCCGGTTGTAAAATCACATTTGACAGGTGCAAGACTAATGTCCCATCCAAGAACTGGACTTTCAGTTTCCCGACAACAAGGAATTTTAAAAAAACAAAACAAAAACCTATACATTTACGATTATTTGTGCCCACTTGTTTGAGCAAAGTAGAGTCCTAGAATGCCAAATAAAATTGAAGTAATATCAGGGCTTGCTGAAATGGCATCTGTCCTTTCTATTGGAGTTCTGCAATTGGAATTCCAACAGCATTACCCAGATCCCCTCCAAAAATTGATGGATTCTGTACTGTTTTTTTAAGTGGAATGTAATAGTTGCTGCTTCACTGAAAAGGTATATAATGTGACTAGTGTGTAGCCGTACCACTGCTGTCTGGACTCAAAACCTTTGTGTCATAGGTACTATATTGCAAACAGATTCTCCTGTAAGCACAAATGGTTGGAGGAATGTGGTTTTGGAGTAGGAAGATGAGGTGGGTTTTAGCCCCACTTTCTCCAAGAGTTTCCTAGGAACCAGTAGCAAATGTAAAGTGCTAAGTGGTCGTGGATGTTTTAGAATATCAGTTTGTTAAAATACCTATATCCGATGCGTCCTTTACTCTCACAGATTGCCTGGTATCGGCAGTGCCTTGTGCTAGGTAAGATTTGGTCCAGCTGGCTCACATCTTTTTATCATGCTTTTTCTTAGTAATGAGGTGATTTTGGAAATCAGTCTGTTTTTGTTAACACCATTAGCGATATGAATTCCACTTCTTCCTCTCCTTTCCCTTCCCCCCTCGCCCCTCCTTTTTGGATCTCTAGATGGAGGCAGTTACCTCATGCTGTAATGTTATGCTGGCATCCCACTTGTTTCATGCAGCTAGGAAACTGCAATAGCTTCCTTCTGGAAAACCTCCCCCATGCTTGCTTTCTGGCATAGATCAGATGGGAGACCATTCTTCTGCTTGAATCTGTTACAGCTGGCCTGCACGACAGAGCAAAGGGACTGTGCATTGACATGGTTCATTATTACTCTTTTTCAAAGTACAGACTACTCATTCTGAAACATCCACTTGCCTTTCGGTCTCACCAGTTGGGTTTCTTTTTGGTGGCTGCTTGATACATTTTTGGCTTGCCCGAGTGTCATTGGCAGTTTACTGTGTTTTAAAATCTGTAAGCAAAACAATACACATACAAAGTACTGAAAAATCAGCAGTGTGCATGGTTAATAACACCCTTCCGGATACTTACAAATCCCCTACCCCTAAATTCATATAAGTGAATCTTGTTATGTTTGTTTTAAAATAAAACAGTTATTATATTAATATAGGAGGCCAGTTAAAATTCATCTGAAGTCAGTTAGGTCAGTGGTTCTCAACCAGGGGTACATGTACCCCTGAGGGTGCACAGAGGTCTTCCAGGGGGTGCATCAACTTATCTAGATATTTGCCTTGTTTTACAACAGGCTACATAAAAAGCACTAGCGAAGTCAGTACAGTCTAAAATTTCATACAGACAACGACTTGTTTATATTGGTCTATGAAATGTAAGTACAATATAAAAATATCTATTGTAATAGAAATAGACTCATAGACTCGTAGGTCAGAAGGGACCAATATGATCATCTAGTCTGACCTCCTGCACAAAGCAGGCCACAGAACCCTACCCATCCACTTTTATAACAACCCCTAACCCATGACTGAGTTATTGAAGTCCTCAAAATTGTGGTTTGAAGACCTCAAGCTGCAGAGAATCCACCAGCAAGTGACCCATGCCCCACGCTGCAGAGGAAGGCGAAAAACCTCCAGGGCCCCTGCCAATCCGCCCTGGAGGAAAATTCCTTCCCGACCCCAAATATGGCGATCAGCTAAACCCTGAGCATGTGGGCAAGACTCACCAGCCAGCACCCAGGAAAGAATTCTCTGCAGTAACTCAGATCCCATCCCATCCAACATCCCCTCACAGACCATTGAGCAGACTTATCTGCTGATAATCCAAGATCAATTGCCCAAATTAAACTATCCCATCATACCATCCCCTCCATATACTTATCAAGCTTAGTCTTAAAGCCAGATAAGTCTTTTGCCCCCACTACTTCCCTCGGAAGGCTGTTCCAGAACTTCACTCCCCTAATGGTTAGAAACCTTCGTCTAATTTCAAGTCTAAACTTCCTAATATCCAGTTTGTACCCATTCGTCCTTGTGCCTACATTAGTACTAAACTTAAATAATTCCTCTCCCTCCCTAACGTTAATCCCCCTGATATATTTATATAGAGCAAGCATATCCCCCCGGAGCCTTCTTTTGGCCAGGCTAAACAAGCCAAGCTCTTTGAGTCTCCTTTCATAAGGCAGATTTTCCATTCCTCGGATCATCCTAGTAGCCCGTCTCTGAACCTGTTCCAGTTTGAATTCATCCTTCTTAAACATGGG
Source organism: Chelonoidis abingdonii (assembly GCF_003597395.2). Classification (NCBI taxonomy): domain Eukaryota; kingdom Metazoa; phylum Chordata; order Testudines; family Testudinidae; genus Chelonoidis; species Chelonoidis abingdonii. The sequence continues at coordinate 279,624,293 of NC_133770.1, forward strand.
ACACCAGAACTGCACACAGTATTCCAGGTGGGGTCTCATTAACGTAAAAATAATAAAGTAAGCAATTTGTCAGTAACAGCGTGCTGTGACACTTTTGTATTATTATGTCTTATTTTGTAAGCAAGTAGTTTTTAAGTGAGGTGAAGTTTGGGGGTAGGCAAGACAAATCAGACTCCTGAAAGAGGTGCAATAGTCTGGAAAGGTTGAGAGCCATTGAGTTAGGTGACATTTTTGTTGTTAAACTTTTCTGGCTGTTCTGCACCTCTAAACATCTATTTTCAAAGATGTAAATATTGTTTATTATTTTTTAAAAACCCACGCACATCTGGGCTTGATAATATTTTTTGTACGCAAAGTTTCAGCCTAATGTGATTTAAACAGTTTTAAGGTATTAAAGTCTTTAAATCAAGGGTTATAATCAATTTAGGAGATTACACATTTAAAGTATGAAAAATGTTACTTCCCATAGGTTTTAAAGGGAAGCTTTTGTGAATTTGTTGCTAATTATGCACTTTATTATTTGGGCCAAGTGATAAATAATTACTTTGAGTACAAAAATTACTAGAAATTTACAATAATACATTCCTATTTTAAAGGGCTTTATACACCGAGGATTTAAAAAACCAAAACACCTCTCTTCTGTGCTGAATCTTGACAGATAGGTTTCACTGATGTGGAGGGGAGATGGCTGGGAACAGCACGCTGCGGCCACTGGAAGCTGTGGGCACCCGAGTCTGCGAGCGGGTAATTGATGAAGGGATCCATTCTTGCACTGTACTGAATGGGCAAGCATTTCTATTCTTGCTTCCCTTAGCTCCAGCTCCAGCTGTCTCATCAACTATTAATGACTTGCTCATTAATACTATAGAGGGCTAGGACCAATCTTGCAAGTTTTCTGGGCTCTTTCGCATAGTGAGCAAGTCATAAATATTTCAGGAAAGGGCAAGAGCAACAGCAGATAACATACCTTCAAGTTTCATTTGGTATTATTATTAAAGAGCTCATGAATATGAACAAGGCAGTTTCTTTGTTCTCTCTTTCTGAAGTTGCACTGCACATCTAGCTGGAAGGTCAAACAGCCTGCCTACAATTGACAGTTTTGAAGCACCAGCGAGTAAATGGGTCCCAAGCTGTATGTTTGTCGTATGCTCCAAGCTAATTTATGTAACACAGCAGATTCATAACCAAAGCAATGCAACCTACATACTTGTCCCCACCTTCCCACAAAGTTGCAGCAAATTTTCAAATGATCTGCCTTTGCTGTAGTGTTTGCCTCTGATATTGATGTGAGTTAGAGACATTAAACCAATTAAGCCTCACAACAACCTTATTAAGTCAGAAGTATTATCTCCCTTTTATGGGGAGATGGGGAAATTGAGGCACAAAGGTTAAACAGTTTGTCCAAGGCTGAATTGCAGTAAGTCAGCCAGGGCTGCATGTGGTTTTTCTAAATTTTGCTCAGGCTTTCAATTAAATAGCATTCACCACTTCCTCTAGCCGGATTGATGCCTCTGACTCCATGCTCTCTTTTCTGTCATCCTGTTTTTATGAGTGACTCTGGTGAGACCCTATAGATTGACACTGTAATCTCTCCATCTGCAGTTAATATCATCACCCTCAGTCAAGCTCTGCCATCATGATCTTTTATTAAGTTTGGTCACAGGGAAAACCTTGTGGTAAACAGTTACTACATGAACATACCTTTTGTATAATTACTCTTCATAATTCTAAGGTTCCGTATATTTTGCTGTTATATATTCGTTCTTGTCTCATCTAGTCTGCCTCTCAATCTATGTGCTCAGTTCCCTATAGTCTCTCCTTCATTTTTCTGTTTCCAAGCCATTCTCTTCCACTCTGCATCCTTTTTCCACCAGCTCAAACACCTTCTCAGTTAACCAACACTGACTTTCCTGAATGTGGTGTTTGGCAGTTTCAAGTTTAATGGTTTTCAGTTTATTCCAATTTTTGTTGGGGGTTGTTATCTTTTCACCTGTGCCAATGCTTTACACACATTCTGGACAGAAGTTATATAAATGCTATTGGAGACTTATTGTAGGACAGTACTAGGGTAGTAACATATCTGCAGAATTGTTAAATGCTGGAGAACCGAATGAAAGGAATTTTTCTGCCATTACCAAAGAAGGGAGACATATAACGGTGTTGTAAATATCATGCCATCTCCCAGATCAAGCACACAAGCAAGATTCCTGATCTTCATAATTCAGGATCACGTGAAGCAAAGGAGAGAAGCAGAACTACCACCACAGTAACCTGGCCTCAGAGAGGGCTGAGCCACATATGACCAAATCACAAATATCCATTGAAAAATGCAGAGAGTACAATTGCCCATTGATCATGTGCTTCATTGATGACTCAAAAGCATTTGATATTGTCTGACACAACTGTCTTTGAAGGACACTGGCAGACATGGGGATTTCATACCATCTCACTGAGCCCATTGCAAGTCTCTACTGACCACAGTGCAAATAGCAGTAGGCCACAGAGAGTGGGTTTCCATACGACAGGGTTTAAGACAAGGGTTTATTTTGTCCCCAAGCCTCTCTGCCATGTACACAGAATTTATTATGAGAAAAGCCTTGGACAGTTTTGAGAAAGTGGAAGGACTGAGATTTCCACTGGTGGACACCACTTAACCAACCTCAGACCTGCTGATGACACTACGCTCTTTGCTACAACCACCAATGCAGCGCAACAAATGTTGGAGTCTGCAAAAACAGTTAACAAGGAATATGGACTGTTCCTGAATGCGACAAATAAAATGCATGCACATTAACACAACTAGCAAAAAACAGATGTAAGCAAACATCACAATGTAGTAGACAAGCTGCACAGGCTGCACATGAGTTTTTAATTTTCTGGGGTCATATATGTCCAACCTAAGAGGCAGTTCCAAGAGAAGACTAGAGATGATCTGCTCAGCTGTAGCCTCCCTTAAGAAGGTACGGGAAAACTTGGCATTTCAACATGTACGAAGGTGCAACTGGTGAAAAGCCTAATTTTTTCCATAGCAATTTATGGATGTGAATTGTGAGAAGTTAATGCTGCAGACAAGAAGAAAATTCAAGCTTTTGAAATGTGGTGCTGGCAAAGACTCTTGTGTATCTCCTGGATGGGAAAATAAGACTGTTAGAAGTATTATTGGACAGAAGCAGACACTAATGTCCACTGCAAATTCATGTACTTTGGCCACATTAGGCATAGAGATAGAAATCCCTTTAAGAAAGTTATTATGGAAAGAATAATGGAGGGTCAAAAGATGACTGATGAAAAGATGGATAGATGGTATGTGACAGATCACTGGAAGGTTAGTTGCTGAGGCTCAAAGTTAGCGATGGATCGTGAAGGTTTCCAAAACTTCTGCTATGCTGTCACCAATATTCATACATGTGTAAATAAATTTACTGACTTCTGATTAAGACTCTCTTTTTCATACTAAGAGTACATGTATACCATGTCCAACAGCCTTCCAGCTACTGCACTTGGTATATGAATGAATTCCCTTGCTGGGATTCAGAGCTTCATGCCCCATGCTGACAGGTCATTCCTTTCTCTCCTCCCTCCTCTCACTATGTCTGTTGTAGTAGGGTCTAAAAGAGATGCAACAAGAAGGTGAAAGGTTCTCAACTGGAGTACTGTGTCCCGTTCTGGGCACCACATTTCAGGAAGCATGTGGAGAAGTTGGAGAAAGTCCAGAGAAGAGCAATGTAAATGGTTAAAAGTCTAGAAAACATGACATATGAGGGAAGATTGAAATGATTTTGGTTTGTTTAGTCAGGAAAAGAGAAGGCTGAGGGGGGACATAACAGATTTCATGTACATAAAAAGTTGTTACAAGGAGGAGGGAGAAAAATTATTGTTCTTAACCTCTGAGGATAGAACAAGAAGCAATGGTCTTAAATTACAGCAATGGAGGTTTAGATTGGACATTGGGAAAAACTTCCTGACTGTCAGGGTGGCTAGGCATTGGAATAAATTGCCTAGGGAGGTTGTGGAATCTCCATAATTGGAGATTTTTAAGAGCAGGTTAGACAAACACTTGTCCAGGGACTAATACTTAGTCCTACCATAAGTCCAGGTCTCAAGGACTCTCAAGGTCCATTCTAGTCCTATGATACTCTGAAGGCTGAGAAGACCTTCAGTCCCAGAGCTCTCAAGTAGTCAGTCTGTTTCATGTTCCTTCCAGTTTGACAATCATGTGATTTGTCATTAGTTTGATCATCCTTGGAGTTTGCCCCTTCTCTGTGAAATGGGCAGGAAAGGGGTGTCCCTTAACCAGAGAACAGCTAAAGATTGGCATGGATCTTGGCCATTCCCTCTCCCAACATCATAGTCCCATGCTGCCATAGACTGCCTTCTGTAGGCATTAATGTTGCTTGAAGGTTCATTGACTCCTGACTGGATATATTGGTTCAAGGAGTGCACGTGCCTCAGTGAACCCTACCTCTTGCCCTCCTTTTCAGAGTCCAAACTCTACGGATCTATATCACCATAGCATCTCACAATATTTGATGGTTCTACCCTTAGGACACTCGTGTGAGGCAGGGAAATGTTATCCCTATTTTAGGAAAGAAGAAATTGAGGTGCAGAGCGATTAAGGCCCAGATCCTTAAACACATTTCGGCAACTAACTCTTATTGATTTCAATGGGAATTAGGCACCAAAATCACTTTGAGGATCTAGGACTAATACTTTCCCAGGCCATGCAGGAAGTCTGTGACACAGCCAGGGAATGAATACACATCTTCTGAGTCTCAGTCCAGTGCCTTACCCACAAGCCAGTTCTTCGTCTCAGGCAGAGGAGCTTCCATTGAGTCACAGAGAGGAAGGAGAATGCCATGGATTTGTGTGACCCCTCCCTGAGCTGTCTTCCAATTGTTTTGGCTCATCTCCACCCTAAAAGCAGGAGGGACAATATTTTCCTCAGTCCGGAATTTGAAAATTAAGCTGTGCTCTTCCTGCCTGTTACATCATCACCAGCAGTGAACAGTTGGCAGTTGGGATTCAGTGGGCAATTTAGATGGTGATGCGCCAAGGAAATTAGCATCCAACTCTTTCCTACAGCTGGCTGCAGGGAAAGGGGGAAAAGTTAAGGAAAAAGGGCAGATTAGGTGGTCATTAAAGTAAGCAGGTAACATGCCTTCCAGGGAGCAGCCATCTCAAATAAGAACAAGCTCATTTTACCATAAAATGGTAAATATACTCCCTTTGAGTATAACTACACTTGAAAAAACAAGTTATTCTGTATAAAGTGTAACGCCTCCTTTTCTGTGCAAATGCCTTCACCAGTATAATAAGTGCTTTTTAAGCATGCAGAGTATATCACAAGTGGCCTGTCTTTAATGTTCTTCTTGCTTCTGGACTTGCTAATGGCACTGAAGTGGAGGACTCAGGCAACACAGACACACATCAAAATGCTCTCTGCTTTTTGTCTCCTTTTTTACAGTGGTTTTTATCCAATTTCATGTCAAATTTCAAAGGATATTTGGTTTCCTTACTAGACTCATTAGCTCCATTTGTTGGAGGCTGGAGAGCAAAGTTGAAGTGGACTCAGGGTAGCTCACCCCTCAGTAAAGCAGATGTCTAAGGGTTTATCTGCACTACAGAATTTTCTCCTGGTAGGACACTGTGGAGAGTTGAGTTAGCTAAAGGCTCTGGTGACCAGGACATTTCAGTTAGTGTAGAATAGTGGTTCCCAAACTTTAAGAACCTGTGTACCCCTTTCACTAAAATGTCAAGTCTCGTGAACACCCTAGTAAAAATGAATATTTCCAAGGATTTTCTCATTTACCTGAATATAAATTATAAAAGCAGTGATCCTGGAAATATAAATTCTGTTTTTATGACATGCTTATTACACACTATTTATTGTTGTTTATCATTACAGCCTTTTTGTTACATTATGAAAATGGCAACACTCTTCCAAAATCTCACTTTCATAGCTTGTATCACTTTGAATAAGCCTGTTTATAAAACAAGGCTCCTATGGTTCATCAAGGAGTATCAGATGTGAAAAGCATGAAGGTATTTAAGAAGCCAGCTCAAAGAGTTCTTCCTACACAAGCATTCAAGTCTTGAGCAGTACAGGCAAACAACGCACGTTACAACAAACCTTAAACTTGTTCTTCATAATTTTTAAAACTATACTAGCTGCCTATTTATTTTTAAAAACAGCAAAAAATATCCACCTCCCTTTCCATTTCTTACAAGGAATCTTGAAGTTTAAATCTCCTCAGTGTAATATATGTGCTTGCTTTGATCTTCTTAGCTCTTGGAAGTCCAGGGGCTCCGGGCTGCTGGCCCCGTGCTGCCCGCAGTCCCTAGGGACAGCTCTGTCCGCCATTAGGGAATCTGTTACCGAGAACCCCCTGTAACAATTCGCAAACAGCAGGAGCTCACGAACCCCAGTTTGGGAACCACTGGTGTAGAACAAGAATGGTCGGTATCCTGTCAGCTACTCAGGGCTAAATTCTTGTCCCAGTAAGATTTAGCAATGACCAGCTGACATGATGCTGAACATTTTGTCCTTGTTCAACACTGCCTGCAAAGCCACGGTCAGCATCATGAGAACTAAACTGACACTTCACAGTTGTGTCCTAATACAATAATATTTTGAAGATAAGGCTTTAGGCTCTTGGGAATCGACTGATCTGGGAGCTGGGTCCAAGATCTCTGTGTTACCACCAAGCACTCTGAATATATTAAGGTGATTTACTGAAAAACTAGAGAACAAATAGATTGCTGGGCCATGCAAGGATGAATGTTGATCTTAGAATGCCTCTAAAGTGGCAAAAATTGGATGCTTAATTCTTCATCTGTTCAACTACTCCAGAGGCCACAATAATAGAAGCTGCAGTGTAGCCAGAGCTGAAGCACTGTTTTACCACTATGTCATCTAAGCTGGCTCTGAGCAGGTTTGGACAGCACAGTGATAAATAACATATGAGCTTGTTTTGCACTACCCTTGCTACCTTTAGTGAAGAGCGGTGGGTGCACCATGAGAGGTCTCTTGCTCCTTCAATGAATTTTAGTTTGAGTTTTAGATGCGGGCTGATGCAGGCACTCTGTGGGAAGCCAGATAGGAAGCTGTATGAGTTAGAATATTTCAGTAAAGGTCCTACTTCTGGGTTTGATCCTGCTCCCACCGGAGCCAAAAACAAAAAGTACCATTGACTTCAGTGGGAGCAGGTTTGGTGGTGATGAAGATCTCCAGTAAGTAAGAATGTGACTAAGCCTACAGAGTACCAAAAAAAAGTGGGAAGTCCTCTGTAGAGAAGCAAAATTTGGTTCTCCTCCAACTATTAGTGACATAACTTGAACTAAAAGAAGAGCTGCTCCCAACTAAAGTGATTGAAGATGCACCTTCTGTTTCCCACCAAACTGAGGGATAAATTTCCAAGGAAAAATCTACATCAGTTGGGAAATATCTTCACAGGCCTGAACAGAATCCTAACTTCAACAGATTTACATGCATGAAATTCTGAGCTGCTCTTAAGACTGTTTCATTTAATTTTCCATTCTCCTTTGTTGTTGTTACATTTTTGAAGTGTCTTGTCAAGACAAAATGGTTGCCTGAATTTTCAAATGTAGGCGCCTAAAGTTGGGTACCTAAATCTGTCTGTAGGCACCTGAATGAGTGGCTTGAGCCCTTCTAGTTCAGTGCGAGTTGTGGGTGTTCAGCACCTTTCGTAAAACAAGGCATTCATGTAGATGCCTAGATATGAATTTGGCTGCCTGGCTTCAGGCACTCAAGTTTTTAAAATTTCAGCTCATATTTTCATGTATTACTACAACTGTTACTCATAACACACACACACACACACACACACACACACACACACAGTCAGTCAGTCAGTCAGTCAGTCAGTCACCCTAGTGTCCGGATAATTTGATCTAGCAGCAAGTAACATTAACCAAGCACAATAAGAAGAGCAAATAAAAACTCACAGCAACACAGTTTTAAAGAACAGAGCCTGAGTAACTGAGTCAATGGGGTGTATGCCAGGGATTCCAGAAGCTGCAGTTAGTGGAAATCTTAGACAAAGCTCTCTTGCAGTGCATTCTAAATGTGGTCACCTGGGAATAGCCCCTTCAATTTCAGTCATTCTTTGATTTGTATTAATCTCTCATCATTCACCATGGATGCTGTTTATTTCTTGCATTTCACTCAGATTGAGTGATGAAAAGTAGGCTCATTGCTTCCACTCTTGTCTAGTTGTGTTCATTCTCTGGTGCTTAAGCACAAGCACAGTGTGGTTGTGCCAGAATGCTTGACACTAAAGGGGAATATTTATGTACTTTACAGCTTCTGTGGAGGGGCTGAATCCTTTCCCAAAACAGTGTTAATTTAGGGTTTGTTTATTCATGAAAACTCTTCTACTAGGTTTTTGTAAAACTTTTCTATATTAACATCCACATCTTGGTGCTTCTGTTACAGTACTTGACATGCTCTTAGTGGGGTGTAATGTGAGGCTTTTGGGGAACATGTAGATAAAGGTTGAATTTTGTGTGACTATTCTGACTGTAAAGCTAGACTAGATTTCTCCAGTTCTTCTGAAAACGCCTCAGTTTTATGTACAGTTTAAAAATATTTTCAGAGCCTTGTCAACAAGCAGAGGACAGTCATGAAAACTGCATATTAATGATGTGGCACCTCTTCTCTTGTGTCATTTTTTGATGTTCCCTATGCATTCTGGAACAGGGCACCGCTGGCTGTTGTTCTAGCTATGCATGATTTAATATTGTATAATGTTGCAAGATCCAAAAATAAAAAGTGGGAAAAATTGCAGACAGAGGAGGCAAAATGGAACTTTACCTTTCAGATTAACACAGTGACTTCCCTCCCCCACCAATGCCATTCTCCCCCTGAAGGATTGACATCTCCACCAAACTTTTATCTTCTACTCTGCTCTCCCAGCCCTGGATTTTAATCCTCTGCCTCCTTCCCTTTCTCACATCTTTCTGTTGCTATTACAAGTCTCGCAGATCAAATACAACAATTTAAGGTGTTCCTCTTCCCCCTCTGTCATTTTTAAAGTTTTCTACTTCTTTCACTGGAACGTACAACCCGAAGTCATTCCATAAACCCTCAATGAGCCACAGAAAAGGCATCTATCTATCTATGTCAGTGATTTTCACACAGACTAAGTCAGAATGAGGAAGAGTCCAAAATTCACTCTACCAAGTTTGGGTAGTAGGGTTTTCTCACACATCAAAAACTGGCCTTTCCCCCTCACGCTCCTCCTCACGAGAATTTGGCTAGAGCAGGGTCTCTTCCACATGCAGAAGCATCATAAATGATCCAGGTCGGATTTAGGGTCTGATATCCAGCAGTTGCATAAACTCTAAATGAATACTGTTTACAGCAGTGAAGAGCTGGATCCCTGACTTTCCATGACCTAAGCATTCATGTTTGGCTTACTCTGGCTTGTCACGGGATATCAGACCTGAACACGGCAATGTTCAGTTTATCATGTCCCAGGACGCCATGTTCGAATTCTGACATTATTTCAGAAGCCACAAACTTAAGCTGCTGTAGCACTAGTAGCCAGTGCCTGGACTCCAGCATTCAAAATCAAATGCTTCATTTTATTTTTTATTTCATTTTTTTTTTTATTTTTTCCAAGAAAAATACAAAACAAAGTACAACAAAACCATGACAAGAGATGTAAATGAATACACATTCTTACTACTGATATCAAGACAGAGGAATGCAAACATACAAGTCTGTGGCTTTACACTTTTGTCCTCAGGGTTGTGTTGTTTTGTTTTTAATTTTGGTCACAGAAGAGGGCCAATGCATGAGTACACTCAGGGTATCTTGTTATAAATGTCATCCAAACAATATATTGTTATAGCAATGCAATGTCAAGCACCGAAGGCTGTCATTCAAGCAGTTTTAGTGTGGCCTTGTACTTCCCTCCTCCCCCACCCCACCCAGGCTACTTTGTCCGTTCTCACTTTTTTTTTAATTACTAAAGAAAGAATGCATGGTTTCAAAACAATAGTTACCTTATTTTGAAGGTGGGAGGGTGGCTGGCTTACAGGGAATTAAAATCAACAAAGGTAGTGAGTTTGCATCAAGGAGAAACACACATAACTGTCACACCAAAGCCTGGCCAGTCATGAAACTGCTTTTCAAGGCCTCTCTGATGTGCAGCACAACTTGCTGTGCTTTTCTAATTGTCCTGGTGTCTGGCTGCTCAAAATCGGATGCCAGGCAATTTGCCTCTGTCATAAACAGATAGCTAAGGGTTAATGTTTCTTTTACCTGTAAAGGGTTAACAAAGGGAACCACACACCTGACCAGAGGACCAATCAGGAAACCGGATTTTTCAAAGCTCAGGGAGGGATTTTGGGTGGTCTTTGTCTGTGTCTCTGGTTTCTGTTGCTCTCGCTCTGAGAGTGAACTTTTCTTCTTCAAACTTTCTGTAATCTTCTGTTTCCAAGTTGTAAGTACAAAGGTAGAAAGACAGTAAGCTTCTATTGTTTTTTTTTTTCTTGTATTTACATGTGTGTAGTTTGCTGGAATGTCTTAAATTGTATATTCTTTTTTGAATAAGGCTGTTTATTCATTTTTCTTTTAAGCAATTGACCCTGTATATTGTCAACCTTGATACAGAGAACAGTTTTATGTCTTTTTTTTTTTATATAAACCTTTCTTTTAAAACCTGTAGTTTTTCTCTGGTTAAGGCTAAAGAACGAAAGGAGGGGGAAATCCCTTTGTGTTAGATTGACTAGGTTTGAATCTGCATAGCCTCTGGGTGAGGGGGAGAGACACTTAATCTCTCTGGGGTTGTGTTTCAAGGAATTGAAGCAGGGAAATCTCCTAGTGTACCCAGGGCGGGAAGTTCTGGGAGGGAGGTAAAGAGGGGGAAGGGAAGTGGGTTATTTCCCTTTGTTGTAGACTCAGGGCATCTGAATCTTGGGGTCCCCCAGGGAAAGTTTTGGGGAGACCAAAGTGAGCCAAACACTGGAATTTTTGGCTGGTGGCAGCACTATCAGATCTAAGCTGGTAATTAAGCTTAGAGGATTTATGCTAGGCCCCCATATTTTGGACGCTAAGGTTCAGAATTGGGATTTATGCTTATGACAGCCTCAACCTCCCACCCTGCCATAAATGTCTCCCCCTTACTGTCAGAGATGTTATGGAGCACACAGCAAGCAGCAATAACAGTGGGAATGTTGGTTGCTCTGAGGTCTGACCAACAGTGCCAGTGCGCTTTTAAATGTCCACAGGCACATTCTATGACCATTCTGCACTTCTTCAGCATATAGTTGAACTGCTCCTTACTAATGTCCAGGCTTCATGAATGGATCCCCCGAGCTCATCTCTGGGGAGCAGGAGAGCAGAGTTGCAGGGGGAGCGATAGAGCCATACACCATGCACTGGAGGTTGCTAGAAGCCGGGCAGGGAAGACATTCCCAGAACCCCCGGCCAAGCTACATGTCTGACAAGGATGGTTACCAGTCCTACTGCACCGTCTGCTGCCAGCAGCACGCAGGAGTACCAGAACGGATACCCTGAGCTCGTCACTGGGGAGCAGGAGAGCAGAGTTACAGCGGAAGCAGTGGATGACAACGGTTAGCAGTCCTACTGCACTGTCCACTGTGAAGGCAAGGAGCTGCTACTGTGTAGCAATGCCAGCTACTGCAGTTGCTTCTGTGTTAAATGCTTGGAGGTCTGGGTAGGGCATGATACCTTGGCCCAGGCAAAAGAGCAAGAGCCCTGGAGCTGTTACGTGTGTCAACCACAGAAGTGCTATGGGGTGTTACAGTGCTGACCAGACTGGAATGTATGGCTGCAAGACTTCTTCACCAGCGACAAAGGACAGGAATATGATGCATCTAAAATCTAAAAGGGCCTGCACATTTCCCAGAGTCACTCCCCTTGATAACAGAACATCAATGATTGCATTGTCTATTTGGATCACAGCAGCCCCCAGAGCAGACTTGCCCACAACAGCATTGGTGATGGTGAACTGAGCGGGCTCCATGCTTGCCATGGTATGGTGTCTGCACAGGTAACCCAGGAAAAAAGGCGTGAAACAATTGTCTGCCGTTGCTTTCACATAGGGAGGGGCAACTGATGACGTACCCAAAACCACCCACGACAATGTTTTTGCCCCATCAGGCATTGGGAGCTTAACTCAGAATGGGCGGCGGAGACTGCAGGAACTGCCCCGTAAGTCAATGCTAGCCGCAGTGGTGAGGATGCGCACTGCTGACTTAATATGCTTAGTGTGGATATACGCAATCGACTATAAAATTGATTTCTAAAAATTTACTTCTGTAAAATTGACCTAATTTTGTAGTGTAGACATACCCTATGACAAGACTTTTTTTTCAGCTCAGCTGTCTCAACATTCTCTCATTTTTCAGAGATTTACATCCATCTGCAGTTCTTTTAAACAATATCATCTTAGTGGTTTTGGCTAGGCTCTGAAGTTAACGCTACTCTGAGGCAGTGATATTTAGGGCGGAGAGGTTCACAAATTTTTGCCATTTTTAGGGAGTGTAGCCTTGTGAGTAGGCATTGGAGGAACAGAGATTTAGGACTCCGGGGTCCTAATCCCAGCTACGCCGCTCACTTGCTGTGTGTCCTGGGGACAGGTAACCTAATATCTCAGGGTATGTTGGTGCTAGAAATGCTACAGTGACACAGCTGAAGCACTGCAGTGTAGACACTGACTACAGCAACAGAAGGGTTTTTTCCATTGCTGTAGTAAATCCACCTTTCTGAAAGCAATTAGGGTTGCCATCTATCTGGTTTTCACCCAGGCAGTCTGGGTTTTGACTTGTGTGTCCAGGTGCTATTTGACAAGCCCTGATGTCTATTTTTTTTTTTTTTTATTGAGGGGAGAGGTGAAGCAGTGGTGGAGTCTTGAGGGAAAGAGGCAGAGAAGGGGACAGGGCCTTGGATGTACAGTTACCAGCCATTAGAAAAGTGGCAACCCTAGAGCCAGTACTTAGTTGATGGAAGAATTATTTCATCGACCTAACGGTGTCTACACTGGGGCCTAGGTTGACTTAACTGTGTCACACAGGACATTGAACTTTTCACAACCTGGTCGATGTAGTTAAACCAACTTGACTTTATAGTGTTGACTAGGCCTCAGTGCCTCCATATGTGTCTACCTCAGAGGGTTTTTGTGGAGATTGATTAATATTTGTGAAGCACCTTGAGATCAGAAATGTGCAAAGTGGTGTTATTCTTGAAGTTGTAACCTAGAGTGTTTTCTGAGAGGCCGGGTGAACAGTGTTTGGCAACACTTGATTAAATTGTAAAAGCTATTTTGGAACTGGAGGGATTATTCGTGTTTAGTTTCTTAAGCATCTATCAACATGTCACTGAAGTGCTTTAACATGAATTAAAACCAAATAAATATACAATCTATCTACAGCTGCTAGATCCAGGACCTTTGCATCATGGAGGGTCAAGCTGGTAGCTTGCCAGGAGCCGCAGGGCTGGGATGTTTATTTTGCCAGATGCTGTATGGCTGCACTGATAATTTGCCAGATGCCAGAGGGCTGCATCTAATTTTCACCTATATTTACATAATACTCTAATTAAAAATAGATGAACACCACCAGGTCTGCCTGGGTAGATTAACAGAAAAGGCTGCTGCTTCTTTGCATTCACCAACAATAAAATACTACCTTGTCATCACTCTACAATAAGAGCTTGAATCTGATGACACAGTGGGTTCTCAGGCTATAGGCTAGAAATTTTAAAGTGTAATTGTAGGTTCTGCAGCAAACAATTGTGAAAAGTCTGAGGGCCAAACTTTGCCTTCATATCCCTGCATCACAGTGACACCAGTGGGAGCTTCAAGCTTGTGACTAGTGGTAGAATTTGGTCCCCTGCATCTGCATATCTGGGCATTTTTGCACTCTTGATTTACTAGTGTCGTTGCAAACTGTTCATGTTTTGAAGGCCTTTGTAACACCTCCCTAATAAGCATAATGAGGTAAGCCTTTGAGAACTGCAAAAATGTTGTATGGACAGTCTCCTCCACTAGTAATAGCCCTTGGCACTGTTCATTATCTAAGGGCTACAGACACAGCTCTTTATGCTTCAGGTTTTCCATAGGGACAGGAGTGGAGTGCCTGAGGCCTGGTCTACACTGGGCGGGGGGGGCGTGGTCGATTTAAGTTACGCAACTTCAGCTATGCAAATAACGTAGCTGAAGTTGATGTACTTAGATTGACTTACCATGGTGTCTTCACCGCGGTGAGTCGACGGTTTCAGCTCCCCCATCGACTCCGCCTGCACCTCTTGTGGCAGTGGAGTACAGGAATCGACGGGAGAGCGCTTGGGAATTGATTTATCATGTCTAGACTAGACGCGATCGCAATAAATCAACCCCCGCTGGATTGATCACTGCCCGCCGATACAGGCAAGGCTCTATATAAAATATTTCAAGCCTCCGCCTTCCTCCTCCAAAATATTCTATGCTTCGCTAGGCACATTCCCTGACACTTAACTTGGCTCCATTCGTTTCTGGATCCAGAAGGAGGGAGTCAGTTCAATTTATATAGTGTGTCATGTGTTAACTACTTGTACAACAGTCCTGTTAAGTAGTATAAACTGTACTGTGTCTTGAACTTCCTATGAGAACAATGGCCAGATCCTATGCACTGAAGTCAGCGGTAAGCATATGTGTATAATATATACAATCACAGAGGAGAATCTAGGCATTTAAATACGGAGATTCCCTCAGTCCTCCCAAGAGCTTGTGTGATCCTGGAGATAGGTGATGTGGTAAGAAGGAGAGCCTTGTGGTTGAGGCACAGGACTCGGATTCAGTTCTCAGCTCTGCAATAGACTTCGTCTGTGTCCCTGGGCAAGTCACTTAATCTCTGTGTGCCTCATCTATGAAATGGTGGTAATAATATTTTTCTACCTCACAGTGTAAAATTCATTAACATTTGTAAGGTGCTGTGCTGCTCAAAACACCGGATGCCTGCTGGTCCCTCAAGCCACAGAGAGGAAGAAAGGCATGGGGGGGACAAGGCAGAGCTCACTTTTCCTAGATCAGCTCCCGGTGAAACTTTTCCAGCCCAGATGGACCTGGTCAAAGAAAGAAGCCAGAATGTGGAACATATTTATTTTGGAAATATGGTCTATTTCTGTATAAGCATCTTTCTAGGTAGATGGATTTTTTGCTGATGCTTTGGGCCCATCTTAGAATAATGACTTTTAATTTGAACCCAAGAATCATGTTTTAAACACCACGTTTTCCACAAGACCTTCGTACAACATATCTTGCATGAGTAGAGAGAGCTAGAAAAGGAATTAAATGAGCAGCACGGTGTTTATGAAAGGTTTCCTTTAAAATTGCTAATGACTATATAATTTTAAAATTCACTGCTAATGCCTTAAATTTACTAAACACTGTAAGCCAGTTTTTAATCAGCAGACATTGTAACAGTGTGTGCATATTTTAAGGATCTTCATATCCTTTTACTGTCTGAGAGATACCTGGAGACTTGGTAAAGAGAATCCTGGCCTAGTTTTTTCAGCATAGCTAGCAATTCATTTTCCTTTCTCTGGTTAATGTGATTCTATCCAATCTTGTTTTTCAAGGGGCTTTCACTAAAGATCACAAAGCTCGGAGCAGTCAGTTAACACACAGCATAAGACAGAAGTCAAAATACAGTACACCAGCAGTCCTGCAATTAGTACATTGAAAACTGGATTTAAAACCTTAAATAGAGTATACAAGAGAGGCCATTCCAGAATTTGTAAAATGGCACAATAACTGGATCCCCAAGCCCGTTATTAAGGAGGCATAGGCCCTGATTCTGGAAGACACTTTGGCACATGCTATAGCAAGTTCCTGACTTGGAGCTATAATTGGTTATAGTGTTCTGATTTATCGCTGGAAAATATCAGGGTGGGAAGGAGACTGAGATCCACGTGTATTGTAGGAGAGGAGTGTATTATACTTCACCTAATAGTGACAAAGAGTCCTGTGACACCTTATAGGCTAACAGACGTATTGGAGCATAAGCTTTTGTGGGTGAATACCCACTTCCTCAGACACATTTGTTAGTTTGTAAGGTGCCACAGGACTCTTTTTTGCTGTTTACAGATCCAGACTAACCCAGCTGCCCCTCTGATACTTCACCTAGCCAGTCAAAAATATCAAGGTAGACTTAAGCAAATTGTTCCCTCATATACAGGGATTGTTGGAGGAGAACTAAGAAGAAGAAATTACAAGCTGTTTTGGATGGCGAATGAATGACTAATCTATGGATTGTGAAGGAGATTCTCTGAGTGAGAGGGGATCTAGAGCCCTGCCTGCATGAAGGAAATTGGCTCTGCTGTACCTATATTGCTGTAGTTACGCCAGTACAAGCCTTTCATGTGGACAGTGCACCAGCCCAAAGCAGGGCTTACATCAGTGCAGCTGACTTCTCTGTGCTACCAGACTAAGTGTCACTAGGGCAAGCGTGGCTTTGAACCAGTACAATGCACTTACACTAGGGGTTTGTGGGATGTAGCTACACTGGTGCAAATTTCTTTAATGTAGACAGGGCCTAAAATGGCAGAATCTTACCTTATCCTTGTCATTTCTGTAATACACAGTCATTAAACTAGTGGGTCCTGAGGGCTTAGGATTTTTTTGTATTTTGGAACTGTTTTTTGGAAGCTATTATTCACCTTCCTATTTTTGGCCCTCTATTGGGGAAAATGAAAGAATTGTAGCTCTTTCACATGGATTAGAGTCATGGGTTAGAGCCAGGATGACCCTCTTGGTCTGACTCTGCCAGTTTGAGCCCTGCAGTCAGGCAAGCGATCAGCAGCATTAGGCAGTTTGCTCATGGCCTTTTACATTCAGGCATGTGCACACACTGCTCCTGCTTGTGTGCTTATTCCCCTGTGAAGGGAGAGCCTTGCCAAAGTGCTAAACCAGCTTTCAGCAGAAGCACACTTGTTAATCAGGCTCCTGGGCAGCATTTAGATCTTCCGGATGCAGCAACACCAACAAAATATGCAAGAGCATCTATCAGAATTGAAGGAACTGCATTCTGAAAAGCACTTGAGAGCCAGTTCATTAGCTCTTTGTTTCCATTTTGAGTTAATTAATCTTCCTTGCCTCTCATAAATTCCCTTCAGCTGTCGGCTTGAGTTTCCAGTGAATTTTATGAATTGCCACAACTCCAAACTATGTCCTTTCAGAGGCAGTGCCCCTTAGAGCACATCTTCCCCACTTCTCTTCCTCGCATCCACAGGAGGTTGATGTGTCATGTGATGATCTTTGCCCCAGATCACTCCCAGAACAGAATCCAGCCTTTGTCTGCTGCTATCTTATTATTAATTAATTTATTTATTTAATTAATTACAATAGCATCTTGAGGACCCAGTCAGGGACCAGGGAGTCATTGTGATGGCTGCTATACAAGCATAAAGAGAGAGACAGTTGCTGCACCAAATCATTGACCATCTTGGTTTCAACAAGGGGATGAAACCAACAGGTGTTGGGTGACAGGGAAGTAAAAGCAGGATGACCAAATAGAAAGCGTGAAAATTTGGAATGGGGGTGGGAGGGATGCCTATATAAGAAAAAGTCTCTAATATCGGGACTATCCCTATAAAGTTGGGACATCTGATCACCCTTCAGGGAAGTGGAAGAGGGGGATAATAGTGACACAAGTGTATTTTTCACCATAAGCAGTTTATGCTTATCTTCCTAGCCATTGTTAGCTGTCATTTGTAGGCCTCACAACAGAGGTGTGAAGGAGACTTTCTTCTTAACAGAAGTAATATGTTAAGAGTTTCTGGATAAAAGAATCAATCCAGACACGTAGTAAGTGTTTAACATAATGAAAACCAAAAACCCTGCCTTTCATGAGGAGTTACCCAGCAAGAATAAGTTTGAGCTCAGGTGAATGTCAGACTTAAGTTCTAATAAACAGTGGGGAGGGGGATGTTAACTTAAAATAAAAAAAAAAAAGCTTTTTTAAAAATAATTAAAATGTAAAGTATTTGCAGAATCAGTAGAAACACTGACCCAGATAAAAGTGTATGAAAATTGGTTTCATGCCCTAGAACTTTTTTCTGCATGCTTTTTAATGCAATGTATCTGATCCTCCAAAAAGAGGGTAACATATAGGATCTCAGCAGCTTTGAAGAGTCGCATTGGAATAACAACAAGAAGAGAGATGGAGAAGGCATGTGCATATGTACTTTTTGCACACATTAAATACACTAAGAAAGGAGAGATTAACGCCTTTATCTTTCAAAGTAGCGGTGTACATTGTATGCCAGAGATTTTAAATTGTGAAATGCCGTCATCCTGAACAACTCTCCACAGTGGAACATGGTTTTTAGGGAAAATAATAAAACTTGGTCTTTCATCCCACTGTATTATAGTTCTATCCTGCTCCAGCTGAAATCAGTAGCAAATTTCTGTTTTAAATGGCAGCTGAATTCATTATGTCCTGGATTATTGTCAACTGGAAAGCTGCAAACTAGCTATATCTGCTGCTGCAAACATGACCCGACATTTCTAGAGCACATGATTCTTCAAACTAATCTATCCAAAAAAAAATAATCTCCAAGCAAATTTATTTCAGCCTCTTTTACAGTAAGCACCTGATCCTGAATTCTGTGTGCTCCCCAAAGTCCCGTTAAAGTTCAAGGAGTGGGATGGAGTTTGATATGAAATAACAAATAATTGTTACTATTGCTGTAATTGTGATAAAACCGATGTGATGCGGGCTGCAAAGGGAAAGTTCATTCAATTTCTTTACATTCTCTGCTTTTAAAAACATTTATATATAGATGGAAGGGAAAGAAGGACACAAGATACTATAACTTAAAAGCCAAATCCATCAGTGCAGTACCTACCTGTGTAGCAGGCTGTGAGCTGGACATCTCCATGGTAAACCACAGAGCAGCCGCTCCCAGTAGCCTCTGCAGATCCAAGGTGAGGGTAGGACCAGAAGTGGATGCTCTAGCAAGAGAACCACTAGAGCTGTGAGATGATGTATAACCCCCATCCATCCCCACCTAGTACAGTCACCACTGTGGAGACCTTCCAGAGCCATGGACGTGTGGCTGGATGTGCCCCCGCACACCATCTTAACTATATATTTTATTCAGTCTGAAAAGTATTCCCCTTTGGCCTTCGCTTTGTGTGCCAAGTAAATAATGACTTGAAAAGTAATGATGGCTCTTCATTTCTATGTACAAAATGTGAGGTTAGGGAGTTATCAAAGGGCTTGTCTACACTACCACCCGGGGTCAATCTAAGATGCGCAACTCCAGCTACGTGAATAGCATAGCTGAAGTTGACCTACTTAGTTCTACTTACCGCGGTGTCTTCACTGCAGTAAGTCGACAGCTGACGTTCTCCTGTTGACTCCGCTTACGCTTCTGTCACGGAGTCCCCAGGCGATGCTCTGGAACTGCTCCCCACTAAGCCAGTCAGGACTTTGGGGAGCCTCCTCTCCCTTGGAGCAGACTTGTTCAGGGCAAGAAGCTCACACGTCTTCACCTCCTGGGTCTCTGCCTTGCGAGCATTCGAGCATTGCTCCTCTGTCCTCCGTGTGCTTCCCACAGCGAGCCCACCCCGCAGGGTCCTGGGGAGCCACAGGGTTCTGCACCCCACTTTGCAGTCAGACGTGACTCTTAGCCAGCAAAACAAGGTTTATTCGATGACAGGAACAGGTCTAAAACAGAGCTTGTAGATACAGTGAACCAGACCCCTCGGGCGGGTCATTCTGGGGGCCAGTGAGCCAGACCCTAGTCTGCACTTCACTCCTTGTCCCAGCAAGCTCCAGACTACCACCCCCTCCAGCCCCCCTCTCTGCTCAGCTTCCTTCCCGGGCCAGGAGGTCACCTGATCCCTTTTTCTCCAACACTTCAATTGCCTTGCCCAGAGGAGGGGCCCAGGCCATCAGTTGCTAGGAGACAGAGTGCCAGGCATTTAGGTGCACTGGCCCTTTGCTCTGCAGCAATCACACACCCTTATCCCACCACCTAGATGCTTAAGAACTGCCTAGGGGACACTGAGGCACCAACACAGTATTCAGAGCAAACATTAAGAATAGTCCCAGTTCGTCACAGCTTCTCACTCTGGTGAAGTACTGGAGTTGATGGGAGAGCACTCAGTGGTCGATTTATCCTCTCCCACAATCTTTAATGCCTCCTTGATGATTACTTTTAGCTGAAAATAGGTCACCTGGCCAGCTCTTATGGGCTGCTGTCCAGATTGCTCCTTGTTTAACATCATAAATGTAAATGCATATATGCACTTGTTGAAAATAAGAGGCCAGATAATGCCTAATGGCAGCCACTCCAAATGAAACACGAGTACAATCATCTGAAAAGGGAGTGAAGTGATTTTTTGTTTTATCGTTACATCCTGTGCTCATATTATTTCCTTTGCTGCTTTTGCACTGGCTGCTGCTGTGTTTGGCAGGAAATTGCAACCCTGATGCCTCCAGCTCAGTCAAAACCAGAAATAGTCCAAACAGCCTGATAAGAGAAACCACATTTTTTAATAACAAAATTTGGATGTACACAGCATGCTCAGTATTTTCTTTCTTTTTTTGGTTTTCAAATTAGGGAGAAAGGGAAGAAGGGGAATGCTTTTCTGTATGTAAGTAGAAGCATGAGCCAATGGTTGGGAAGCTATCAGGACTTGGGAGATCTAATTTTAATTCCTTGCTCTGCCACAGACTTCCTGTATGGCCTTGGGCAAGTCTCTTAATTCCGCTGTACCTCAATTTCTTCGTCTGTTAAACAGAGATAATAGCACTGCCCTAGCTGACAAGGGTGTTGTGAGGATAAATACATTCCAGATTGTGAGGCGCTCAGATACTATGGTGATGGGAAATGTATACGTCTCTACAATAGGTAGAAATGTTGCTATCTGCAGCCCAACACAAACTAATCACAGAATTTACTGTTGTTCATATATATTATGGTGTGACCTCTATTCATTCTCTTCATGCCAAATAAGTTAACGATGAACTTTCTGTTGGTTGGCCAGAACCCATCAGGACAAACACCACTCTTTGACTGAATTTTCTTATGTATTCAAACAGTCTTCTCCTGTCTCTAAAATACTGACTGCCAATTTAAAATAGCATGCAAAAGTGATATTTCTCAGCCATTCTGAAAACACAGCTCTTCTCTTTGATGAACAAATAAAGAAGCAAGAAGAAAAAATAAATAAGGTAATGTGATTGTTTTATAGGTAACACATACAGCTAGAAGGTGTGATGAGAGAACTGCTGAAAAACATCTTTTTCACTAGAAAAATTCTGACAAGATTTAAAGATGGGGATACTGAGGAATGAAGAGACTATGTGAACTGTCTAAATAAGGGTGTGAAGGAATAGCTCCCCAGATGTGTACCTTTTTTGTTTTTTAACTCCAGAAAGGCTCGGTTGCTATTGATTTTATACGGAAGGCACTCAGATACTACAGCGATGGGCAGCAATATAGAACCCTCACACAGATACTCTAGACCATGATTTGTCTCTCTCTTGTGGGTCTTCAGATGACACACACCATGGTGAAGTGTAGAAGCACCATGTAGTGAACTAATTTCTAGTGCCAGATGTTCAGGTAGCTGCTGTTTACCAGGTTTAGGCATATAGAGCATTACATCCTAGTGTTGTCCCCACTAACATTTCGATGAGCAGGTAATTTTCTGGGTTTTTTATCTTTATATATAGCACTTTTCTCCCTTGCCTCCTCACCTGCTTCCAAGTATTTGGAGGTAACTGGAAGAATCTAGGACATTTTTGAATAAAATGTTAGTCTGTTCTTTGTCTTGCTGTAATTTAAAACAGATTTGAATTCGGAAGGTAGGCCTAGATTGACAAATTATTTAGGCTTCTAAGTTCCATTGAAATCAATAGAAGTTAGGAGTGTAAATATCTTTATGGCTCTGGGCCAAAGAGAACTCTGAAATACAACCCATATTGTCATCTGCTTTAGTGTAGAGATGGACAATATTTTGTCACTCGTATAACTTACATTGAATGCTGGCTAATATAGCAGTGGCTGTCTATGCAAGATTATTAAGGAGCTCCAGTCATAGACTGAGTTCATTGTGTGATATTTTCCTAACATACCAGTGTTTGAGGAAGTACTGTGTCTCACAGAGCTCTCTGGTAATAAGTAATAATTGGAGATATACCAATCTCCTAGAACTGGAAGGGACCTTGAAAGGTCATTGAGTCTAGCCCCCTGCCTTCACTAGTGGGACCAAGTACTGATTTTTGCCCCCGATCCCTAAGTGGCCCTCTCAAGGATTGAACTCACAACCCTGGGTTTAGCAGGCCACTGTGCAAACCCTGAGCTATCCCTCCCTCCTGGTGTCTAAGGGAAGTGTGTACTTTGCACCACCTTTTGTATGTGGTATGCCTCCCCTTTTCCTCTAGATATTCCTGGCCAGGTCTGCAAAATGATGCAAATGGGATGGGTGAGATGGGATCTGTCCCCTCCTGGGGCAGTAGTAAAGAACAGGTCCGGGGACAGAGCACAGCGTAGCCCTTGGTGTTTCTAAGTTGTGATTTTGTTTCTGTTTACTGTGGCATGCACCTCACAGTTCAAATGGATTTGATACATTTTCTTCCTGACCTTCACCCACTTAAATTTAAAGTCCTTCTGTCAAGGTTTCCAGGCCCCAGACTCGTTCTCCTTAGAGTGTAACATTTTTAAGGTGTACCAAGTCTTTAGTCCTTCTCCTAATCTCTCTATTTAAATAAATACCTGATGTTAATAGTCAGAAACCAACCACCACTTCAGATAAGACTTGGGGAGTGGGAATATTGTTAGATTCCCATGACTGGCTGTGCAGCAGCTATTAACTAACAAAACAAGATTTCCCCAGAGCTGTGCTGACCTTGATCAGCAATGTCTGTGCACAAACTGAGATTTTAGACACAAGGTACATGTAAGGTGAAACTGTTAAATGCAAACATTCATTTGAAACCCATGTACTTTTATTTTCTAGGTCAGGGGTTGGCAATCTATGACATGCGTGCCGATTTTTTTTTTAATGGCATACAGCTGCCAGCCGAGGTACTGGCCACCAGCCCCACTCAGCCCGCTGCCGGCCTGGGTGAAAGAAACCCCAGGCTGGCAGTGGTCTGAGCAGGGCCAGTGCCCAGGACCCCAGCCTGCTGCTGACCCCACTCAGCCCACTGCTCTCCAAAAGGGAGTTCCTCCAGGAAGGGCAGGCAGCCACTGGCCAGGGATTCTTCCCCATGGGGCAGCAGAAAGGCACCCTAGTGGATCTTGGTTGTGAGTTCTGAAGCCCCTGCCCATTGGGCTGGGGGAGCACTGGGGGGACTTGGCTTTGGGAAGCAGCTGCGTTAGGGCTCTCAAATGCTGCATGAGTGGCTTGTGTGACTCTCTCCTGGCCCCTGGACTTTAAAGGGAGAGCCTGACTGGTGCAAGGCGCCGCAAGTTGCAACTGGCCCCCCTCTTTGCATGGCCCCGCTGCCGCCTCATCCTCCCACTCTCTTCTCCCCTTCTCTGGCACTGCATCAGCCCAGGAGGGGGCCATGCCCTCGGCACCCCTGAGCCGGCTGGGCAGCGGTGGGGTTGGAGGGGTTTTGCAGCCTCTGAAAAGAGCAAATGGAGACAGGAAGGCCCTTACTGTGTCTGTACATCTTAATACAGTGGCACTTCAGCTTAGGCAGCTTTCAGCCCCCTGGAGAGTTCAGGTTTAAATGTGCAAAATGCAAAGTGATCTAGGTAGGATCTACATCTCAAAGGGGGAGGCAGTGCGGAGTGCAGTCGTCCCTAGAAGCAGCCATATGAGTTTTTTGGACAGCAGAGACCCAGGTCTTAAGAGCCGCTTCTGAGAGTTCCAGTCCCTGTTGTGTCAGTTTCATGTCAGGAGTTGCAGCTAAGCTGCTTCTCTGAGCCATTGGCATCACTGAAAGGGAGAAGCTGAAACTCCCCTGGGCACTGTGTTAATAAAAGTATTCGGTGCACAGGTTCATTTGAAAGAACCTCCTAATGCTCCTTTATGTGGTAGCAGTGTCCGCCTTCCCTTCTCCCCCCTATCCCCCCACCCCGCCCTGTTGCTGGTACAGTCACTGCTTTTCCTCTTAAATGCACATGCTATCATCTTCTGAACTTGAAAGGTATCTGGGGTGTTTGTGTGGATCAATATTGCAGGGAGAGATGGGAGCCAGAAAGGGCAAAATCTATATGGACCGTCCATTTAGATCAGTGGCAGGCAACCTATGGCACGCATGCCAAAGGCAGCACATGAGCTGATTTTCAGTGGCACTTGCACTGCCTGGTCCTGGCCACTGGTCTAAGGGGCTCTGCATTTTAATTTAATTTTAAATGAAGCTTCTTAAACATTTTTTAAACCTTATTTACTTTACATACAACAATAATTTAGTTATATATTATAGACTTATAGAAAGAGACCTCCTAAAACGTTAAAATGTATTCCTGGCACACGAAACCTTAAATTAGAGTGAATAAATGAAGACTAGGCACATCGCTTCTGAAAGGTTGCCGACCCCTGTTCTAGGTTATTCTTGGTTCAAAAGCCTTTTATTGAATTACGTGTTTCTCTGGGATCAGTGTAAAATGCTGCGGTCCCTTTAAGGAAATCATGGTTTCCAACAACAGTTGCTGTTATATGAAAATAGCCATATCTATTTCAGCTCCGTTCAAAACACAAGAGAGAGCCAGTTAAATGGGATCAGGTCAAATGAGTGGGGATGGAAGGGCAGGGATTATTGTTTCCAGGAGGATGTGACACATTGCATGTTTTGCAACATTGTAGGTGTTTGTAAAAGACTCCAAAGTGTATCCTTTAACTTCCTTACTTTATATTTCACGTTGATGTTTTTAATAAAAATCTTGTTCCCTGGCTTTATGGGTTTGTCTGGGAAACAAAGGGGAAGTGGATTCATTAATCCTCACAATACACGTATCAGGTATGTAAGCATTATTTGTCCACATCATAGAGATAGGTACAGGACTTGCCCAGGCTAACACAGAAAGTCTGTAGCAGAGCCAGAGATAGCACCCAGATTTTCTGATTCCACTCTTGCACTCAAACCATAACCCCATACTTCTGTTTTATGTGCTTTTTGTTACTGTAGCAATGTATATTTAGTAAATTACACAAGGTTACTGACTAAAAAGGGTACTTGTATGAGATTTGCTAAATAATAGCTGATGAAGGAATGATTCTCTTGCAGCAAAGCTTGCCTAGTGCTTAAAGAAAAGAAGCTTAGAAACCCAAAATCTTAGATGTTAAAACTGATGTCTGTCCTGCAAAACCAGGATCTACCAGGATGAACTGAATTTTCAGCATGTTGATACAGATTTCCAGAAAGTTTATAGCTTCTAATTATATCATAATAACAGCATATAATCTACAGAATGCAAACTATACATTTCCTTTGCAGCTGTGAATATTGAATTCAATATCAAATAAATAATTCAAGTAAATAGGGCGGTAATTTTTATTATGGTAATTTTTAGGGAAATCCATGTATTAGGGTGAAAAATATCAGAACCCTTAGGGCTGTGGGTTAAATACTCAAAAGGTACGAGTCTTGGATTCTCATTTAAAGAGGTCACTTCAAGAATTGTGCCCATAATGTCCTTTTTGATGCTCTGCCTCCCTGAGTGTTTCTTGTGTTTGAGTACTTTATGAGAGATAGTTGGAACATGGGCCAAAGGGAGATCTTGGCTACCTTTGTGACAAGTTTGCAATTACCAGCACAGTTCACATTGGGTTACAAGCTTGGTGCCAGCTGTCTCGCCCCCTCCACCAGTACCCTCCTCCTTCACATACATGATTCACTGGTATGGGTCAGAACTCCCATTCCCAAGAGCCCCACCATTCCAAGTAGGGGCTTGGTTAATTTTTAGTGCTTATGCTCCTCACGGAGCTAAAGTCCGAGAGATATTGTGATCCTGCAGCGAGAAAGCTCTATGTAGGCAGTAAAATACAGCAGCATTGGTGGGCAGAGAATCTGAGTTGAAACTTGGAAGGCCTGGGAAGGGTCACAAGTTCAGGCTAAAGCTTTGCCTCACAATATTTGTCACCACAGCCTGGACGTAGTCAGTTTATCGCATTTCCTCTGATGTCTGTTCTTTCCTTTAGACAGACCTCTTCCATCCAGACAGGGAAGGGACAGGGCAGTGCAAATGCTCTGATGAGAACATTTTCTTTGATGAGAGAAGCTGACTGCATAACATGGAGACAGAAGGATAATAACCAAATTGAGTAAGTCTCTCGTGCTCAAATGTGGGGTATGTTGGGTAGCTGGACAGAGAGTTTTCCTAACTATGAATCAGGACATTTATACTCCATGATCAAATAAGGATAGTAGAGCACAGCGTCTTTTTAAAAAAGAGAGACGACTCATTTATTATGACTTGCCATTCCTCTTTTCAATAGTAAGACTGAAATGTAGGCTCATTTTAGCTCAGGAGGGAAGCAGCAATTTCTGATACTTATTTTTATACCTCTGTTGATAGAGGGAATGTAACACATACTGTCATGGTATAATTCCCCACTCTGAACCTTAGTGTCCAAAAGATAGGGTACCAGCATGAGTTCCTCTAAGCTCAATTACCAGTTTAGTACTTGTAGCGCTGCCACCAACCAGGAATTCCAGTGCCTGGTACGCTCTGGTGCCCCCAAAACTTTGCCCGGGGAACCCCAAGACCCAGATCCTCTGGATCTTAACACAAGGAAAGTAAACCCTTTCCCCTACTGTTGCCTCTCCCAGGCTTTCCCTCCCTGGGTTATCCTGGAAGATCACTGTGATTCAAACTCCTTGATCTTAAAGAGGGAAATTCATCTCTTCCTCCCTCCTTCTCTTCCCCTCCCAACTTCCCTGAGAGAGAAAGTAATCCTAAACACAGAGAGAAATTAACCTTCTCTCCCCTTTCCCTCCTTCTCCCACCAATCCCTGGTGTATCCAGACCCAGTCCCTGGGGTCTCACTAGAATAAAAAACATCAGGTCTTAAACAAGAAAATTTTTACTGTTTTTTCTCTCTTTTAATTAAAGCTATCTTTGTGAATTTTAATGGATTAGGTACAGGGGTTTTCAGCTATAGACACTGGGAATACCCTCCCAGCTAGGATCCAAGATACAAATTAAATCCTTTCAGCAAATACAAATGACTTTCAGCCATTGCACGACTTTGAACTCCTACCAGTCAAATGCAAACATTTGCAAAAAGAAACAACATAGCCTAACTCACCTTATCTACCTTACTCACTAGTTTGACTAGAGAGCTGTATCAGAGAGATTGGCAGAACTGGTTGCACGTCTGGTCACTCTCAGAACCCAGAGAGAACAACAACCAAAAACTAACAGCGCACACAGAAACTTCCCTTCCTCAGGATTTGAAAGTATCCTGTCCCCTGATTGGTTCTCTGATCAGGTGACAGCCAGGCTTACTGAACTTGTTAACCCTTTACAGTCAAAAGAGATATAAAATACTTCTGTTCTATTAACTTCTACTATCTGTTTATGACACATACCAACTGCCTTCCTCACTCCCACTCTTGTTTTGCATTGTAAACAGACTGGGGAATGCTGGAGCCAGAAGGTTTGTGTCTACTGTCCAAAGTACACCTCTACCCCAATACAACGCTGTCCTCAGGAGCCAAAAAATCTTACCACTTTATAGATGAAACCGTGTTATATCAAACTTGCTTTAATCCACCGGAGTGCGCAGCCCACCCCGTCCCCCCCAGTGCTGCTTTACTGCGTTACATCTGAATTCATGTTATATCGCATTGTATCGGGGTAGAGGTGTACTGTTTTAAGCCTAAATAGGAAGAGCCAGAGAGTCTGAAAGCTGTTCTCTGCCAGCAGATGTTTTGCATTATCTGCTGCACACTGATGCTTTCTGTGAACTTCACTGAGGCTTAAACTACCATGTTGGCATCTTCTGGGGAAAATTTTTCCTTTAAGAGCAAGCATAGCTAAAGAACGCAAACAGTTCAAGGGCTCCCACTTCCATCATACAAATTTCTTATACAGAACTGATAATTTTCTTAGATTCAGTGAATCTCAAAGGAATTTCTTTTTACCTGGCTATTAGAAAGTATAGTTATTTTCTCCGTCTCCCCCTCCCCCCACATCATCCCACAGAAACATCTGCTGTAGATCTATGTTCCAGATCACCAAAGATCTCAACATCTTGGGGATCTGTTTCCTTCAACTTGAATAATGAAATTCTCACTGCCGTTATGTTTGGGCTGCAAAACATGCATGGGAATGTTTGTGTTTATAAAAACAGTTTCTAACAGGGATATTTTTAAGATCCTTAAACTATTTGTTAGATTGTTGTCAAAACTTTTTTTATGGCAATCTAAATGTTGGACTCAATTTGAGACCCCTTTGAGGGAGGCAGGATGGACCATACAGACTGAGATACAGAATGGGAAGTCAAGAGATTCATAGATTCCAGGCCAGAAGGGATCACTGTGATCATCTGGGTTGATGTCCCGTATAACACAGGCCAAAGAACGTCCCCAAAATAATGTGATATTAGTTCTGTCAGTAACTTGGTGAGTTAATTTGAGCAAGGCTCAGAACCTTTCTGGTGCCTCAGGGTTCGTCTTCACTACGGGCCGTATCAGTGGGTTGCAATCGATTTCTCGGCGATCGATATATCGCGTCTCATCTAGACGCAATATATCGATCCCCGAGTGCACTCCTGTCGACTCCGGAACTCCACCAACGCGAATGGCGGTAGCGGAGTCGACATGGAGAGCCGCGGATGTCGATCCCGCGCCGTGAGGACGGTAGGTAACTCGATCTAAGATACTTCGACTTCAGCTACGCTATTCACGGAGCTGAAGTTGCGTATCTTAGATCGATTCCCTCCCCCCCACCATAGTGTAGACCAGCCTTATGTTTCCTCATCTGAAAAATGGAAATGATGATTACATACCTTTTGTAAACATTCTGAGATGTCTGTACGAAATGCACCATTATATGTGATTATTTATTACCTACTGTAATTTCAGTAGTGCCAACCCCAAACATTCAAAAATCAGGTGAGGTCCCCAAAAATCCTGAGATTGGCTTAAAAAAACATGAGTTTTTTTTTAAATATATATATATATATATATATATATATATATATAAATTTGGGACCTTTTTTATTTGCCTTCTGGTTTCTTAACCTTTAGGTTGACCCTCAGGTTATGGTTTCAGTTTTTTCTGGACACCAGTGAGGAGTAGAAACGTATCTTTAGAGCTGAGAATCTCACGTAATCACTGTAGGAGCAGGGGCTTTATGAAAAGCATAGAACATTCTAAGACTCACCATAAACTCCTAAGCAGTAACAACACTGTACATTTTTATAACCCTTCCTTTAAAAACAGAGTGGAGATGGGGCTATCTCTGTTGTGGTTACAGTCGAGTTACCTACCGTCCTCACGGCGCGCGATCGACGTCCGCGGCTCTCCATGTTGACTCCGCTACTGCCATTCGCGTTGGTGGAGTTCCGCAGTTGACAGGAGTGCATTCGGGGATCGATATATCGCGTCTAGATGAGACGCGATATATCGATCCCCGAGAAATTGATTGCGACCCGCCGATATGGCCGGTAGTGAAGACATACCCTGAGGCACCAGAAAATTTGAGCAAGGCTCAGAACCTAACTCACCAAGTTACTGACAGAACTAACATCACATTATTTTGGGGACGTTCTTTGGCCTGTGTTATACGGGACATCAACCCAGATGATCACAGTGATCCCTTCTGGCCTGGAATCTATGAATCTCTTGACTTCCCATTCTGTATCTCAATCTGTATGGTCCATCCTGCCTCCCTCAAAGGAGTCTCAAATTGAGTGCAACATTTAGATTGCCATAAAAAAAAGTTTTGACAACAATCTAACAAATAGTTTAAGGATCTTAAAAATATCCCTATTAGAAACTGTTTTTATAAACACAAACATTCCCATGCATGTTTTGCAGCCCAAACATAACGGCAGTGAGAATTTCATTATTCAGGCTGAAGGAAACAGATCCCCAAGATGTTGAGATCTTTGGTGATCTGGAACATAGATCTACAGCAGATGTTTCTGTGGGATGGTATGGGGGGAGCGGGAGAGGGGCAAAATAACTATACTTTCTAATAGCCAGGTAAAAAGAAATTGTGGTTCATCACCTTCCAGGAAAATAGCTGTCTCCAGTGCTTGGCTCAGGAATGCCAACTGTTACTGTGATAGATTTGGAGCTGCCTGTATCTTACGACTACTCTGTGTGTTTGTAAGGGGGTTTACTGTATGAGAAGAAGGGGTTAATTCAAGACGAGGCTGGCTGCACATAGGCAGGAAAGAGTACAATGTCCTCAAATAGCCACTCATCTACCAGGACACTCAGGACACTGCAAGAGCCATTGACTTTGAAGCTCCACCTCTGACACCCTGCTGAGCTCACCAACTGGTTTTGGGCAGCAGGGCAAAAAGGGCCTGGGAAATTGAGAGCAAAGCACTTTGCTGGATTTAAAGGCCAGACCCTCAAGAACATGGTAAGGGAGAGTCAAGGGGAACAGACTGAGACCCAGCCTCCCTGAGGGTAGAAGTCTGGGGTAAGATAGGCCTGCCTAGAATTCTAGGTAAGGTAGACATGCATGCAGAGTCTTTGTTTTTAAAAAAACTTTTTTCTTATGCTGTGCTTTGCTCCTACTAGTAAAATTAAGCAATACTTTGTTTTGAGAAAGCTGTTTTGGGTCACTATAATCCAGTGGTCGCAGCTCCTGAAGGGAAGAACTACAGGTATTGAACCCAGCTGGCTTGAGCAAGGTTGATACACTGGGGACTGTGGTTGGCTGGGACCCAGTCTAAGAGAGAATTGCAGGATTCTGTCTGAAGGAAAGTAAAAGGCACGAGGCCTGGCAGCTGAGGGGGTGCATTCAGAGAGACCAAAAGAGGAGTAAGAGGTGTAGCTACCTCTGTAACTATGACCGCAACTTGGGTATGTTTACACTGCAATTGTAGTCCTTCCTTTAAAAACAGAGTGGAGATGAGGCTCTCTCTCTCAGTTGGGTATGCCTACACTGATTCAGGCTTCCAGGCTCGAGCTGCAGGGCTGTTTAATAACAGTGTAGATGCTGCAGCTCAAGCTGCAGGACCCAGTGTGGTGTGGGGCAGGGGGGAGCCCAAGCCCAAGCCCAATTCAGCTGGCCCAGGTGAGGAATGGGTGTCTAATATCAGTGTACACATACCTTGTGTCACCTTTTAAAATTACAGTTCAGGGGAATTAGAACTTCTTTGTATTTTGAGGCTGAGCAAAGTAGATGCAGTTTTCTTCTAACTATGTAACTTTTTCTACTCGAACTTCTTGAAAATGGTTTCAGTTGTATCACACAACCTAGTCTCTCAATTATTGTTCTTTCCAGAAATCAAGATGTATATTCTTTTGGGAATAGCCAGAAAACATCTTCCTCACTTGCTGGAAAAGAGCAAAAGACTTATGGCTCCTCTCTTCCTATCCAATTACAGATTTTCCAACTTCCCATTCAGATGAATGACAAGACAGCATAGGCATGTGCAGCACATTTCATTAGAGTGTGCACCCAGGGAAAATTTTTTTTTTTAAAGGCAAACATTTATTGAATACACAATCATAAAGGACATTAATTTTTATTCATCGAACAAACTAAAGAAACTAAAACTTAACTAAACTTATTTTTTTTAATTAACAACTAAATTTTACTTAAATTAAAATTCAAAGCCACTTTTTTTTTGTGGAGACATTAGGGTGTGCCTGAGCACACTCCGTACAAACGCCTGTGCAAGACAGTCTGAAGTTTCTGTCCAAATCCTTCAGATTGAGTTTAAAGTGCAGGTGGTTCTCTCTTTACTGACTGAAATGACAAATGTCCTTCAATCCCATCTCTTAAACTATTGGCCTGCTAAACCCAGCATTGTCAGCTCAATCCTTGAGGGGGCCATTTAGGGATCTGGGGCAAAAATCTGTCTGGGAATTGGTCCTGCTTTGAGCACGGGGTTGGACTAGATGACCTCCTGAGGTCCCTTCCAATCCTGATATTCTGTGATTCTTCTTGCTCTTACCACTCCCATGATTATTCATTACCTCCTACCTCATTCCAAACCCAGCTTACTCTACAGGCTCAGGGGTTGGCTGTCTGTCTGTCTCCCAGATACACGCATCCCTTCTGAGTCACGCTGAGCTTTTATCGTGAGGGCTACTGCTACAGCTGCTGAAAACAGGACTTGCCCTCCCAACTCTATCTTTTTTCTGGTAAGAAACGGAGATAGGTAAAGCAAACTATAACATTTGGGGCACATCAGATGAGTCTCTTCTGTTGGGGAAAATGGTAGCAGGACTTTCTGTCACCAGGTGCCAATATCTCCCCAAAGTTCCACCACACTCTGGATGTCTGACCTCTTTGTCAAGATGCCATCTCCACATGAGCTAGCAGAGCAGATTGTGTTTTGAAGGAACGTGTCTATTGCTGGTGGACTTTGGGGATTAGTTTCAGAATACACAATTAGCAGCAATGTTTTAGGATTCCAGAATGTATGATAGGTTTCCACTGTCTGCTGAGCTTAGGCAATATGAAATCTTGTTCCAGACACCTCCCAGGTAAATAATGCTACCTCCATATGAACTGAACTCCAAGCCTTCTGGTCTAGCACTTTAATGGTTAGCCAGAAAAAACTACTGTCACTCACCCTGCTCTGATTTTTTTTTACTTGCTGGTCAGAGAAGTGGGGTGGGTGTTTGCTTTTTCTCCCTTCCTTCTGATTAGTTAGGTTTTTATTCCCTCCCATCCCTTGTAGGTGTCTGAAGTTCTTCCTGTCTTCAATGTGGTTAAAAATACTAATAATCCCATGATGTAAGGCAGTGCTTCTCAAAGTGGTGGACCACGGACCAGTGCCAGTCCGTGAGCCATCGGCTGCTGGTCCACAGCGAGTTTCCTCATAAGAGCGTCGAATAGGATAATAATGTGGCACTGGTCCCTGGCACATTGGGGGGAAAAAAATGCCAGTACCACACATCAGGTGGCTTGAGGAGCACTGATGTAAGGGATAAGTTACTGGTGAGTAGCATTTTCTCTTTTGTTTAAAATGAGAAATCTGGGTTTGGTCAAGCAGAAGGAAGGCGATAGAAGATTGAAAATGAAAGTTAAAGTGCCTTTATTTAAGAGATTTTGTACAGTGAGAAAATCCACTGTTGTGTGATTTTTGATACATCCGGTAAATCACAAAATAAGGTCCATATTGTGTTACCATATAGGCTGAATAATAGCCTTCCTGAAGACATAAACCACATGGATGTGTTAAACTGAGAAAAGGGACAACAAAATGGAGCCGTGGCACTATCCAAAACTCATTTGTTGTTTTATTTGCTGTGCCACAGACAGGTGAAATGTTGATTTTCATGTCATTGGAGATCTAAGTTCAGAATTCTTCTTTAGTGGAAAATCTGCATATTCTGAAGGGAAAAGGGAAAAAACGGCTCTGTCAGGATTCTGATGACATTTGTACCTAAGAAGCCAACTGTATCATCGAAATAGACAACTGGTCTAGTTGTTCCTACTGCTCCCCAAAAACCAGACCCAGTGTGTCCCAGAGCAACAGCACCATTAAACCACAGGTCTGACACCTAGATCCTGCTGGATCTAGCCAAGTGTAGAGGACTGGGACAGTGAGAAGCGCAAATACCAGGGGGCAAATTGGGGCCAAAAACTCTAGGATCTCGGGGTTGGATCCAGCCATTCACATGCTGTTTCTCCAGGATGCACTGGGATCCAGATTTATGTTGGTGTAAGAGGAGTGCCTACACTTGCTCCCCATTTAGGCAATACAGTTTTGAAGGTGGAGAGCAAAATACTAGCTGGATCTAGGTGCCAGACCCAGGGTTTAGTGTGGCATTGTTCTGGGATACGTATGTGCTTGGTGCGGAGAGGAGTGAGTTTGCAGCAGTAAAAGCAATTAGTCTGCTCTCTATTTTTATGTTGTAATTTGTGGTCTTGGGCACTAACATGGGCAAGATCCAGGTAAACCTATCTTTTATCCACGCCCTACAGTGATGCCTGTTATTACTTCCAAATGAGAAGGACTTCAAGTTGAAATACAATCCCATTTTATTTTGCCTCAATGGAAATAATCCCTTTGCAAGGATGGGTCACAGAGAGAGCAGAATGAGACTGCAAACTGAAACCATTTAGGGAAGAAAGTAGTAAGAACTATATTTTACTAACGAGAGAGAGAGAGAGAGAGACCGATTCCAGCTGTGCTGAGAAAAGAAATGGTCACTAAAATACCTAGCAGTCATTTGGGAATTGAAAAATGTAGATATAGAGTAGCAATTCTGCAGTAGAAAATCCTGTGTTTCAGTCATTTATGAAATATTAAAGGTAAGCATAAAGAGGCAGATATTTTGGAAAATAATCTATTTTTAAAGTGCAGTTATTGTTAGAAAAGTGACTGAGTTATCAGGGGATTTTTTTATTCTCCTTGATAACTTCCATAGCGCACATTCTCCAGTTGAATAAAAAATGTTTTTATCTAAACTACCAGTGTTTCCAGTGCCCCCTAAGCTCTGAAAATCTGCCTGTGTTCTTTCAGTCAGTTGCTAAGACTCTGCAGTCAGAACAAAGGCCATTCTGCTTCTGATGCATGAGCCAGACCAGAATCCAGCTCCTTTGCCTGCAGCCCTGTTGGCTGTGCAGTGCCAGCAAGAGTAGAGCTTGTTTGTGTCAGTAAAGTCAGCAGATATGACGGGGACAGTCACAGGGGATAAATGTATTAGGAAGATGCCATCTTTACCTAGTGTCTCTTTCTGAACATAACCATGGGTTAGAGGGCCACTTTAAAGTTGTTTGTTTACCTAGCTTGAAAAGTAATGTTAATTTGTTTTGAAAATTAAATTCATACATTTGAACATTGGTTGTGGGGGGCCTTTTCTTTGTCTTTGGTGGTTATTTTTTTTTCTCTTTAAGGAGATTTATAAAACTCACATCCTGGAATTGCACCTTTCCTGTACAGTGACAAACCACTTCTCCAAAGGTTCACAAGGCAGTCCTTCCCTCCCCAGCTGTTCCTTTAGACACACTTCTTCTAAGGTATCAGTATTGAAACTGGCAAGAATCCTACTCTTCAGCATTTCTGGGGCCCCTCTTACGAATTCTAGTGTAGTGTTAGCTTAAATAAGTGGAATAAACTGGCAGTGGGTGCAGCTGGAAGATGGGGAGACTCACTCATATTTGCCTGCTCACTCTTCAAAACTCAGCTGGTAGCTCAAGTTGAACATCTTCTAAGTCAGACCAAAGTGAAGGGATGATTTTGAATGAGAAGTGCAGCCTGTATGTGCCACTAGGATATCACAGCAGTGTTGAGAGAGTGAAGAATAAAACTGAGATAACAGACCACTTGGAAGCCACCCAGGTAATTGGTGTGCATTATTCTCATGAGGCTATAAAATTATTTGTAGTGTGATGTGCTCACTGCAGCATAGTAAGAGCAGACTGTAAAATTCCCAGCTACCTGTCTCCTAATATACTGGCGCATTAAATCCTGTTGGACAGAAGTGTGAATGAAGAGAGTGATGCGCTGGGGAATGCAAAATGTCTGCAGCAGAGTTCCCCTGACTGACTGAGGGAAATGATACTGCTCGAGAGGTGGGAGAGAAACTGGAGCTGGAAGAGTTGAGTTTCTGCACCTTTGCAATCTGCATTTCCTTTCAGTAGTTTCCGGTAGTTACCAGTGCCTAAGGGCCATATGGTTAGTTATTCAGAGATACATTTTAAGTGTAATTGTCATGTTCAACCTGGTGAGATTTTGAGGGGTCCAGGGGAAGGAAAATCCTTTAATATCCCTTCACTGTTTTTTCTCTCTTTCAGTTGCCCTCCCTTTCCTCATGGTAAGCTTTCCCTAAGCCAAGCAGAGCTAGATATTGCCTGTCTTTTGTCCCTTCCTTTCCTCCCTCAAGAGCTGTCAATGTTGCCCCAGAGGTCACCCAGACAAGCTGCTTAAGAAAGATCTGAGGGTCCATCCAGGAACTGAGCACAAAGCCACCATAGTGTTTCAGCATCTTGCCTGGTACAGGGCTCAACGACAAAACCTGGGTCCTATGTATTGAAGTGCGCATCTGGGGCAAAACTCAGAGTAAATCCTGTGTAAGGGAATGTGAATTACACATTGTTAGATTCATACCCACTTAGCAATCTCACTTGACTCACCTCTGAATTTGTTCCCAGGTGTTTTCTACATGTTCAGATAAATCAGAGATTCACCCCGATTATAACAATGAGAAAATCCTCTTCCCTAGTTACCCAACAGCTAATGATGTGCCCAAGAGGCCTAATCTCAGATACACCAGTGTAAATCAGGAGTCCATTGAAGTCCATGTATTGACTTTAGCCAACTTCTTTTGTGATGATCGGTTGACTTCAGAGTGCGTGGTTTGTTTTAAATGCATGTTGGCCCTTCTAGTATCGGATTCAGGATGTAGTGATTTTGTGTATGACACAAACTTCCTGATTATCTGTAGGTCATATAAAGGAGATGCTTGTTGCGGCTGACTGTTCCCTAACTGAAAAGGTTGGGGTGGTTTTGTATTCAGTCCTGAGTTTGCTAACCATCTGTAACCACGTTAAAGACAAACAAAGCAAAGGAGAAACTTCACTGAGTGAGCACAATAATGACTGTGCAAAATGTGATCACGTAACAGCGGTTTGCTGGGCTTTCCTGTCCTCTTTTATGTGAACTGAAAGATTCAGCTCCAGCTGTGGAGTTTCTTGAAGGCTAAGATGTTCATTTGCACTTTCACCAGAAAGCCCACCTCTCTAAACATCATCAATTAATAGGCAGATATTCTCTGTGCTATGTCAAACCATTCCCCGAGTAGTACTGGGTGGAGACCGTGTACTGAATTTCTTTAAAAAACTGAACACACCTAATAATACATAGGGGGGAGTGAGGGGAATCCTGTCTCCAGAGGGTCCAAGCTTAAATAAAGCTATCCTTGTTTGACATCAGAACTTGAGACCAGAGATCATAGTGACCAGAAATGGAAGGCACCTATTAGATCACACAGTTTTCGCCATGGCAGGATGACGAGGAGACTTATTCCTTATTGCTATGAAATTACATTCGATCTCATACATGTTGGGGTCAGAGTTTCCAAAGCATTCACCATTGGCCAAGCTCTTCTCTCTTGACCGTTGTAAGGCTGAAATCCACTATTCTGTTCTTTCTAGGTTTTGATACGACACCCATCTCATTAGTATCTCAGGATCTTACCCAGTAGATCAGGGCCTTACAGTGCTTAAAAAAAAAAAAAAAAAGGAACAAAAAAAATCATTTAAAAAAATTTTTTTAACTGTTGCGAGGAAGGGGCAGTTTTCATTCAGCAGGATGCCACGAATTGCATCAATCCAAGAACTGCTTGTGGTTGTCATAGTCACAGCCTACAACACCCAAACAAAGCAGCAAGGAACCAAAGCTGGCATCCGAAAGCTGTTATATTAATCACATTCTTCTGGTTAATTACTAATTTATGTATTTATTTTCCATTTTTTTTAAAAAGGCATGAAACCTAATCATCTTTTGCTTGGTATGGGTTTTTAAATAAAGCCTAAGTTTTCATCCTCCCCCAAAATTGAACATTACCATGGGATTAGAATTTCTGATTCAGTAAGAATCCCTGCAGCAAGTTCTACTGGTATGACACATAGGTAAAATCCTGACCAGTGAAGTCAGTGGTAACACTTCCATTGACTTTAATGGGGCCAGGATTGCCCCCATGGGAAAGGGAGAAGGTGATTCAAATGTGATTGCCCAGTGGGCAGTCTTTCAAAGGTCATTGCACACATGACGATATCCATGTGATAAATTGCACAGGGCTGTGACAAATAAATTTATTACAGGCCTATGTCTGTATTGCTTGCTTCCTAACCCATCTTCCCAAAACTTATTCTAACATCCCAAGCCCTGGAGCAGCTTAAACTCCACCATTTTTTGAATAAAACAACCTGAGTGAGAAAAGTTTTAGCCTTTCCCCCCAGATAAGGAATTTGTGCCCCAAAATTTACCTGCACAATGCTCAGGATAAGTGAGATTCTGTCCTGAGCCAGGGACTTATTTTCCTCTCTGTAAAATTATCATAGCTGTAAAATATGGTATGCTGGGATCCTGCAAAGCTGAAAATATGAGCTTTATGCAATTGGAAAGGTAACACTCAAATTCCTACCTTCCCAATGGAGTCCAGTGCCTGGCAGGGGCTTAGATATCAAACTTAAAAGTGGTGACATTTTTATGTATTAAAAAAAAAACAAAAAAACTCTTCCAGGCTAGTTTTGAAAGGGTTTTGCATTTACCAGATTTAATTTTTTTCTCCCTCTGAGCCCTGCACAGTTGGCTTTATGGCAGTGGTTCTCAGACTGTGGGCCGTGACCCCAAAAAGGGTTGCGCCATCAGCAGATGGGATCCCGGCAATCCCTAATGTGTGGAGGAAGCCATTTTGCTCCACACAGCATCATCCTCATATATGGTGCATGCGAGG
This sequence comes from Chelonoidis abingdonii, assembly GCF_003597395.2. Taxonomy (NCBI): domain Eukaryota; kingdom Metazoa; phylum Chordata; order Testudines; family Testudinidae; genus Chelonoidis; species Chelonoidis abingdonii. The sequence continues at coordinate 279,662,841 of NC_133770.1, forward strand.
ACACCATTTTGCACTATGAAGAGGTATCCCCTGCACAGCATGACCTTACCTGCACCATATGTACAAGGTCATGCTGTGTGGAAGATGCTATTATGTAGGGCATAATGGAGTGCTCCATGCATGTGACTTTGCACATGCAGTGCGGGTGAGGTCACACTGTGCAGAAGATGCCATTTTGCTCTACAGAATGGTGTCTTCCATGCTGCCTGGGTTCTGGGAGGCAATAATTCATTAAAATGGGGTCATGCCGACAGAAAGTTTGGGAACCCTGGGATTATGGTAACTTCAGGCACCTACTACAAGAAATAATCCTAATATTTTTTTCAGACTTTGCTAAAATAGATTTTCTGTGACATATGGTACAACATACATGGTTATGTGGTGTGAGCTAAAGGTTTCATGAGCACTCATTTAGAATAATCTGCATAGTTTATTCATGCCTTCATCACTTGTGAGTAAAGCAGCCATTCCAAATTTATGCCAGTAAAACCTCTATACCATCCCATTCTATTATGTAGTACCTATTTAATAGGGTCTACGATGCACACTCCAAAAGCACTCAGTGTCTGTCCCCAACATGAGAAGAAAATGCAACAGGCATTAGCCATAACAAAAAGGTCAGAGTCCAGAACCAAAGCGACCACAGATGATCGCAGTGCTCAGGGACTATTGATTCAGTGACTGCTGTATTCTTATCCACTCTGTCGTTACTGTAAGACCTTGCAGGGGGCTCTCATTAAATAATGGCTAGTGGTTGATTAATATGCTGTGAGTCAGCAGCACAGTATTTTAGCTTTCTCTAGTTGCTATGGTAACATTATTTTAACAAATAGCTTTTTAATATTTAATGAAAACTATGCTTCTGGCAAGATAGAGTAAGAACTACTACAATTACTACTACAAAGGGTTAGCAGTGAAGAATATTTCAGAGCCACATTTTTTCCCCGGAACTGTCAGCTCCCTAAAAATCACTGTAATTCATTAGTTGTAAGGAAATGTAAGCCTGTTCCGAAGACACAAAGCAAATGTAATGCAAATCCGCAGTTACACTCTGCAATTGAAGGTTGTCTCTTCTTTGGTGTGTAATGTCAACTCACTACATAAGGACATATCAGTATGATACCATTTACTAAACATTTCTTTGTAGCTGGAATTACTCTTTTTACCTGTACCTGCCTGATGAGATCATTCTGATTTTGTTTGCTTCATGTTCCTTATGTGTCAGGTTGGATGCTTCCCCCTCACTCCATCAGCTTTTAGTGGTGACAATTGCTGTATCCAGATCAGACTCTGGAGTGAATCTTTTTTAAGGTGAGCACCTGTGTTCGCTAATGAACCAAATATTCTACAGGGGAGACAATAACAGAGAACCAAGTACAAAAAATAATTAAAAACCCTTTTTATGAATTATATTATTTTATATTTTTTATCACCTACATCAGGGATCGGCAATGTTTGGCACGCGGCCCATCAGGTAATGAGCCAGGACGGTTTGTTTACCTGCAGTGTCTGCAAGTTCAGCTGATCGTGGCTCCCAGTGGCTGCAATTCGCTGTTCCAGGCCAATGGGGGCTGCGGGAAGCAGCGCAGGCCGAGGGATGTGCTGGCCGCCGCTTAGGGTGACCAGACAGCAAATGTGAAAAATCAGGACAGGGGTGGGGATAATAGGAGCCTATATAAGAAAAAGACCCCCAAATCGGGATTGTCCCTATAAAATCGGGACATCTGGTCATTGGCCTGGAACAGTGAATTGCAGCCCGCGGGAGCTGTGATCAGCCGATCCTGCGGACGCTGCAAGTAAACAAATTGTCCTGGCCTTCCAGCGGATTTCCCTGATGGGCCGCATGCCAAAGGTTGCCAATCCCTGATCTACATATTATCAAAAGTTTCTGGGCTTTTTATGTAAGAAAGCTGCTCTGGAGAACTTAGAGTGTGTGTGTGTGTGTGTGTCTGTGTGTGTGTCTGTGTGTGTGTGTGTGTCTGTGTGCGCGCATGCGACAAATAATATAATAAGGAAACATAACATGAGTAATTCTATATAATATGAGTTTCATAGATAATATATTTATATTACATACTTTTATATCACGCATATAACATTATTTGGATGTTAATTAATTTTCTTTGTAAAGTGCTTTAACATCTTCAGAAGATTCCATTCTGTTCTAGATATCTTAAGTAGTTCTCTGGTCCCCAACACTGTTGTATCTGAGCACCTCAGTTTTATACATTTATCCTCATCACAACCCCATGAGGTAGGGAAGTGCTGTTATCTGCATTTATCATTGGGGAACTGAGGCACAGAGAGAAACTGACTTGGCTAAGGCCACACAGGAAGTCTGTAACGGAGCTGGGAATTGAGCCAAGTCTCAGGCTAGTGCCCTAACCCTGGACCATCCTCCTCGTTCTATGGAGGTTTTTATACCACCCTTGTCATCTTCGTATGTGAGCAACGTCCAAAGCAACTTGATTAACATCTGTCACGTTCATAATAAGTGTTATAGAAATGAAATAGCCCAGTGAGAGGCAAACATTATTAAATCCAGTGAGTTTCCATATGAGCAAAGCAAGGTGCAAAGATGTTCAGACCTGCCGAAGACCTTCTAGAAAGTCAGTGACAGAACCAAGGCAAGAACTTAGGAATCCTGCATTTCCTGCTCTACTCCATTAGACCACTGTCCTTCCCATTTATGCTAACTAATTATAAGATCACGTAAAATAATCAACAAGGGAAGAAAAATAGACTCTCACGGTCTCTCTTATTTTATTTTTCTTTCCCCATTGACTATTTTAAATGATCTTTTACTATGTTTGTTTAATATCGCACAAGCACTAAAAACCTTTGTTACATCTGATACCACACCTCTTATCTACATGCTGAACATTTAGATTCATCTTATAGCCTTTTATATCATATATATTTGTAGCTGCTGTAAAAACGTACTCAGTGTCAGTCCCTTTGCCATATTACCCTCTGAATTGAGAAGTGTCTCAAAAGCTGAGTCTGACAGACAAAAGAAGGAAAGGTGGGCAGGGAAGGACAAGGTTAATTTAGAAGATTGCACAGTTATATAGGTTAATTCTTGTACCATTCCTGATAGCTCCAAGAGAGATTTTTGTTTTACAAAAATAAATTAAGTAAAAGGCTGCTACCACAGAAGCAAACTCAGTCGTCTTGTAGCAAAGGTGGGTCTCTAGGAGGCATTTAAAAGAGCATCAGGTAGTGGCTTTGCAAATTAATCAGGGAAGGCATTCCATGCCTAAGGGCTAGCATGGAAGGAAGGCCTGGAGACTGTTGTGAGAGAAGCTGACAGACACATGGAAGAGGGTTCAATTGCTGGTGGAATGGAGGAGGCAAGTGCCCAGATGATAACAAACAAGAGCTGACAATTATGGAGGGGCAAGAGCCTTAAAAGTGAGGATTAACAGTTTGAACTTAATGTAGTGAAACGGGGAGTCGGTGGAGGGACTTGGAAGGTGATTTGGTGACAGTGACTAACAAGGAAGGGTGATTATCCTAGCTGCTGTGCTTTTGAGTCCATCAGAGTGGGATGCTGTGTGTAACCAGAGAGGAGTCGGCAGTAGCCAAGAAAGGAAATGACCAAGGCCTGAACTGGGGCTGTAACAATGTGGTTAGATTTTGGAAATAACATGGAGGGGAAAGCAGCAGGATTTGTGTGCTACCTGGATGTCAGGGGTGCAGGCGAGGGAGGAACCAAAGATGGCCTGGGTCTGAGTGACACGTGTTGTCAGTAGTCCTGTAGAATGGGAGGGGAGAAGAAAGATTTTGAGAAGAAAGGTCAGGTTCTTTCCTGTTCCACTGTTCCAAAGTTCCACTGTTTAGCTTGCTGATGAAACAGTCAGGGGATGGTGTCGGAGCGATTGCTCTGGGGGAAGGTATGCAACAGAGCGGTAGGGCTCTTCTGTTCACCCTGTTGGCAAGTTTTGGAGCCCTCCTGGGTAATGTGATGCTGACTGATAACTGCTGACTCCTGGCAGGTCTGGCTCATTAATTGTATTGCCCTGGAAAGAAGGGAGGTCAGAGGAGCTCTAAGCGGAAAGGCTAGGGGGCAGAAATAGAGAGATGTCTGCAGAGAAACCCAAGGATCAGCCAGCCTTGGGAAGAAAGCTTAGACTAACGGCAGGGTACACTACGGGGCTAAATCGACCAAAGTTACGCAACTCCAACTATGTGAATAATGTAGCTGGAGTCAACATACCGTAGGTCAACTCATTGCAGTGTCTACAGTGTGCTGGATTGATGGGAGACCGATCGGCGGTCGATTTAGCAAGTATACAGTAGACCCGCTAAATCAACTCCTGGTGGATTGATCATGTGCGTTGATCCCCTGGTAAATGGAGATAAGCCCTAAGGTTCATGTTTTTGTGGTTTGTTAGGACAGATCTACGCTAGAAAGTTTTGCCAGCCTAGCTATGTCAGTCAAGGTTGTGGGGTGTTTTGTTTTTGTTTTTCTGCTGGCATAGATATGCAAGTAAAAGACCTAGTGTAGATGCAATTATACCAGTATAAAAGTGCTTGTACCAGTATAATTTGTGCCAGTTCCCCAACCAGACTTTCCACTGTAGACTAGGCCTTTGTCATTCAAATGTAACCTCCCCAGAAGGGTGTCAATTCCAACTAAATACAATATGTAGAATCTGTTTACAGCAGGGTTAGAATTTTGCCTGCTTGTAATACAAAGTCATGGTCTAAACCCTAGCATATTCCAGCAATACTATTTCACATTAAGGGTAATAAGCGTATGGACTTAGGCTGTCTCTACACTTAAACTGCTACAGTGGCGCAGCTGTTGTGCTTCAGTGTAGATACTCGCTCCAGTGACAGGAGGGGTTCTCCTGTTGCTATGGTTAATCCACCTCCTCAAGAGACCGTAGCTAGGTCAATGGACGAATTCTCCCATCGACCTAGCAATGTGTACATCGGGTTAGGAAAGCTTAACTATGTCGCTCAGGGTGTGGTCTGAATTTTTCACTCACCTGAGTGACGTACCTGGATCAGCCTAACTTTTTAGTGTACACCTAGCCTAAGTTTCTGGGGAGGTCTGCTCTATAACAAAGGGTGTAGTTCTGTAAAGAGAAACTGAGGCCTGGTCTGCACTAAAAAGTAGTCAACCCAACTACGTCGCTCAGGGAAGTGAAAAATCCACACTCCGAGCAATGTAGTTAAGGTGACGTAACCCCCCCTGTGTAGACAGCGCAAGGTCAATGGAAGAATTCTTCTGTTGACTTAGCTACTGCCTCTTGGGAAGATAGATTAACGACAGCCTCAGGAGAACCGCTCCTGGCACTGTAGTGAGTGTCTATGCTGAAGTACTACAGTGGTGCAGCTGTGCTGTGATAGCTGTTGAAGTATAGGGATAGCCTGAGTACCCAAGATCAGAGATCAGGATTCTGTTTCCCTGTAACAGATGATGATACCACGAGCACCCAACAGCAGGGCAAAGAATGCAGCTTAAAGCATTGTTGTAGGTATTTGTGATGATTGCTTACACTTTCCTCTGAAGCTTCTGACACAATCCACTGTTGGAGACAGGATAGAGCGCTAGGTGGAACATTATTAGTCTTTTTTGATTGGCAATGCCTGTGTTTCTAGATCAGTTTCTCTTGGCTATTCAGGATTAGCTCATTCAGTGAGAATACTTAATGCATAATCTTCAGCAGCACTGGGAAAAGAGACCCACCGCAGAGAGCTGCTTCAATAACACCAACAGCATGACAATGAAGTGTTCCACAGGTAACCTTTGCTAGCACTATCCTCCCATTGACTGCTCCTTCGGGGCATCAGCTAACACAAGTGTGGAAATCAATCAGGGTTGGTTTTCTAGAGAATGGACTGCTTATAACTATGACTCCAACCGTGCATTAGGGAAACCGAGTTCTGTCACACTCCCCTGTTGTGCGACTCACGTGATTTGCATCATAATTAGTCCCATGGATGCAACCATCAAATTTTGCATTGATTAATTTGTGTTTAGCACTGATTTTGCTTTGAAGCAAATCAGGCTAGTATTTTATAAATACACTGTGCACACACTGGGGTACAATAATCGTCTGAGTTTTCTCAGTTTTTACTGTCAACATTAGTCATCACTAGTCAGATCTAAACAAATCTGGCATGTTTTCATTTCTACACTGCCCAAAATACAGTCCTCCCGCTGAAAAGTCTAAAACCAGTCTGCAACTCCATTCAGCACAGTCTGAATCCCAATCAGCACTGCCATATGTGAATTTAACGTAGTAGCTTTTCACAGTACCACATTGCAGGTTCAGGAGATTTATGTGTGTAGGAGGGAAGAGAGAATGCAATGTTGAGAACCACTACAGTAAAAGTCATAAGATCCAGTATTACAGGGAATTGTGCTGCATTTTTCAAAATGTAATTGTGAGTGAGAAGAAACATAGTGGGTTTTTTTTGTTGTGGGTTTTTTTTTTTTTTTTGCTGAAGGAGGAAGTGGATTTTTGGTTTTGTGCTAAACCATTTAATGGGTTTCTACATTTTTCTCTGGCAGTTTCTCTGGTGGGCCAAAGAGGCCAAAACATGAGACTGAGTCACTATGAATAAGCTTTCCCCTCCAGTACCAGTGGAGTGCCTCATATGGTGATGATAACACTCTTTTCATTCTACTACTATCTCTGGAGGATTTTAAACAGAACCTACTAAAGTTAGAGTATTTTAAATCAGCATCCAGGAGTTTTAAAAGAGCTGGCGCTCACTGGATTGTTAATGTTGATTTTCAATAAGTCTTGGAGCACTGGGGAAGTTCCAGACGATTGGAAGACAACTAATGTGCCTTTTTTTTTAAAAAAAAGGGTAAATCAGATAACCTGGGTCATTATACGCTTGTCAAGCCTGCCATAGATCCCAGGCAAGATAGTGGAGCATTTAAGACAGGACTCTATTAATAAAGAATTAAAGGAGGGTAATGTAATTAATGCCAATCAGCATGGGTTTATGAAAAACAGATCCTGTCGACCTAACTTGATAGCATTTTCCATAAGATTACAAGTTGGGTTAATAAAGATAATCAGTAATAGCACTGAAGTAATATACTTAGACATCTGTAACGTGGTTCACTTGGTACCCAATGACATTTTGATTAAAAAACGAGGTTCACATTGAAAGGATTTAAAACTGGCTAACTAATAGGTATAATGGAACTAACTAATAAGTCTCAAAGTGTCATTGTAAAAGGGGAATCATCATCAAGCAGGTGTGTTTCTGTAGGGTCCCTCATTAATAGCCATACGCTGTTTAACATCCTCATCAATGACCTGGAAGAAAACATAAAATCATCACTGATAAAATTTGCAAATGACACAGAAATTGGGGGAGTGGTAAATAATGACGCACTGATTTAGAGCGATCTGGATCACTTGGTAAACTGGGTGCACGCATGTCCCCCCTCTGGCGTCTACACGGAGGGACAGCCAGGCGGCTCTGCATGCTGCCTCATCCGCAGGTGCCACCCCTGCAGCTCCCATTGGCCGCAGTTCCCAGCCAATGGGAGCTGCAGGGGCGGCACTTGGGGCAGCTGGAGCACAGGAGTGGGGCAAGCCCCAGACCCCATTCACCAGCAGGAGCTCAAGGGCTGGATTAAATAGGCTGGCGGTCTGGATGTGTCATAGTTTGCTCACCTCTGAACTAGGTGATCACAATGGTGCCTTCTGGCCTTAGAATCTATGAATCTGTGAAAGGGGGACAGCCTGTTTCCTATGTCTTGCAGTAATATCCATATGGTATTTGATCTTGCAGCTGTTGATTTCAATGGAAAAATTCTAATTAACTTCCATGAGACAGGATCAGGCCCTTAGTGCTTGCTAAGCATTAAAAAAAACATGCAGGTAGACAAACAGAGTGAATGCTCAGGTGGATGTATGCATGCAAAAAAAAAAGTCATAACTGTGCATTCCCTTCATAAAGGCCTCAGCCCATATTGTAAAAGAAAAGAATCCCTGTAGCATTCTATAGCAATGGTCTAAACACATAACTACTTACTGTGATGATTCTGCAGTGGTTTGGTCCACTACTCTAGCATGCTGGCATTTACTTTATTTAGAAAGGATTCAAAGCTACTTACTCCTCTTGTCTGTGCTGAAACCCTGAAGTGTAAATTTCATGTATACAGTGAGAATCTGGAAGTATCTCTTTCAAGACCTTTCTGGTTGGGTAATTGTGCCTTTGTGACTGACCAAGGATTGCTTGCACTAGAATTTCACTGATGTACCTCCATAGGCTTCACTGGAGCTAGACCTGATTGACACAGTGAGATCAACACTAGGCCGTTAACTGGTGAGAGAGATATAAAGCTGTCAAACTCTGTGATATTTAGCAGTGTGGTGAGTTTTCCAGGAGCTGTAATTTTGGATCTTAAAAAGCTCAATGGATTTTTTTCTTTTAAATGCTTTCTTTAACACCCGACCGGATGCAGTGGCACACACCTATCTGGGAGGCTGAGACTGGCAGGTCACTTGAGCGCAGGGGTTCTGGGCTGCAGTGCACTATACCGATCGGGTGTCCGGTGCCACTGACAGCCTGGCCAGTGGGTGGTTGAAGGACTTGCTAGAACAGGGATGGGCGAACTACGGCCTGCAGGCCTCATCCGGCCCACGGGACTGTCCTGCACGCCCCCAAGCTCCTGGCCCAGGAGGCTACCCTGACCCCTCCCCTGCTGTCCCCCCTCCTACCCCTGCAGCCTCAGCTCGCTTGCTCCACTGCTGGCGCAATGCTCTGGGCGGACAGGGCTGCAGAGCCTGGCCTGATGCAGTTTCTGTGCTGTGTGGTGGTGATGGCAGCGTGGCCTGGCTCCTGCCGGGCAGTGTGGCTGTAGTGCCACCAGCTATCGGTGCTCCAGGCAGCGTGGTAAGGGGGCTGGATAGAGGGCAGGGGAGTTCAGGGTGTGGGGGTGTGGATGGGGTTGGAGCATTCGGGGGGGAATAGGGGGTTGAATGGGAGCAGGGGTCCGGGGGGGGCAGCCAGAAAGGAGGGGGGTTGGATGGGGCGGCAGGGGTAGTCGGGGGACAGAGAGAAGGGGTGGTTGGATGGGGCAGAGGTGCTGGGGGGGGCCAACAGGAATGAGAGAAGGGGTGGGGATGTGTTAGTCACTCCTAGTGGAGGAATGGCAGCACAGTTTGAGAGATTACTTTAGTGAACATGTCCCACCAGAATGGAGAACACATTCTGACACATCCTGAGGCCTTGGGCTGGCAACACAGAGAATGTGCTGAGTCCCCAAGAAGATCTCCTGCCCCTACTGTGCTAGTAGCATAGCCATGCAGCTGAAGGAGTGGTAGACATAGGGGAGGAGAGAAAATGGAGTCAAATGGGAGATGAACAGCTGGTGTTTTAGTAGCTATGGTGTAGCCACCTATTTGGATTCCTTTCCTGTGCTAACTGCAGCTAGTTTTAAAGGAGAGGGGATCTCCAACGAGCTTTTAATGGCAGAGTGAATAGCAAATCTGATGAGGAATGGGCATATCCGGGATTTAAGACAGCTGCAGCATAATCAAACATTGAAATCTTACCTGCAAGGGGAGAGGATTTCTACTTTCATTCATGAGTGGAGAGCACAGTATTACCTGTTGTGTTTGAAGGCAATGCAGCAACAGGTAGAGCTCAACTGGGGTAGCGAACCAGTTTAAAAGTTCCAATGGCTTGATTCTCCTCAGTGCACGGGCTCTTAAGGAGTCAGCTCTGTACCTTACAAGCGCATCCCTCTTCCTTCTATTCCAGCAGGGTTTTCTTGGCCAGAGTTAGCTCGTGGGGCCTAGAGGCACTTGAGTTCCACAAGCAAGGTTCACTGCACTGCTTATCTGACAGGAGTGGCGGGGAATTTCCTGCAAACTCGACTGGAGGCAGATTCACTCTCTCTCTGTGCACAGGCTCTGTCAGTATTTATCAGCCACTCGTCAAGTCACCAGTTCAGGCCTTGACCTAGTTAGTAGATTACATTCTGCTTCATTACATATTGCTGCTGTAGCAGAATATGCTGCTGCACTCCTGGTTCTTTGAACTGCCCTTTCATGTTGCCTGTTCAAGATATTGTCACAGCCTAGATTCAGTGTTCATAAAACTCCCAAATAAAAAGAATAAAAACTTAAATAGATTTAGCTGGTAAATTAGATGATTAAAATAGAATCCCAAAGGGACCATCTTCAGCACCTACCTTTTGTAACACAGCTTTTCTCTCCAGCTGATACAGAATTGTTTCTGTATCAGCTGAATACAGCTGAATATTTTTTTAAATATATAGAAACCACTGTATTACTTTATCTTTTAAAACACATTTTAATGCGACATGGTCCGGGCCGTGATGCTCCGGACCATAAAAACTGGCTTTGTTTAGTCTGGAGAAAAGAAGACTGAGCTGGGGACATAACAGTTTTCAATACTTAAAAGGTTGCTTCAAGGAGGAGGATGAAAATTGTTTTCATTAACCTCTGTGGATAGGACAAGGAGCAATGGGCTTAAATTGCAGCAAGGGAAGTTTAGGTTGGACATTAGGAAAAACTTCCTAACTGTCAGCGTAATTAAGCACTGGAACAAATTGCCTGGGAAAGTTGTAGAATGTCTTTCATTGGAAGCTTTTAAGAACAGGTTTGACAAACACCTGCCAGGAATGCTTTAGTTATTACTCAGTCCTGCTTTGAGTGCAGAAGACTGGACTAAATGATCTATTGAGGTCCCTTCCAGTCCTACTTCTATGATCCTACCTGACTTCTACCAAGATTTGTATTGGTGACATCTTCTAAATCCCTTTTTGTCTGTGGTGCTTGTAAAGAAATACTTTTTAAATTTAATTCCTTAGACGGCTGTCTCAGTAACTCTTATCAGAGTCCTCTTCCTTCCTTACTGCTCAGTCAGCAGATTTCCCTAGTTAAGAGGAGAAGGCTTACCACACCTTCACACCTGACAGAGCATCCTACCCCATAAAGGAAATGAAAGCACTAGATGACCTACATCAGTGGTCCTGTAACTGTGGGGCATGCCCTAGGGGGACGTGGAGGAAGATCCGGGGGGCACAGCAGGGCCTAAGCCAGCCCCACGGGGTATGTGTGGAGGGAGCACCACCCAGCCCCATTTTGCCCCCAGCTCTGCTCCAGCCATGCCCCAGCCACAGTCTGTTCCTGTCCCTGGCTCAGCCTCTGTCCCCAGCTGTGGCTCCAGCCTCTGGCCTTGGCTCCGGCCCTGAGCCAGTCACGACTCCACTCCTGGCTGGAAGGTGGAATGGGGAGGTGGCGCGTACACATTCCATTACAGGTAAGGTTGGACGTGAGAGGAAAAGTTTGGGCACCTCTGACCTAGACTGTCTGTCTCACAGGAAGCCAGTGAAGCAGACTGGCAGGATTTTAGTTGTTGGGATAACAGGATCATGGACTTCATTTTTACAACACCTTTCTTTTACTTTCCTGTTATTGCAAAGAAAGCTTTTGCCAGTTTCTCTAAGCCCTTAACTTTAAGGGCAAGTATGATACCATATACTAATTTGCGCAGTTCTTCTCACCCCTCACTGACCTTCAGTTAACCACCCCCCTGGCAAGCACCCGCAACACCCCACACAGCTGCTGCTGTTTTCCTTAACTCTTCTGGCAAGTATTCCATTCTTCTTCCAGTTACAAAGCCTTCCTTCTGCTCAATACAAGCACCTCATTCTAACATCCCTGTTCCTCACATACACTTCCTCTGTGGTGCCCAACTCTCCTGCAAGCACCAGGTCCTCAGCCCCTAAAATGAAACTGGTTTCCAGTGTCATCCACCTGGAAATTAGTGGTATTCAAAGGGTTAAGTAACTAGCTTTTTTTCCCCTTAAGATGACTGTGACGAGGGAGGCCGGGGCTCAACCCTCCCTGTGGAGGAGGGGAGCCACACCGGCCTCATCCTGGTCTCCCCGGGTCTCGTCCCTCAGGTCCACGGTCCACTGTCCGGACGCTCGGTCTCTGTGGAGCGGACTGGGACACAGCGAAGTCAGTGGGGGGCCCGCCTTGGATACGGCGGGCACCAAACACAGTACACAGGCTCTGTCCCTTTGGGCAGGGCAGAGCAGAGACAAAGTTAATCGGGCCCAGCCCTTGGATCGGGCGGGGCACCAAACACAGTTCCTAGCTCCGCCCTTCGGCAGGCAGAGCACAAACAGTCAGAGAGCTCTGGCCTTATGGGCAGGGCAGAGCACAAACAGTCAGGGGGCTCTGGCCTTTGGGGCGGGCCGAGCAACAAACAGTCAGGGGCTCTGGCCCTTTGGCCGCGGCGAGCAACAACCAGTCAGAGAGGGCTCTGGCCCTGGGGGCCGGGCCGAGCAACAACCAGTCAGGGGGCTCTGGCCCTTGGGGCCGGGCCGAGCACAAACAGTCAGAGGGCTCTGGCCCTTTTGGGGCAGGGCAGAGCAACAAACACATGGTACGTTTGGGGGCGAAGGGGATACTGCCACCGCTACGGGTGGCAGGGGGAACGCAGACCACCCACTCCTCTGCGTTCAGCCCGGGCCCTAATAGCGGCTATCGCCGCTAGTAGCGGTCAGTGGGGATCCAGCCCGAAACACACTGACAGAGTGATCGGGGGGGATCCTAACCGAAACACACTGACAGCACGATCAGTGGGGATCCTGACCGACACACACGGTCATCGGCTCGGCCTTCTGCGGCTGACTTGTCAGCGCCCCCGGGCTACTTTCATCCCCCCTTCGTCCCTACCTGGTCCGCGGTCGTCTACCGTCATGGGTTCCTCCCAGTCCGGGCTAGAGTAGATCGGGGGTACTCCTGGTAGCTGGGCCAGTCCGGTCCGAAAGTTCTCAAGCCGTAGTTGGGGCTGGGTAGCGTGGTAGTTCCGCAGCTCAGGTCGTGGTTGCTGCGGTCGGTTCCGCAAGGCCTGGTCCCTGTTCGGAGCTCGGCAGCCTCCCACGACGAGTCGTCCGGCACGTCTGCTCTCGCTGGGCTGAGCTCAACTGAAGGCCGGCGCAGCTTTATACTTCCGGGTCGCCCGCTGACCCTTTGAGGGCGGGGCTTTCCACCCGCGAAGTTCCGCCCTGGGGGAAGATGGACGGGGCTCAACCCTCCCTGTGGAGGAGGGGAGCCACACCGCCTCGCTACAATGACATTTATGCTTTTTCAGCAAAGGAGCCATTCATGCTGTTAATGAGACTAATTCAGGTTTAAAAATTTTATTAAAGCTAATGTTAAAATTATATAATACACAGGTTGAGAAAAGGGTGTCTGTACCTCTGGATATATAGTGCTTGGATTATCCACAAATCCAAAATTTGTTTTTAAAAGTCATATGGTACATACAGTACATGATCAGCAATAACCCAGATTTAGGTGAATAAATTTAATACAGTTTAGATATTTAGCATCCAAGTATTTGGGTACATCACTCGCGAAAAGTTGTACAGAGAGTTGGTTGAGGAAAGCAAAATATATCAATGAGTGAAGATTGTCCCTCAGTAATTGAGAATGAGGGTAGGTTGTCTACTTAGAAAATACAGACCTTCAGGGAAGTATTTCAGTTACTTCCCTTACTGAACTTCTCTTCAGTGCTCCAGCTCATCCCTCCTGGTATTGCTGATGCCCCTCAACCATCTAATGGTGTCCGACACTATGAGTTGCTGCATCAGCCGAGCATAGTGTTGACCAATTCTGCATTCCCATAATGCTTGCTTGTTACTGGGGTCCCATGAACCCAGGACTCTGATGATCAGCATGTACGTCTGAACTTGGTAACCCCTAGCTCTCAAGGTGTCAGCTAGAGGGGTGTATTTCTCCACCTTTGGAGCTTGGGCATTATGGAAGGCCAGGGTCCTGTTCTCGAAGGGCACCGTGAGCCTTCTTCCGGTCCTCATTGGTGATGATGATGCTCAGTCACAGTCAGTTCTGGGGATGGTGGAGTTCATAGCAACCTTCCCTATGGGTGGCAGGACAGTGCTGACCAGACAATCTTGGATGGCATTGTATCGCAGCTGTCAGGCTTTATTTTTCTGAGGTGCCGAGCTCACAGTACTTCTGGAGTTTTGAGTGCTGAACATCAGACCCAGGCTATGTTTCTATGACCAACCCGTAAAGTGTGCACATGAAGTTTTGCTCTGTAATTGTATGAGGGAATTTTGATATTTGTGAAGGTTAGGGACCAATACCATGGCTAGAGCCACCTACATGTGCTGCTGTACTCTGTATGCTTTCCCAGTACAGTATGATACCGAGTGTCTCTTGAGCAGAGACTTGATGCCAAATTATGTTGTGATATTTTGTTGGAATTGGAAGGCAGTGCTACTATAACACTGACAGACCCTGGTTGTCAGCAGGCAGGATCAAACCAGGGACCTCTGAAGCTTAGTGCCTGAGCCTCTACAGCATGAGCTAGAAGATCTAAGAGATCTTGGTGCCACTAGATGGGACAGCACACCACACCCAGAAGCTGTGTGGGTTACATTGCCTTAAGCAGAATAGCAGTTAACGAAAGTGAGTGCTGTTTTATAAACTATCCAAGGAGTGGATTCCAGTGTAGCAGAGGACAGAAGGCTCCCTGACAATATCAGCTATTCTCTGATTTTTGCAGGGTGAAAGTATCTTCAGCACTCTTCTTACTCATCACATTAAAAGGGGTGAGCAAAACTGCCTAGTTGGCAAGTGTGCATGGGGTGGCTATGAGAATGCAGTTAGCCACACCTATTTTCCTCACTCAGCTTAAACTTGCCAGGGACCGTTATCACAGATGTCAATTGCCACCAACCAACCAATTATAAAGTGTCTCCAGGATATTGCTCAAATTTAAATTTTAAAGTGTTGTAAATGGTTAACAGAGAGTTTAGAGGAGGATGTGGTGACTCAAGAGAACAACAATACTTAGCACATACATGTTTTTTACCTTCAAAGTAGTTTATAATTAATAATTCTCACCTTCTCCTGGCGAGGAAGGTCAGTATTAAGATTGTAAATTGTTTGGGGGCAGGGACTGCCATTTGCCATTTAATTGTACAGTGCTGAGCACCATAGGGCCCTGATCTGGTCAGGCTTCTAGGGACTACTGCAATATAAATGTGCTAAATAATAATTTATTCCCATTTTTCATCTATGGAAGCTGAGGTACAGAGATTAAAGGACTTGTCCAAAGACCCAGAGTCAGGATTTTCCCAGTAATTTGGTAATCACTAGAACATGGCTCTCTCTTTCTAGTCTATGAAGAGTTTTCTATCTCTTTGGGGAGATCTGTTTCACTGTTCAAAGTTCCATAAGTATACAGAGTGATCTGAAACTGGCTGAAAACTGTATGTTTGGTATGTGACCCATTTAGTGAGGCATTCTTGATCTAATTTGTAACTTAATGCAAAAGAAAATGCAAGGTTCTCTTGGCTTGTTCCATTAATAGGGTATATATGAACCAAAGTACCTGGCATGTCATTAAACATATCATGATTCAATACTGTTGTATATATCAATAAGCATCAGAGACACTGGGACCAAAAATGTCATTTGTTATACATGTTTCTGTACTCAAGTAATTGCATGGAATATAATCTGCAGGGAACCATAGAAATATAGGGCTGGAAAGGACCTTAGGAGGTCATCTAGTCCAGCCCCCTGCGCTGAGGAAGAACCAAGTATACCTAGACTATCCCTGACAAGTGTTTGTCTAATCTGTTCTTAAAAAGCTTCAGTGATGGGGATTCCACAACATAACAGCATAATAACTGTAGTGGGTCAGACCCATGGTCCATCTACCCCAGTATCCTGTCTTTTGACAGTGGCCTTTGCCAGATGCTTCAGAGGGAACGAACAGAACAGGGCAGTTTTACAGTGACCCATCCCCTGTTGTCCAGTCCCAGCTTCTAGCAGTCAGAGGTTTAGGGACACCCAGAGCATGAGTTTGCGTCCCTGACAATCTTGGCTAATAGCCTTTGGTTGGCCTATTCTCCATGAATTTATCTAATCCTTTTTTGAACCCAGTTATATTCTGGCATTTAGAACATTCACGGGCAAGGAATTCCACAGGTCGACTGTGTGTTGTTTGAAGAAGTACTTTCTTATGTTTGTTTTAAACCTGCTGCCTATTAATTTCAGTGGGCGACCCCTGGCTCTTGTGTTATGTGATGGGGTAATAACACTTCCTTATTCACTTTCTGCACACCAGTCATGATTTTACAGACCTCTATCATGTCCCTCTTTAGTACTCTCTTTTCTAAGATGAAGTCCCAGTTTTTTAATCTCTCCTCATATCCAAGTAGTTCCATACCCCTAATCATGTTTGTTTCTCTTTGTGCTTAGAATTGGACAAATATATCTTTTTTGAGATGGGGCAACCAGAACTGCACACAGTATTCAAGGTGTGGGCGTACCATGGATTGATGTGGTGGCATTATGATATTTTCTGTCTTATTATCTATCCTTTTCTTAATGATTCCCAAAATTCTGTTCGCTTTTTTGACTGCCGCTGCACACTAAGTAGATGTTGTCAGAGAACTATCCACATGACGCCAAGATTTCTTTCTTGAGAGGTAACCACTAATTTTAGATCCCATCATTTTGTATATATAGTTGGGATTATGTTTTCCAATATGCATTACTTTGCATTTATCAGCACTGAATTTCATCTGCCATTTTCTTGCCCAGTGTGGTGGTGTATGCACACTCTGTGTCCCTTTGGAGTTGATCATGGGTGTGAAGACACCGTGGGTACAGTCTACCAGATTATCCTGGGCCTCACAGTGGTACGGCCCACTGGCCAGAGTCAAAACGGCTGCCCATGGGTTCTGGACTGCATGGCCTTATGGCCAGAGTCAATACCGTGGCCCTCGAGTAGAGGGCAGCATGGCCTAGAGGCCAGAGTCAATACCATGGCCCTCAAGTGCAGGGCAGCATGGCCTAGAGGCCAGAGTCAATACCGTGGCCCTCGAGTACAGGACAGCATGCCCTAGAGGCCAGAGTCAATACCGTGGCCCTCGAGTGCAGGGCTGCGTGGCCTATTGGCCAGATCTAGGGGGCACTACCAAAGTGGGGGTGGCAGCCAGGGTAGGGGGACCTGGTCCACCTGACTCTACTGGTCCAAGCCCAGGATCCTAACGGTAGCGGAGTCGTCCACCACTGGGTCAGCAGGGAATTCAGCCACAACACGCTGACCTTACACGGGTGGGAGATACCACTCACTCCACCTCCCTGGGCTACTTCCTACTGCGCTTCCTGAAATTGCAGTTCCTATGAGATCGGAGTGTCCAGGCTCCCCGGCATGGGCAGCTGCCTGGGGCTCTGACTCCAGCCGGTCAGCTGTGGGTGACAGGTCTCTAGTCTGTGTCTTGGGATCTCTGGCTTCCACAGGCAAGGGCTGTAATGGCTCCTGGGCTGGAGTCTCCACCAAGCATCCTTCCTCCTTGGCAGACCTCCTAGATTGAGCTGGGCATCTTAACTTTATACTAGCACCGCAGTTGGAGCATGCCCAGCGCGGTCTGAGGGGTGGGACTTTCTCTGCCTATAGCAGTACGCTTCACTATTTTTGAAGTGGGGGGCCATTTTGGCAAAAAGCCTTCAATGCGAGAGTCTCATCAACCCACCACAGACGGTTGAACACTCCGAGTTTTTTGTTGGTTGATATGGTTATATTACCATTATTGCTAATATTGCTTGGGGTCCAGGAGGGGATATGGGGGACTGGTTCTGGGAGGGGGCTCAGGGCTGGGGCAGGGGCTTAGGGTGGAGGAGGGAGCATGGGGGGCTGGATCGCGGAGGCTGCAGGTTGGGTGACAGAAGAGCTATTCAGAACCTGCCCACTGAAGGGGATGACACTTACTTCGGGTGGCCCCGGCCCCATGCCACTCCTGGAAGAGGCCAATGTGCCCCTGCAGCCCCTGAGGGGGGCATGTGGCTAACGTGCTGCCCCTCTCTGCCGACACCGCCCTCGCAACTCCCATTGGCCACAGTTGCCCATTCCCGGCCAATGGGAGCTGTGGGGGTGTTGCTTGCAAGCAGGAGCAGTGCATGGAGACCTCTGTTCACCCCCTTACTCCTCAGGGCCACGGGGGCATGCTGGCCGCTTCTAGGAGTGCCATGGGGCCGGGGCAGGCAGGAGCCTGCCTTAGCTGCAACCCCACTGCTCTGCCAGAGAATGCGATCGACAGAGAGCCACACTTAGGGTCTATGGGAGCCGCCACTGGCTCGTGGGCCTTGTAGTGAAGAACACTGGCCTATAGTATGGAATTAACCCTTTCCTGCACAGTGCGGGTTATGCTCTCCCCATCACATCCAGTCTCCCAGTTTTGTGAGATCCCTTCATAACTCTTTGTGGTCTGCTTTGGACTTAACTGTCCTCGGTAACTTTGTATCATCTGCAAACTTTGCCACCTCACTGTTTACCCCTTTCTCCAGATCATTTATGAATATGTTGAGCAGCACTGGTCTCAGTGCAAATCTCTGGGGACCCTGCTATATACCTCTCTCCACTGTGAAAACTGATAATTTATTCCTACCTTTTGTTTTCTTTCATTTAACCAGTTACTGATCCATGAAAGGACCTTCCCTCTTTTCTGATAACTCCTTGCTTTGCTCAAGAGTTTTTGGTGAGGGACATTGTCAAAGACT
Organism: Chelonoidis abingdonii; assembly: GCF_003597395.2. NCBI lineage: Eukaryota > Metazoa > Chordata > Testudines > Testudinidae > Chelonoidis > Chelonoidis abingdonii. The sequence continues at coordinate 279,681,413 of NC_133770.1, forward strand.
TTCTGAAAGTCCAAGCACATGATATCGAGTGGATCACTCTTGGCCACATGTTTGTTGGTCCCCTCAAAGAATTCTAATAGATTGATGAGGCAATTTTCTATTTACAAAAGCCAAGTTGATTCTTCCCCAACAAATCATGTTCATCTGTGTGTCTGATGACTTCTGTTTTTTACTATAGTTTCAACCAATTTGCCTGGTGCTGAAGTTACAGCCTCCCTTGGAAGCCCATTCTAGTGCTTAACTACCCTTACAGTTAGAATATTTTTTGTACTATCTAATGTAAATCTCCTTTGCTGCAGATTAAGCCCATTACTTTTTGTCCTACCTTCAGTGGACATGAACAATTGACCACTATCCTCTTTTATAACAGCCCTTAACGTATTTGAAGACTGTTATCGGACCCCCTTCAGTCTTCTCTTGTCAAGACTTTACATACCCAGGTTTTTTTAACTTTTCCTCATAGGTCAGGTTTTCTAAAATTTATATCATTTTTGTTGCTGCCCTGTGGAGTCTCTCCAATTTGTCCAGATCTTTCCTAAAGTGTGGTGCCAAGAGTTAGACCTGTACTCCAATTGAGGCCTCACCAGTGCCAAGTACAGCAGGACCTCCTGTGTCTTACATACGATACACCCCAGAATGATATTAGACTTTTCTGCAATTACATCATGTTGTTGACTCTTACTCAATTTGTGATCCATTCTAACCCCCAGATCCTTTTCAGTGGTATTACTGCCTTGCCTATTAGTTCCCATTTTGTAATTGTATATTTGATTTTTTTTTTCCTTCCTAAGTGAATTACTTTGCACTTTTCTTTATTGACTTTCATCCTGTTGAAGTCACAGCAATTTTCCAGTTTGTTAAGGTCATTTTGAATTCTAATCCTGTCCTTCAAAGTGCTTGTAACCCTTCCTAGCCTGGTGTCATCTGCAGATTTTAGAAGCATGCTTTCTACTCCATTATCCAAGTCAACCCAGCACGGATTCCTGCGGGACTCCTTAGATATATCCTCTCGCTTTGACAGTAAACCGTTGATTATTATTCACTGAGTATGGTCTTTTAACCAGTTGTGCACCTACCTTATAGAAATTTCATCTCGTCAGTATTTCCCTAGTTGCTTATGAGATTGTCATGAGAGACTGTGGCAGAAGCCTTACTAAAATCAAGATATTTCATGCCTATTCCTTCCTCACTATCCACTAGGTCAGTAACCCTGTCAGAGAAGGAAATTTGGTTAGTTTAGCATGATTTGCTTGTGATAAACCCATACTGGCTATTCCTTATAAACCTATTATCCTCCAGGTGCTTACAAGCTGATTGTTTATTAATTTGTTCCAGTATATTTCCAGGTATTGAAGTAAGGCTAAGGGCCTATAATTCCCCAGGTCCTCTTTGTTCATCTTTTTAAAGATATGTTCTATGTTTGTCCTTTTCCAGGCCTCTGGGACCTCATCTGTCCTCTGTGAGTTCTCAAAGATAATCACTAAGGATTCCGAAACAGCTTTTGCTAGTTCCTTAAGTACTCTTGGGTGAATTTCATAGGCCCTGCAGACTTGAAAAACTAAATATTCTTTAGCCTATTTCCCTATTTTGGCTTGCGTTTCTTCCCCCTTGTTGATAATATTGTGTTAAGCATCCGATCACAATTAATCTTTTTAATGAAGACTGAAATAAAATAGGCATTAAACTCAGCCTTCTTTATGTTGTCCATTATTAGCTCTCCTCTTCTGCTTAAAGGACCTACCCTTGCCTTCATTTCCTAATCTCCTAATGTATTTATAGAATTTCTTCCTACTGTCTTCTGTCTCCCTTACTAGATCTAAGTCATTTTCTGCCTTAGCCTTTCTAAGTTTGTCCCTTCATGTTTGTGCTAAGCTTTTGTACTCATCCTTATGAATCTCTCCATGTGTCCAATTTCTGTAGGAATCATTTTGAATTTCAGGTAATTAAAGAGATCCTGATGGAACCATATTGGCCTATTACTATTCTTCATAACTTTTCTTCACATCACGATAGTTCACTGTTGTGCCTTCAATATTGTCTATTTGAGAGACTGCCTGCACTCCTGAACTCCCTTTTCCCTTAAAGTTTCATCCCATAGGACCTTCTCTAAAAGCAGCAAAGAGTCCTGTGGCACCTTATAGACTAACAGACGTTTTGGAGCATGAGCTTTCGTGGGTGAATACCCACATCATCGGATACATGTCACTTTCCCTACCAATTCTCTGGGTTTGTTAAAATCTGCTTTTTAAAAGTCTGTTGTCCTTATTCTGCTGCTCTTCTTCCTTCCTTTCCTTGGAATCATGAAATCTGTCATTTCATAATCACTGTCACCCAAATTGCCTTCAGTCTTCAGATTGGCAACCAATTACTCCCTGTTAGAATTAAGGCTAAAATCGCTGTCCCCTTCGTTCCTTCCTCCATTTTCTTAAACAAAAAGTGGTCCCCAATATATTCCAAGAACTTACTGGACATTTTGTCAAGTATCAGAGGGGTAGCCGTGTTAGTCTGGATCTGCAAAAGCAGCAAAGAGTCCTGTGGCATCTTACAGACTAACAGACGTTTTGGAGGATGAGCTTTCGTGGGTGAATACCCACTTCATCGGATGCATGGACATCTTGTGTTTTCCAACAGATGTCTGGGCAGTTAAGTGTTATTACCAGGTCTTGTATTCTGGATAATTCTGTTATATGTTCTAGAAATGCCTCGTGCATCCCCCTCCTCCTGATTTGGAGATCTATAGTAGACTGTGCCATGATGTCACACCTTTTCTCCCCCTTTTATCATCACCCAGAGACCGATTTGCCCATCTGCCTTCTTCCGGACCTCAGAACAAGAGTATATATTCCTAATGTATAATGCAAGATCTCCTTCCTTTTTTCACTCCCTGTTCTTCCTGAACAAACCCTTCCAGTGTTACCGTCAGGAGATTTATTCCACAAGTCTGTGATGTCAGTTAAGTCATAATTTAGCTTAGGTACTAATCCTTCCATTTCTTCCTGTTTTGTTTCCCATACTCCTTGCATTTGTGTATCGACACCTAAGATGTTGAACAGATTTCCCCACCCACCCTCCAAAATCCTTCTTGTTGCTTCTATGACACTGTTATAATTTTCCATTTCCCTGTCTTCTCCAACATTTAGCCCTCTGTTAAGGTCATCCTTTTTTATACCTACCTGTGAGCTTGTGTCTTTGCCCCCTTTGAACCTAGTTGAAAGCCCCCTTCACTAGTCTCGTCTCTTTCTTGGTCAGGTGGACCCCATCTCTTCCCAGCATTTCTCCTTCCTGGAACAGCATCCCATAGTTGAGGAAGTCAGAACCCTCCCTTTGACACTACCTGCACAGCCATGCATTTATCTCCAGGATGCTCATGTCCCTTCCTATGCCTTTCCCTCAACTAAGAGCTTGGATGAGAACACAATGTGCATCCTTTACCCTCACTCTCAGAGCCCTGTAATCATTGCCAATCTGGTCAGGGTCAGACCTGGCAATATCGTTAGTGCTCATGTAGATGAGCAGCATGGGGTAGGAGTCAGAGGAATGGATCAGCATGGGCAACCTTTCTGTAATATCTCAGATGTGGGCTGCAGCAGCCAGCACATCACATCATGTCTGGTCAGCAGATGGATGCCTCCTTTCTCCTCAGAAGGGAGTCCTCGACCACCACCACCCTACATGTCCTCCTCCTAGCTGTGATGGCCATGAGTCTCCATGAGGGACTATAAGATTACGCTTGAGAAATCTTCATTTTACTGATGTACATTTAATATCCAAAACACTGATCCCAGGGCCATTATTGCAGCAAATTCATTAACTTCGATTTCCTTGACACTTTCAGACCTCTTCATGCCCTGAATTCACCTTTCCTGAAGTAAAATAAATCCCATGCACCAACCCTCGGTATTGATACCTACAAAGTATATTATGGAGATGCCAGTCCATAGTTAAGGTTGAGTTCCAGTTTGAACTCCAAGTTTCCAGTCTGTCAGCTCAGAGTTCATGAATGGAGAGCCATTTGGGATAGGACTTCTCCTGAATAATATAATATCGTATCTTCCAAGGGTGTTGTATTGGATTTAACTTCCTTTTAACGAAGGTAAATATTGAGGCCTAAGCATTTCCTTTAAAGAGAACCTTTTCGAAAATTGCATTAATGGACCTTTTTGAAGATAATCCAGCTTAGGAAGAAGGTAGGCTTTTTCCAAAAACAGGTTTCCAAGTCTTTAGAACTTCCTTCTAGTCCATGTTTTAAAAATTAAGTCCCTCTTCTACCCAACCTTCTTCAAGTTCAGCTGGACAGTCAGTAGGGTCAAATGGTCAGTTTACTGACAACTATGATAGAGTTTATCCTTTTTACATGGTCCTCATTTAATTTAAATGGAATGTTGAGAGAATTCAAAACAAAAGCATTATGGGGTGCATTAATTTTCCCCTTTTGTGTGTGCTTTGTTTGGAGGGAGTCTGGGAGTCTCTTCATGTGTATATAAATGCAAAGTATTAGAAAAATTAGTGCAAGGAACATATTTTGTGCTAGCTACCATATTGGCTGAAGCACCAGAGACTGAGCTGGAGACCTCACAAACTAAAAACATGTGTCTATACCTTGAGCTAAAGAACCAGTTTCACAAGCTGAAGCAGACCCATATCTTCTGTGGGTCAGGCACAGAGGGATGAAGCATAATACACATTCCCCAGTAGATTATGTCTCCATCAGCAGGGCATGAAGATACTCACCTAATCAACCTTTTGCATGTCTCTACCACTTTTACCATGAGGAAGAGTGATGGAGCTATCAAAGAACTGGATGACACTTTTATCATGAAAGGTTGCTGAAACTTGCCTGGCTCCAGGTTTCATGACAAACCCAGAACCTGGGCTGGTTTCTGAACCTTCAGAAACCCTGGGCAGATTTACAGCCTTGAGAACATGCCATTGGAATCTGTAACTTGTAATTACTTCAGACTGAAACTTGTCAAAGTTTGGAAGTTTGCTGTGAACACCTGCAGTTAGAAACAAGGGGAGATTGGCTGGACCATTGCAAACAGAAAGTGCCAGATGCTATGGGGAATTCAGTTAGAGCTGAGGTTGCTTAGCTCCTCACAGGTTCAAAAGATCAGAGATCAGAGTTTCTTAGAACTCTGCAGGTGCACAGCCTCCTCTCTAGGCCAGCGCTGCTTTAAACAGCCTGCACAACCCTCCCCAAGTAGAACTACTTCTCCAGCCCCAGGGAGGTGCTATGGAAGAGAGGATGGGAGCTCCATTGTGATTGGTGGGAAGGGAAAGAGAAAGCGCTCTAGTCTGACTGAATTGATGAGCAAAGGGGAAAGCATCAGGAGGATGGGGAGGGGGCAGGTTATTCCTTTTATTTCCTCACCCTCACTTTCCTCTGGGGCCTAGTGACTTCATAATTCTGTTCATTTTTCCCTTTCTTCCCAGCTGATGGGGTATGACTCAGCAGGTGCCCTTTCGTGACCCATCTGAGGATCACATCTCACAAACTGAGACACACCTCTCTAGAATCCATGCAACAATATATACACAGGAACCAATCTAACGGCTCATCCATGGTAATCTCTTTATTAAAATCTGGAAAGACTTATGTAACATAATCAAAGCTCTGGTGTCGGAAGGGCTGACAGAAAATGTCCTGCTCACCTAATGCCCCTTTTTAAAGCATCTGTAGTAGGTGTAAATGGACTAGATTTTTCTTTTCATTCCCTTTTTTTCCCCCCATCATTTCTCTGTTCCTTCTTCATAAGAACTTCAGTGCTACATTAAAGAGATTACAGGTGCATTTCATCTCTACTTTTTCCCCCATTTTACTTCTTCCCAGCAAGCCTCAGTGGGGGAAAAAAAAAAAGGCTATTGATTTATAGCTTGCTTTCCTGCTAGGAGAGATTGACCTGCTGCTATGTGTCTTCAGACAATGTTTCTTTTGAGCCGCTGAAGGTTGGAAGCAGGGCTGTGTTAAAAGCTGTTCCTCCCCTGGAGCTAACCGCACCCCAAAGAAATTGTGATCACATGCAGTGTTTTATATCTTCACATCAATTCATTTTTTGTGGACGCGGGGAGGGAAACACATTTTCTTTTATTAAATAGCCTTTTGATTTCTCACGCTGGATCTCTCATTCACTCACTTTTCTCTCCTCCTTTTCTTCCCAATATGTTTTCACATAGGCCTCGGGCTGTTCTTCTTTTCCCCCTTCTCCTCTAAAATGCTAAGCTTGGATCACATCCAACATTTCTTCCAGTGGGTTAAATAATTTGTGCTACTCCTCCAGGTTTAATACAAGAGTCTCTCCCTTGTAGCTTATGGTTCTTGCATTTCTAGGACCAGACACAAGATAAGCAGCATTCTTCAAGATGGATATTGGTACATTAACTTGGAATGGCGTTTTTCAGAGCAAATACTTACAGATACATTTATCCCAGGAACCACCTTATTATTTCGTTTTAAAACATTAAACATTTAAAACGTTAAACAGTTTAAACATTTAAAATATTAAAATATAAAATCTCTCTTTAGACTGCTTAGAAAAAGGGACTTTTCTAGTTCTTGCTATTGGCTATCAACAGTAAATTGCTCCAACTTCAAATCCACTTGATACTGATAACAAGATGGCCATCACTTTCTAAAAGGTGAACTAAACTACATTAAACACTTTGGGCTAGATCCTCTGATTGTATAAACTGATCTAACACCATTAACAACAAAGCCTTGATCTTGAGTCTGTATCTACATCCGTACTCTGTTAATGATTTGGGATGCTGAACTGCAAAAGAGAATGGGCCATTTCCTCAACTGGTGTAAAATCTACCTAATTCCATTTTTCTTCCTTCTCCAGCCCCTTCAAGCAACAGTTGGTGACTGCTGAGTCCAAAAGCAGTGCTAGGAGGGTAGCCCCTGGTTCTCTTTAAGTGTAGTAGTGTGCATCAATGTTACAAGAGAGCTAGAGGTTCTGAGCTCAATCGCTGGCAGTCGAAAAACTTTCCCAGTTCACATATGTACAGGCAGAGATTTGGGATATAATGCAAATACTAGAGCAGGCCTGCACAACTCATAAAGCGGCGAGGGCCACATTACTCCAAAGAAAACAGCTGAGGGCCGAAACCTCCCAGGCCCGCAGAAACACCCTGCCCCAGGGCCGCCCAGCCCTGCGGAAACAAACCCTCCTTCCCCAGCGCCGCCGCACCAAAACAGCTGTGGGCGAAAAAGGAAGGTTGGGGGTGGGGAGGTGATACTTTATTTTAAATCAACCAGGGCTCCCAACTGAAGAGGTGGCTGGGAGCCCTCAGGGTCAAATTAAAGGGCCCGGGGCTCAGAGGGTTCGGACAGAGCTGGGTAAACCCCGTCGTGCCAAGTGACTCTAGGTTTTTTCCTGTCTGCCCCATAGGCAATAAAAAAAATTTGGCTTGCCCCCCGTCCCACCCTGGGCCCCTCCTGTACCCCCTGCTGCCCCATCCTGGCTCTCCCCACCCAACCACATTCCCCGGTGATCTCCCACCTGACCGCAGACGACTGGGACTTCCCACTCTTTTCCTGCCGCCACCATCGTGCCCTCCCCCACCCTGCTGCTGGGCCTCAGATGCCTGAGCTTCCCCCCCCACATGTTCCCCCCCACACACCTCCTGCCGCCCCAGCCCTGAGTTCACTGGTAACGCTTCGGATGGGTCATTCAGCAGGGAATTTGGATGGACCAAAACACCATACAGGATCTGGTTCCCTATGGTTACAGAGCTGCAGTAAAGTGGAACAATTTTAGGCTTGTGTGATTAGGTAGGATATCGTGGGATCAACTATTATAAGACTGTCCTCCATAAATGAGAAGTTAATGTGAGTTGCCTTTATTTTCTTTGGTTCCACTCTCTTCTATGGGGAATTTTGCCAATGCATATCACTGTCTTCCTTATTAAACAAACAACAAGGAAATGGACTGTTGAAAATAGCAATTCCAGTCCTAATAAGCATTTCTTTGACTCAATTTATCCTTACTTTTTCTACAGCAAGTTACAGTGGATCGTATATTAATTGATTTGGGAAGAATGTAGTAACAGCTGCCCAAATGAGCATTGAGCACTCTCTGAATTTTGAGGTGTTGAAATCTGGAAGCGGTAGCCGGGCGGTGGGGGGGCGCTCCCACGGGGGAGCATGGCAGCAAAGTGTCTGGATCTGCACAGAGCCAGACACACTGGTCTGAGTGGCACAGTAAGGGGGCTGGGGGTTGGAGAAGGGGTAGGGGGTTCCGGGGGGCAGTCAAGGGACAGGGAGCAGGAGGGGTTGGATGGGGTGAAGGTTCAGGGGGGCAGTTAGGGGACAGGTAGCAGTTGGATAGACATGGGAGTCCCAGGGGTTTATCAGGGGACAGGTAGGGGGTGGGGTCCTGGGGGAAAGTTGAGGGGAGTTTCAGGAGGGGGCAGTTGGGGACAAGGAGAAGGGAGGCTTAGATAGGGGCTGGGTTCCCATGGGGGAGTTAGGGGCAGGGGTCTCGGGAGGGGGCAATCAGGGGACAAGGAGCAGCCACGGGGAGCCCTGAGCCCTTTAAATCCCAGCCGCGGCTGAGAATCTCTGCGGGCAGCCCAGCACCCTTTGATTCCTGGCCGCGGCTGGGATTTAAGGAGCTCTGGGCTCCCCGCCACTGCGGGCAGCCCAGCACCCTCTGACTCCCGGCTGTGGCTGGGATTTAAAGGGCTCTGGGCTGCCCGCAGAGCGCCATGTGCGGGGGATTTAGAATCCCCCCGCGGGCCGCACAGTGAGGCTCCACGGGCCGCATATTGTGCAGGCTGTACTAGAGATAGACACAAACTTGGAATGATTCTTCCCCTCCCCCCTCCCCCCCACTTTTCTGAAACTCCAAAGTTTGGGATGGATAAATGATTCCGCTTTGAGGCTGATTCTAACAGAAACCATTTAGATCTAGAACTTGTCTCTGCATAGTCTCCTTTTGTCTTCACACTGTGTTTCACCAGATTGGCTTTATTTTATGTCTTTGTCTATTGTTGTATATACTAGGTAACCTACTGGGAAGTGTCTGTTCTACCTCTTCAGAACGGCTTTACTTTTTCTTTCTCCTTCTCGCCTGAAGGGTGGGAAATTTTACTTAGGACTGAAATGTTTCAAAAGAGAAACAGAAGCACAAGCTGCTTCTTCTGCTCCTGAAACGTGGGGAAAGGGATGTAAAGGGCCACTGATCTGTACCATTCCCAGCTTCATCCACTCACCTGCAGCAATACCTCTTTGTGTCAGACCTCCGCTATTTCATGTCTTGTCTTGAGGCCACTGGAGATGCCAAGTGAACGGATGCATTTTGCTGTATCGGGCCTGGAGTTTTCTAACCCAGTACCACTTGTCCTCTTCATAGGCTATGTAAAAGAGTCCCTGTAGGTGTTTTCTCCTAGATGGGGAGACCCTGGTCACTCCCAGTTATCTACACTGGGTGGCTTACACAGAGACCCCTGTATCTTAGCTCTTGCCAGGGGGACCCCCTCCCCGTGCAGGCCTTCTTAAGTCTCTTCTGATGGGGAATCAATAGAGATGCCAACCCTCCAAGATTGTCCTGGAGTCTTCAGGAATTAAAGATTAATCTTTAATTAAAGATTATGTCATGTGATAGGAATACATCCAACCAAAATTGGTAACTCTAGGAATCAAAAGGAAAACTAAATGTTGCAGTGCCCCTGAGAATAACTTCTTCCCAGAGCCTTCTCAAAAGGAAAAAGGCCAACAGTATGTCCTTACGGCGGAGCCATCTGCGTAGCAGTTTTCGAAGAGGACTTCTGTCTGGGTTGCTGGGAGTTTGCCTGTAAGGCCAGGATGAAAAGCACCTGGATGGGAGTGCCCCCTACAGCTTCCTGCTCAGGGTGGTCTCTCCCCTCAGCTGACTGCAGTTTCCTCCTTTTTAAGGGACTTCTCCCTCCCATACATGACTGGCAGGGCGGGGCTAGCCCCGCATACAGGGCCTCTCTTGCACCTTCCTCTTCAGTGTGGGGTCTATACACCGTGTCACAAACTGGCTCAACAAATGTACCTCTAAAGGATTCCAGCCATCTTCATTCAAAAGCAGGACCTCTACCGGTGGTCTGTCCAGGGGACAAGTGTCCTTAACACAAACACCCTCATGGCTGGAACTAACTGCATCTTCCCAGTGGCCTTAGCAAATAGATCCAGAATGGAATCAGCAATAAAACTGAACTCTTAGTCGAAGAGCTAGTGTGATGGTATTTCCCCTGCCCTTCATGGTCAGGGTTCTAGCGCGTTGGTAAAGCAGCAAGGAGAGGACTGCGCTGCTGCAAACTGAGCTGCACTTGTTCAATAGATGATTAAAAGACTTGAGACTTGCAGACAGGCAGTCTCTTTAAGTGAGATTGAAACAGAGATACAGAGAGGCAGGAAAAATATCTGCTAGGTTTCTGTTTGCTGGTGCCTACTGATAACTCACTCATTTAAACCACTAAATGGGGTGAAGGAATAGTAGGAGGCACAGAAAGCTGCTTAGCATGGGGTGACGGGGTCCCTAACTGCAACCTGGGCTGCCTCTCACACTATGGTGCTAGTGTTAAGCTTACAAGCCTCTGACAGACACTGCACTTACACAGCCATCGACAGGCAGGGACACACCCAACTGAGCTACATGAATGACCTCCCAGCCACTCATGAACCACCAGTGGAGAGGCTCCAGCCAATTCCCCCAGCTTCCCAGCTGTGCACACCAGAACTGTACCGTCTTGCACTAGTCAGAAGTCTGGCCAGTGTAAATTCATTACTTAGTTCGCCACTTCTTCATAAGAAGGTGGACATACACCGGCCTTTATAATCTGAACTAAGATTTCCCACTGGTAAAACAAAAAAAATTCCCCTCTCAGCCCTATGGGTGGTATGTGTCTTCCTCAACCTCGGGTCCTCTACCACAGGCCTGGGAGTTTGAGGGTTCTGCGCAGTATCTTAGCTGTTCCTAGCACTGCACTCTTCTGGACAGATACAGAGCTCTGATGTTGTTCCTGGGATCTGTTGGAGCCACTCACTCCAGACTTAGGAGTCACAGCCCCGTGTGCTCCTACCCACCACTGGAGGGGCCGATCTTATGATGTACTCCTGCGTATTTCCCGAGTGTTCGTCCAGGACAGTGGGCTTTACGCTCACGCAAGCCCCGCACCGCCTTCTTTCGCTGGTATACAGTCTCATGGGTGTTGGACTTGCGGTGGAAACTCGCGTGCATGTGAGAGCTTCCGGTCTTCCACATCAAGCACCGCCCACTGTCCTCCTTTGCCAAGCTCACACTAACGAGCAGGGTATCTGATGGACCGACAGAGGCGTATCTCTTGATAGCGGGTGGCTCTTGAT
>NC_133770.1:279694867-279840049 GCF_003597395.2 Chelonoidis abingdonii
TAGGGCTTCAGATGGAGTCAGGCCCTTGTATTTTTTCAGTAGCCGAGTCTTATCCTTAATCTCTACACCCTTCTGTAGTTCCACCAGCTGACTAACTTCTCTCCGAGTCGCCTTGATCTTATCCTCCAACCTCATTTTCCAGGGTGGGTACATACTGTTGTTCTTCTTGATCGTGTAGCCAAGCATCTCCAGGATTGCAGAGGCTGTAGTGTATACCAGTTCATTGGTTTGAGTTATGGTGGTAGCAGGGATTGTCATGAGGGCTGTATTGGCATCTTCTAACATACTATCTGATTACCAAGGCTCAGTGGAGAAGTACAATCAGTCTCGAGGATTGACTGTAGCTAGTTTCTCCATGATCTTATGCCTCACATCAGCTGCTGTGCTCTGCAATGGAGGGGGTGGCAGTGAAGTTTCAGCTTCAGGTGTGGGCTGCACATCCACTTGTTCTTCCAGGTCTTCTTGAGTCTGGGATGTGACGTGGAGTTGGTCTCTCAAGCTGTGAGAGCAGCTTCCTCTTTACTATGTTGAAGCATTGGGTAACTAGCTGTTTCTCAGTAAGTGTGGATGTAGGTCTTCTGTCCATCCATAGTCCCCTCATACATCCCCTCTCATTAGGTCTGCTGTTGTAGTAGCATTCCATCAATTCCAGGTTCTCTTGTCTCATCCATGAATGGCTTGTTCCAGTAGCCCACTTATCCTCAGATTGTCCTGGTTCCTCAACATCTGGCGCAGACCTTGTTAATGCAGGCGACGTCCGAGCCGGCATGACTCTCCTAGTTTGTGTCACTCTCATATTTGAGGTAGGCAGGTGAAGCGTTAGGGGGTCTTTTGCCCAAGGGCCCCTACTGGAAAGTTGGGTACCAACCAGGATTTGAACCCCGGTCTCCCATATCAAAGGGCGGTGCTCTTAACCACTATGCTATCCTGTGTGTGCGCGCACACGCGCACACGCGCACACACGCGCACACACACACTATAAAGTTAGAATTTAGACTGTGTTTCTATTTTATTTCATTATATATATATAAAACAGATTTATAAATATAGAAAGCTAGATTTTAAGTGATTATAAGTACCAGGCATAGAGCTCAAAGTTGGTTACCTAAGAAATAAAATAGAAACTCAATCTAAATTCTAATTTTAACAGACTAAGCAAGATTTGAATCAAGCAACGTCTTACCCTAACAGATGGTACAAACAGGTTACAGTTCCTCAGTACACAAACTCAGGACTGCCCAGAGGATTCAGGGGGCCTAGGGCAAAGCCAGGGAGCTGCGGCGCTCATACTCACCCAGCAAAGGCCCAGGTCTTCGGCAGCATTTTGGCGGTGGGGGGCCCTTCAGTTGCTCCACATCTTCGGCACCACTAAAAGCCCCCCGCCGAAATGCTGCTGAAGACCCGGAACACTGAAGGGCCGCCAAAGACCCGGACCGCCACTGGGCCAGGGCTCGTGGGGCCCCTGTGGGGTCTGGGGCCTGGGGCAAGTTGCTCCACTTGCCCCCGCCTCTGGGCGGCCCTGCACAAACTGGACATCCTTCCAGCCTGAGATCACTCTTCCCCAGTTCAAAGTCTTGTTCTTCCCGGTGTTGAGATGGGGGGCGGAAGGGAAAAGAGGCCAAGTGATGATGTCACTGTCCCTCTTTTATACCTTCTTCTAGCTGTTTGAAAAATCCTTGTTGTGAACTGGGAGTCAGACAGTCCCCTTTGGTCAAGCAGTCTCTCCATTGTTTATGTACCTCTTCTAAGGAGCCTCTGGGATAGTGGATTGTTTTCTTGATGGGCCATTAACACTTCCTGGGTACTTACTTTGAGTTACAGAGTGTCACACACAGTGCAAAAGGAAATCTGAAGGATAAAGGAAATAAAGGAAAATGCAGTTTGAATTTTTCAAGAGAGTCCCAACCAAGGAAAGCACCAGAAAAGGGTATATGTGGGGACTAGTTAAGGGGAAGAGACCCAAAATGTATAGTGTGATCCATCTCCTGAAATTCCAAACTGAAATTCCGTTTTAAAAAAATCACCCTGTCTATCAGGAAGTTGGTCTCAATAAAATGGACACACAAGCAGATTAGTACAATGCCAGGAATGGCGACAATAGAAAAGAATGATGATGTCATCAAAAGACAGACCACTGCTTTGGCATAAAGTGCATCTCAGCTGGGATTTGGGAAAGGGGAGGTGATCACAGCAAGCAGATCACTGCCACTGCAGTAAAAATCTAAAGAATAAAGTAACTTTTATACAACACAGATAATTATAGCAGTGAATTTCTTTTTCTTGGACTTCCAGAGAATACTAAACTGGGTTGCATGGCTAGATTTAAGCATTCGATCTATAGGCATGTGCCTAGGACCCCAGCTGCTAGAGAGGTGTGATAGTGCTGAAACCGAGGCTTTCATTTAAATGAAAAAATTGTTTCTGTCCTTTATGGTCACAAAGAAAAGCTTGAAAATGTGACCCATGTTTAATTGCTGCTGGGCTGTCTTCAGACTTCCAGCATCCTTCACTAGAGCCAGGGAGGAAGCTGTCAGGCCTCCACCTGCCTCAATAGAGGCCAGACTCCTTCTCTGGATGCAGGGAGCCTGTCTCTTCTGTGATTCTGGGAGCCATCCCCTGCTGCTGTTCAGGGGATGAAAGTAGCCTAGGCTCCCATCACTGCCTGAGGAGAGGGCACTAGCACCGGTCCGCCCGCTCTACTGGAGTGATGGCCATGGAGGCCCACATGGGACAGTGCCTATGACCCCAGATTGCCTTAATCCAGACCTTTGTGGGTGAGTAGAATGACTTTAGGCAGCATTCCTAAAGCGATTTCTTAATGTCATCTGCCTTTTCTGTTTCGGAAACAAAATATTGAATGTACGGCAGTGTAAAAATTAAATATCTGGGGTGGGGGATGTCCTATAAGAACACCGGTGAATGCATTTAAAAGCACTACAGAGGAGCTGGTTACCAGTTTGAGATAAGATCCATTCAAAAGTGAGGTGTAAAATTGTTGCCTTTCTCTGACATCTTCAGTTTGCTGAAGTAACCTGGCTCTTAGATTAGAGTAACCAAGCCAGAGCTATTTAGTACTCTCCCCTCCCCTCCCCCAAACACACCCCAAAATGTATTTTAGCACTAGCTGGTTACAAAATCAGCAGTTCTTGGAACTTCAGAGTGATTTGTGAATCTTTTCCTCTGCTGAGGTTTTTGTGTATTTTAGTGCCAAAAGCATTGCTGAATGGTTAACATGTCTGTTGTCATTTAAAGACTGAGCATTTATTTGTTTGGGACCTTTTTTGCAGAGTCAAGGAGTGAAAGTGTGTGTTAGGTGAACTGAGTGAGAAATCAGGATATAGTCTGGTCTAGGGTTGCCAGGTGTCTGGTTTTTTACTGGAAAGTCCAGTCAAAAGGGGACCGCAGTGTCCAGTCAGATGTACTGACTGGATGCCAAAAATCTGAAACCACGGGGGGTGGGAGGGAGGCACCAGGGCATCAACCCGCATTATACCCTGTTCAGCTGGGGTTGCCTCCTACCTGCATCTCGTGGGCAGGCAGCAGGCTCCTCATCAGGCTACAAGTCCTAGTCCTGGAGCAGAGGAAGTGACAAGGAAGGGGGGGCGGGGGACAGCAAGTAATGGAGGGAGAGGAGCGAGAAGGGGGGTAGGGCCTTGGGGGAAAGAGGCAGAAAAGGGGTGGGGCCTTGGGGGGAAGAGGTGGAACAGGGGGCAGGACCTCAGGGGGAAGAGGCGGGGCAGGGGGTCCAGTTTTCAGAAATTAGAAATTTGGCAACGCTAGTCTGGTCTCCTTGCTGTCCTCCTCCTTTAGACCTGTCTGTAGCGCTCCTCATGCTTTTCACACTTTGTGATCCTCCAACACAGCACTGTGGATTATTAACTTCTTGTTCTGACTGAGAAAACATGTCACTCTGCAAAATTCAGCCTTTTGTATTCATAGGGGCCTCAGGAAGAATTTTTTTTTGCAGGGGATGAGGAGTGAGTGATTCATACCCTTAATTGCACCTTCAATTTGTGGGTTATTTTGCAATTAAGATCCCAAGAGAAATTCACATGAAACTGCAAAGTTCTGTACAGTGTTTGGATTCAAACAGAAAAATTTTGACTGGCTTCTGACTGAAAACATCTTTCTGTTCCATTTGGCTTGAAAGGCAGTCCAGGCTGCCCAAAGTACAGCTCCTTACTCAAATAATTATATGTAGAATTTTTATAACACCTTCCATCTGAGGTTTTCAAAGTGCCTCATTGACAAACAAGCCTGACCACACCCCTGCAAATTAGAGACGTGCTGTTGAGCATACTTCACAGATGTAGAAACCAAGGAATAGAAAGATTCTAACACTTGCTTTCAATTTCCCCTTCCTCCCTGCAAAATTTAGCTATAAGAGACTCCGTCATGATAGCAAGCACAGAACAGCATTGGGATTTAGAGCAGGAGGAAAGCAGTAGAGGGAAGGATAGGAACGATAAAACGTAAAAGGAAAACTGAGTTATGGCACTGAAGTGATGTTAAAACCTAGGCCTAGATCCTGATTCCCTTCCACTGATTTAGATAAGTGCAGAATTGTGAAGCTTTGAGTTTATTTACAGTTTTGTACTTCCATCAGCTGTATTTTATTTTGCACTTGCTGTATTTCATTCATCCTAATACAGTCCTTTTGGAGAGGGGTTAATACATTGTAATACTAGTTACAAGAAGTATTTTAAATAACTTCTTCAAATATTTGATAAAGGAGTAAACCTGTTAAATGCCTAGACTTAGCATGCATCAAAAAAAGGCAAAATCAAATAACAAGTGGACTTAATAAGTGGGAACTGAGAATTATTTCTCTAAGAGGACGTTTTCTGTATACCTAAGCAAGTGTTTTCTTTGTAAAAGGAGAGATCTCACTGAAATGTCCATATGTAATTCCCCATTTCTGCTTTTGTGACCTATTGCTCAAGATACATTATAGCAGTCTTACTCATGTGGACATATTTCTTCCCTGCAGCTGTATGGGCTGAAAGCAGGGAGTAGGGCCTGACAGCAGTGAACAGCAGCTCTTATTGTGAGGACCAGCCAGGGCAAAGGTAGGACAAGGCTGGATTCACTGCAGGACAGTCTGACCCAATCGCTCTACTCCAAGGCCACAGATACTCCCTTCTGCCTGACTACAGTGCCCCCAATAGCCTCATCAAAACCCTGGAAATTACCAGATGCCCAGACTATATCTCCTTGGTAACTGGCTGGATCACTGGTGGTTAATTTCAAAAAGAACATAATTACAAAGGTAATGCGCTTACTATGCTATTTTCAAGGGTTGTCGGTTCCTAAAACTCTTGTCCAGGGTCTTATCACCTATCTCTGGCCTCCCTGACATCCATATTGCCTTCTCCACACCAGTCCATACAAAGCAATGCTGCTAAGGACCACATTCCTTGCCTGTGGATCTGATCTGATCTTGTGACATGCAGTACACCCCTCTGAATTCCTCTCTTGACTTACCACTGTATTTCATTTCAGCTTGTTCAAGCTTCCTGTCTTCCTCCTCAACACCCCTCCTCCCCCATACATACACTCTCTCTCTCTCTCATCTGATTTTTGTCTCTTACCATGTCATCCCCAGCTCCCTATTCCATCAGTGATGTGAACCTCAGTACCCCATATGACTGCTTTTCACAACCACCGCTTCACTTTATTCCATGCTGCCCCCTCAGCATGGACCAGCTTTCCTGAGCTGCAGTACAGAGCCACTGCCCTCTTCTCATTCAAATCCTTCTCGAAGTCCCTCTCTTTCTGCAGTGCTTACAAGAGACTAAAGGCCAGATTTTCAGGGGCGGTGAATACCTTTTACTCTCATTGACTTCAACTGGAATCCTGGGGACTCAGCACCTCTGAAGGATTTCTGGGTCCACTGAATTCGATGGGAATCCATTCATTGGTTTCATGGCCACTGGACTAAGTCTAAGTTACTTCAAATACTTACTAATTTTATTAATCTGTAGTCCATCATCCTGTGTGTGTGTGGCAGAACAGTTACATAATTTGATTACTGTTCCCTGTGTGCAACTACTAATTGGCAGGGTTCAGCAAAAAAAACTTCTCCAAAGATTAGGTTATTACAGATTTATTTACTATTTCTTGCACCTTCCTTTAAGAATCTGGTATCTATCTGAGACAGGACATGAGAAACCACTGGCAGTTCTAAGGATGAATGTGCCATGCAAGTGCAAAGCGTAAAGCAAGTGATCTACTTTGATCACACATCTATAAATCTACTTGAGGGCAAGAAGAATCCTGGAATTCAATGAGCAATATATTCGTGTCTCTAGTATAAGCTACTATAAGAATATAAGAAGGGCCATACTGGGTCAGACCAATGGTCCATCCAGCCCAATATCCTGTCTTCCAACAGTGGCCAATGCCAGGTGCTTCAGAGGGAATGAACAGAACAGGCAGTCATTGAGTGATCCATCCACTATTGTCCATTCCCAGCTTCTGGCAAACGGAGATTAGGGACACTCAGAATGTGATGTTGCATACTTGCCCATCCTAACTAATAGCAGTTCATGGACCTTTCCTCCATGAATTTATCTAGTTCTTTTATGAATCCTGTTATATTTTTGGCCTTCACAACATACCCTGGCAAAAAGCTCCACAGGTTGACTGTGCGTTGTGTGAAGAAATACTTCCTTTTTGTTTGTTCTAAACCTACTGCCTATTAATTTCATTGGGTGACCCCTAGTTCTTGTATTATGTGAAGGAGTCAAACATTTCCTTGTTTACTTTCTCCACACCAGTCATGATTTTATAGACCTCCATCCTATCCCCTCTTAGTCTTCTCTTTTCCAAGCTGAAAAGTCCCAGTCTTTTTAATCTCGCCTCACAAGGAAGCTGTTACATATCCCTAATAATTTTGTTGCCCTTTGCTGAACCTTTTCCAATTCCAATATATCTTTTTTGAGATGCGGTGACAGATTTGCACACAGTATCCAAGGTATGGGTGTACAGTGGGTTTGTAGAGGCGTTAAGATATTTTCTGACTTACCTATCCTTTTCCTAATGGTTCCTAACATTCTGATAGCTTTTTTGACTGCTGCTGCACACTGAGCAGATTTTTTTTTCAGAGAACTATCCACAATGACTCCAAGATCTCTTTCTTGAGTGCTAACAGCTAATTTAGACCCCATTATTTTGTATTTACAGCAGGGATCAGGATTAGGCTTTCCAATGTGCTTTACTTTGCATGGATCAACATTGAATTTCATCTGTCATTTTGTTGCCCAGTTTTGTATGAGTCCTTTGTAACTCTTTGCAGTCCACTTTGGATTTAACTATATTGAGTAATTTTGTATCATCTTCAGATTTTGCTACCTCATTGTTTTACCCATTTTTTCCAGATAATTTATTGA
This sequence comes from Chelonoidis abingdonii, assembly GCF_003597395.2. Taxonomy (NCBI): domain Eukaryota; kingdom Metazoa; phylum Chordata; order Testudines; family Testudinidae; genus Chelonoidis; species Chelonoidis abingdonii. The sequence goes on from NC_133770.1 coordinate 279,702,259, forward strand.
TGTCTTGGGCAGCACTGGTCCCAGTACAGATTCCCGGGGACACCATTATTTATCTCTCTTCATACTGAAAACTGACCATTTTTTTCCTACTCTCTATTTCCTATCTTTTAACCAGTTACTGATCCATGAGAGGACCTTCTCTCTGTTCTGATGACTCCTTACTTTGCTTAAGAGCCTTTGTTAGGGACCTTGTCAAAGGCTTTCTGTAAGTCCAAGTATACTATCTCCACTGGACCGTCTTTGTCCACATGTTTGTTGATCCCCACAAAGAATTCTAATAGATTGGCCAGGCACAATTTCCCTTTACAAAAGCCATGTTGACTCTTCCCCAACAAATTGTTTTGTATGTTTCTAAACCAGCTAATGTTGCAAACAGGGCCACTGATAGGGTTGACAGGTGTCCGGTTTTTGACCAGAACACCCAGTCAAAAAGGGAGCCCAGAGGCTCCGGTCAGCATTGCTGACTGGGCCATTTAAAGCCCAGTTGGCAGGGCTGGCAGGCTCTTTACCTGGCTCCATGTAGCTCCTGGAAGGGGCTAGCATGTCCTGCACTCTGGCTCCTAGGTGAAGGGATGGTCGGGGGGCTCCAGGCGCTGCCCCTACCCCGAGCGCCAGCTCTGCAGCTCCCATTGGCCAGGAACCGCAGCCAATGGGAGCCGCGGAGGCAGTGCCTGCAGATGAGGCAGTACACAGAGCTGCCTGGCTGTGCCCCTGACTAGGAGCCAGAGGGACATGTCACTGCTTCCGGGAGATGCCCAAGGTAAGTGCTGCCTGGAGCCTGAACCCCGTCCCATGCCCAAATTCCTGCCCCAGCCCTGAGCCCACTCCCAAACTCCCTCTCACAGCCTGTACCCCAACCTCTAGCCTTGAGCCCTCTCCCACACCCAAACTTCCTCCCAGAGTCAGCACCCCAACCCCCTGCCCCAGCCCTGATCCCCCTACTGCACTCCAAACCCCTCAGCCCCAGCCCAGAGCCCTCTCCTGTACCCCAAACCCCTTATCCTAGCCCCACCCCAGCCAGAGCCCTCACCCCACCCACACACACTCCAACCCCAGACCAGAGCCATCTCCCACACCCTGAACCCCTCATTTCTGGTCCCACTCCAGAGCCGACACCCCCAGCCCAGAGCCTGTACCCCTTCCCACATCCCAACCCCTTGCCTCAGCCCTGAGCCGCCTCCTGCACCCAAACTCCCTCCCGGAGCCCACACCCACTCCTGCACTCTGAACCCCTTATCCCCAGCCCAGAGCCCCCTGCTGTACCCCAGACCTCTCATCCCCCACCCAAGAGCTGGCACCCCCAGCCAGAGCCCTCAGTCCCCCAACCCCCTACCCCAGCCTGGAGCCCCCTTCTGCACCCTGAACTCCTCAATTTTGCCACGTCCACCACACTCACAGCCAGAGCCCGTACCTTTCCACACTCCCACCCCCTGCCTTGGCCAGAGCCCTCCCAGCTCCGAACCCCTGGGTCCCACCCGCAGCCTGGAGCCTCCTCCTGCACTTCAAAACCCTCATCCTGCCCCACCCCAGAAGCTCACACACCCAGCCAGAGCCCGCCCTCAGCCCTCCCCACTCCCAACCCCCACACTAACCACCAACCAAAAGTTAGCAGTGAAAATTAGTGAGTAAGAGTGGAGGAGAGCGAGCGACAGAGGGAGGGGGGATGAAGTGAGTGGGGACGGGGACTCAGGGAAGGGAAGAGGCAGGAGGCAGGGCAAGTATGTTCACTTTTGTGCAATTAGAAAGTTGGCAGCCTTACCCACTGAGACAGAACACCGTAATCTGTCTGAGACCCATCACTCCTTGCTGTAATTCAGATTAGAATTAGCAGAATTGATGCTACAAACAACAGTTTGCTTGCTTCCTTGTGTCTTGCCTGCCTGACCATTTAAAATGGGAAGAAAGGATTGTAAGTTTGAGAGACAGGTTTGTGTTTTTCCACCAGATTATGCACAATCAATTTTGGGTGGCAAGGGGAAAGAATTGCCTTGTGCACCCAAATTCTAGCACATACAAAGGCCTTTTGTGACCTCGCCAAATCTTTGTTGTAGCAAACCATTACTGTGCATAGAGGGCAATGGCATTATACTGTGTCAAATCTGAGTGGTGAAATATGCTTAGTAGAGGAAGGAGAAGCTCATTCTATCATGTGATCTGAAATGGCAAAGTGTGTTTGTTTGCCATTGTGCCTAATGCCTGATTTAAAAGTAGTAATGCTTAATAAACTGTAAAAGCTCACCTGAAATGTCAGGCATTATATGGATGGACACTGGGAATGAGCACTGTTTTAAAGGTTTTCTAGCAGGGATGAGTGTTTGCAAACTATGCTTATATTCTCACCCACTTTGCAAGCGAGGGGTGCATTGGCCTAAAAGAAACAAGTATCTGAGTCTAAGTTTAATTTCCTGTATTTGAGACTCTTGTCTCAACTCTTGAAGTAGTTATTGTCTCATTTGTTACAAATGAAGCCAACTTCATTGGCTAGCATTCCATAGAGTGCATTTTTGAAAAACTTGACTATATCCACAGTTTAGAGGTTGATGGGAAGGCCGAATTCAGTGTAATTATAATGATGGTTTTTATTTATGAAGTTGCTACCATGGCAGCTAGGGACAGACAATAATTCTTGATCCAGTTCACTGAAGGCAGCATGCTGTTCAGTTTCTTATTATTCTAAATAAATGTGTGGCTTGTGAGAGGTGCTGGGAGACTTTGTATCCTACTGTTATTAAACATTGCTTGTTGTGAGAATAAATATACAAAAAAGATTGTGAGATCCCCACATTCTACAGTGGTGTGGATCATATAAGTTCCAGAGATAGATAAGTGCCTAAGCTAGAAGTCTGTACGTGTAGAGGGAACACAGAAAGGTATAATATCAAATTGCTGCAAGGGATTTTAGCGTACAGTAATGGAAATCACCTGGCAGCACTTCAAAAAAAAATGTCCCCTAGTTGTGGTGTTGCACTTCGATGGCCATCTACAGAATACTTTTGAAAATAATTTTTCCTTTAAACAAGTTACAATAAAATACATTTTAATTAAAAAATGTGACAAGATCAGATTGGATCCCAATTAAACCAGGATATATTTGTACAAAAGCCTCTCATTAAAACTAAGTCCTCTAATCACCACGGGATTAAAAAAATAGAGAGACAAGAAAACCTAACCATTGTAAACCACTCCCTATTCAAGTACTGTATTCTTTGTACCCTTAAAAAAGCAAATCACCACCACCCAAAAGTAATCAGTCACAATGGAGCCATATAGATTTAGCCAGCTGATCTCCATCAAAAGCTTCTCTATCTTTATCTTATAAAGATACTTTTGCACAAGATCTTTCTTATCTTGGAGTGTGTTTCTTTTAAAAACTAGGGGAAGCAAGTTTTATGTTAATATCATCCAGCGCTGACTGTGACTGCAGGGGAACTAATCAAATTTTAGGAAGGAGCTGTAGCAAACAAATTGTTTTCCCCAGTGACAGGAAAAATAAAGGCTGGAGTGCAAGGGTAAGATTTTCAAAATGGGTGCCTGGGGTTCATCTCCTAAATCCATATTTAGGTCCTGACTCGGCCAGGTACTTAAAGATGTGACTAGTACCAAAGACTTCAGTGGGACTGACTGTTCTGTGCTTAAAGCTAGACGTGCTTAAGAACCTGGCTGAATCATGGCCTTAGGTACCAAAATAAGAGGCCTGGTTTTCTTGGGTGCTAAGCACACAGCAGCTACCCTTGGCTTAATTTGAGAGGTACTGGATGCTCAGAACATATGAAAGCCAACCTGTTTATTTAGGAGCCTGAATATGGACTAAGGACTCCTACTTTTTTTTTTTTTTAACATTTTTGAGAGCATAGTTATTGTGCAAATACTGCTGCTGTGTTTCCCCTGTAGTGCGTCCTGCACCCTTCCTTATAGTATTAAGGCACAGAAACCTCAGGAGTTCACTTTTAGTAGAGGGGTTTTAAATCTGGTTTCCTTTAATTCCAAATTGGAACCGGTGGTTTAAAAATGGGAACTATTGACCTGTCATGAGATGCTAAAAAAAGGCTCTAGGCTAACTGAAGTTCACATTTCAGAAACCTTGCCAATTTAAATGAACATATGATAGGTGGCATCAGTGGCAACACAGAGTTAAAGGAGGAAAATAAGGGAAATGGGGAAAACAGCAGTATATTGGGAGTAAGGTTGAAACCACCATGTGAGAGGAAGATTTTAAGCTATCCCATTCTCAGGCCAGGTCTACACGAAGCGTGAAAATCGATTTTAGATATGCAATTTCAGCTATGAGAATAGCGTAGCTGAAATCGATTTATCTAAAATCGATGTACTCACCCATCTTCACCGCGCGGGATCGATGTGCGCGGCTCGCCATGTCGATTCCGGAACTCCGTTGGTTTTGGTGGAGTTCCGGAATCGATGTAAGCGCGCTCAGGGATCGATATATCGCGTCTAGATGAGACGTGATATATCGATCCCCGAGCAATCGATTGTAACGCGCCGATACGGCGCGTCGTATAGACGTGGCCACAGATTACCCTCTCCTGATATGTGAAAAAAGGCTTGGAGAAATAGTGATCCTCCTTCAGCAATGTAAAGAGGAAGTGCATACAGAAGCCCCTGGGAGAAAGGAAATAAAGTCGTTAAATAGTGACCCAACTACATAATAAATATTTAAATCATGTGGCCCATCCATATGTTTTGATAATGCATCTTGATGGGTTGCTACCCATGCAGCCGAAACTTCTGAAGCATTTGATGGCACCTTATTTTATATATATAGTATAAAAAACATTTATTTTGCTTTCCACCTCTGCTAGATTTTCCTATGCAACAGTAATATTACAAACCCTGAGCTTTCAAAAATCATGAGCCGGGCTCCAAAAAATCATGAAATTGACTTAAAAATCATGATTTTTTATTTTTTTTATACTACACACACCAATATGGTTCTTTCTATTTGCCTTCTGGTGCTGAGGCTTTAAGAACTTCAAATATCACAAAATTACAACTGCTGGCAACACTAAGGAGGTATTCAATATGTAAAGGCAGCACAATGGGTGTGTCATCAACAGCAGGGATCAAACCCAGAATCTCTGGATCTGAAAGCATGAACAGCTTATGTGTGAGCTAAAAGACTCATCTCTCTTAGCCAAAGCTGATTCTGCAGGCTTATTGACCTCTCTGTGTGACCCAGTCAGCAGAGAGGGAAAGAGCATCACATTGAAGAAGCATGAGTTACCAATGTACATCATTCATTTTAAAAAGTCTTCTGTTTTTATTGTTCCATTTTATAAGGTATCTACTAAGAACTTTCCTAACTGGTCAATAAGCTACTCAAACAAAAGTCTATTGGGGGGAGGGGGGTGAAGTGGGTATTTGTCATTGAAACACGTCCTTTTGATTATTTGCAGGTTTTTTTTGTTCCTTTCTGTTTGTTTGTTTGTTTTCAAATTAAAAAGTTTTCAGTGCTTGTGAAAGGTGCCAGATTGCTGATGCTGGAAACTGAAGCCCAAAATTCACAGGGCAGGTACAGCAGGGAAAGCTTTTCCACAGCAAACCACCAGCGTGCCTCAACCTTCATTGCAGGAATCACATTTAGAAGTGAGTCGCCGCATATATTTAATCCCTGACATTTCTGCTGAGACTTAAATCAGGCACCGAATGCCCCAACTGTGCAGGTTTACGGGAGGCAGGAGGTGTGGGGAAGGGGGGGTGCTTTTAGCACAATGATAAGTTTTCTCCTCTGTGAAATCCTCTGGGCACTGCCTGACTTCCTGTATCATTTGTGACATCTGCCATATGTTGTGTTTGTCAAGCCAGAGAACAGTGCTTTATGGGCTATTTTTCAACAAACTATAGATCTTTTTAAAAGGTAGTTAAAACTTGTTTCTGTGCTGAATGCCCCGTACAGTAGGAATGTCCAGCAGGTGCATCTGGGCTTAACTCTGTTTTCTTCAACTTTGTAATTCAACTTCAAAAGTATTCATGAGTGCCTGTAAATTGATGGTGTTGCATGGAAAAGGTGATTTTTTTTTTCTAGTTAGGTGGAAGTATTGTACAATTCTCAGTGGAGACAGTCCTATTTGTGGAGAAGACTGGCGCTAGAAACACAAAGTGGTAAACACTTTGTCCTATTGCTTAAGCACTGTAAACATATGAAGAGAAGAAATCAAATGATGAAGGACCTGGCTAGATCCTAGACTGTCCAGTTTCCTTGTGGTCTGGGGACACTTAACCTGGTAGAGTTCTTACCTTATGTTTAAAGTGGATAAAAGTACTTCAGGGTGAGAATGTATTCCGTGTAGGTGGGGAAAAGCTGTCATGGAAGAGATCACAGGAAGGAGAAAGGAAACCCAGGAGGTGCCATTTAGATGTTAACAAATGGAGTTTGTTTCTAAAAGTTGCTAGAATGAAGAGTGATCCTTTAACCCACCCCAGGATAACTCACTCTTCTGTAAAGGCATCAAATTGCTTCAAAAGAGAAGAAACTAAATACTCAAACAAATAATTTTCTCCATGTAAAATCAATTGTGGATGCAGCTGGGGTTTACTCAGTGTAGTGGAGGGTCCTATCTAGAAATACATTTTCTATTCTGTATCTGTAAATCACATGCCTCCCATCTTATGCCCACAGTTAAAGCCAATATAGAGAAAGTTGAATCCAGTGATGGAAATTCAGCCAGCTGAATAGACAGGGAACTAGAGTGGCTAGGGTAATTGTTTTGTAATTTTATACTTTTCCTATTAAGAAAACTCAGTCAAGTTTTTAAAAACCCTTTTTTTAGAAATCCAGTTTGATTATTTTTTTTACACACACCGAACAAAAACAAACAAAAACCACAACTTTACTAGCAACATTTTTTTTACACAGTGCATAATTAACCCGTAGAATTTACTGCCACTGGAAATAATTGAGGCCAAGGATTTGAAGAGGTTAGACATTTCTGTGGCTATTGAGAACACTTACTGTTACAGATAAGTAGGATATTTAAAAATATAGTTTTGGAAAGATATAAACCTTCATGCCATGCTTGCAGAAACAGTCTGTTCCAGTGGATAGAGCACTGAACAAAAAGTATGGAAACAATGATTCCATCCCCAGCTCTGCCACTGATCTGCTGTTTGACTTTGGACAAGTCACTTCACCTCCTGGTGTCCGTTCTTCTGCCCATCCCTTGTCTGTTTAGCCTGTAAGCTCTTCTAGACGGAGACAGTCTCTGACTATGTGCAGTCATCATTCGTGGAACTACCATGCATTACTGTACTGCAAATAATTATGTTTCGGGGTGTAAACTAACCACCAAGTGACAAGGGTTAGAGGAGAAACTTCCCTTTTAGACAAATTATTCCACGATGATTCAAAATACAAAGTCAGGCTGACCTGAGAGGCAGGCTCCTAGAATTGCACTCAGGCACCGAAATATAATCAGCTTGATAAGGTGCTAAGAACCTTAATCTCCTGTTGATTTTACTGGGACTAGTGAGTATCTTTTTATATTTAGGACCCTAAACATGGATTTAAGCACCTAATTTTAAGCTATCAACTGTAAATATTCTGGCTGATGATCCTAGCTGGGAATTTTTTTTTAAAAGTCATGACACACAGTATTTTAGTTTAATATTAAACTTAACTGGGAAAGGACTGTCCATTTGTGTATGTACAATAGCTAGTGTAACCCTGATTCTGTTTGAGGCCTTGGACTCTCAGCAATGCAAATGACAAAGTTTATTTTTCATGATGAAAGTCTTCAAATTGCTGTTGTCTATAGTTTAAAAATCTGCAATGAGAACAAAGTACCTGTGTAAATTATATAACACTTACTAGTATGTCTTGGTTTGATAAGGCGTCTCCCAGTATACATGATTTTATACCATTTATAAGCCCAGATCACTATCACACTGGTCATATACAAGCCAAATTTGTTTAAAGACAAAGGGGAAGATTTTCAATGGCACAGAGGGTAGTTAGTCACACAACTCCTATTGGCTTTAATAATAATAAATACCAACCACTCAAAGTGCATTGCAGTCTATAGTGCATTTATTCTCACAACGTCCCTACTAGGTAGGGCAGTGCTATTATCTCCATTTTACAGATGGGGAACCCTAAAGTTCAAAGAGGCTAAGTAACTTGCCCAAGGTCTCATAGGAGGTCTGTGGCAGAACAGGGAACTCATCTCAGGTTTCCAAAGTCCTAGGCTAGTGCTGTTACCACTGGGTCATCCTTCCTCTGCAGTCAATACCCCCTGGTGCCTTTGAAAATGTCCCCTCCTCCCACCCACCGTCCCAACGCCCCCAAAAAACAACATGGAGTCTTGTTCAGTAGTTAATTGACAGGCTAGGGTGATGAAGACCAGTCACTAGTGATTTGGGGTGCATCCTTTAAAGGTACCTTAAGGAGTATCTTAAGAGGGCCTGATTTTCAGATAGTGCTGAGCACCAGCTGTCGGAAAGTCAGGCCCTTTGTACTGTCCCAGGTCGGGTGCCGAAAAAGTAGAGCACCCAGAATCACTAGTCGCTTTTGGAATCTTGACCATATGATTTTATAAGAAAGAAACTACAAATCACTTTTTTTGTTTAGAATTCTAGGTGTCAAAAAACAGCCATAATCATGAATACCTGGATGTTCTCAAATTGTGTTCTGTTTATAGCACTGTAATTTTTTTTTTAAGTTTCATTTTGTTACTACTAACATACATGAAGCAAAAATAACAGAATAATTCAAATTATTCAGAAGTTTCTTTAACATTAACCTAGTAAATTTACATTTCCACCCAAGTATTATAAATCTTATTCAGAACCCTCACCTTCTAATTCCACTTTCTTTTAATTCCATTTTATTCAACCTACAAAGAATCAAAAGGGTCTCAAGCCTCTAGCCAGCTACAACATGAATAAAAGTTTAGAACAGAGTTTCTCAAACAGAGGTTGCCACTTGTGTAAGGAAAGCCCCTGGCGGGCGGGCCGGTGTGTTTACCTGCCCCATCCGCAGGCCCAGCAAATCGCAGCTCCCACTGGCTGCGGATCGCTACTCTGGGCCAATGGGAGCTGCTGGAAGTGGCGGCCAGTAAGTCCCTTGGCCGGATCTGTGGACGGGACAGATAAACACACCGGCCCAGCCCGTAAGGGGCTTTCCCTACACAAGCAGCAACCCCTGTTTGAGAAACCCTGGTTTAGAAGATCTAGATTGTATTCCCCAACACATTGTCCCAATGTAAACTGTGCTCCAACTTCCAAGTATGAGATCTCCCCAAATTTTTTCCTTCTACTACTATTTTCTTCTGTAAATCATGTAAGTTATAACCAGCTGCTATATATGAACTTACTTATGGGTCTCATTTGCCCTGGTCCACTTGTGCTTATTCCCCTTTACATTATTAGAAAATGTGCTAAGCATGTAATTACAGTAGAATGTAATGGCATTTTCGCTATCCTAGTTGATATGCTTTTTTATATTACTGTAACAGCTGCACGCTAAAAACAGTTGTGGGGGGAGGAAACACTATCCCGTGTAGGTTCCTTTTCATACCCTGAAATGTAACTCTCATCCCACATCCCTGGATTTGTAAAGGAATAAATATTATCTCAACATTATGAACATTCATTTAGCTTTTCTAAATGGGGACAGGATAATAACTCTAATATACTGCACACCTTTACCATCTCCCCCTCCCATGGTCTTTGTGTGGTGAAAAATAAGGCAAGGAATGTATGATGATTGATCATGTAATGTTAATTAAAATCTGTTCTGGCCTAAACTTCTCGAGTATGACTTTTGCATAGCCATGCCTCTTGAAATTAAGTGTTTCAAAGTCAAGCATGCACATCCACGCTTTGAATCTTGTAGATGATGTGCAGGCACAAGTCTGAAAGGTATGGGGAGAGGGAGCCATCAATGAAGCAAGTCAGAAATTAACTAGCCAGTTCAGGTATAGAATAGTTGCAGTATTGTAGAGTGCTTGGCTTTAGAGTACTGACAGTGGTAAGAAATTCTGCTGATAAGAGGAAATCAATGCAACTGATTTTCTACTTTATAAAGTGCCTGTGCAGTCTGTGAGTTGGTAGAAACAATATCTGAATGGCATCTAAGAGTAATGAATGTAGACTGTAATTGTTTTTCAATCAGATTGTTTTGTTGCACTATAAACTGGGATAATATCCTGAAACCTGAAGGCATAAAGACTTGGCTGCTCTCTGTCAGAGATGTCCCTAACGTGTGTTCCCCAGCTGCTTCATCTGTAACTCACTGCGAGGAACGAGTTCCAAAGAAAAGAATTGGAGAACTGTGTGAGGCAGTTCAGAACTCAGTGAAATTAGACATCCGATCTGGGGCATTGTTTCTTGTAGCTTTTTTGTTGTTATAGTTTTGAGTCATAGGGCGCAATTCATTCCTTGAGTTGTGGTGATTTGTTGTGTTCAGGAAATTTATTATCAAGAACATACTTTTTATGGAGATTAGGCTACTGAGCAATTAAACCAAAAGATTAGTAAAAAAAAAAAAAATCCCAACCCTCCCTGTTCAAAGTGACAACACCACTCCCACCCTTTCTTGGAAATGAAACCCCAATTTTTTGTTCGTTCATTTGAATTTATATTTTCTTTTGATTATTGTTGTTCTTTTCCCTGCCACAAATGTCTGGATGAAGGCAGGTACTGGGGTCCCTCTGTGTTGATGTATGGCAGAGCAGACAACTGAGTAAGATAGATCAGTTAGATTCTGTTAGCATGATAAGCCATACAAGTGATGCCAAAGTGTGTCGGGGAGAGGGATGTAATTTTTCTTTAAAAAAAAAAAAAAAAAAAAGACGAACAGACCTCTTGGGTATCAATCTGCAGTAGGTACGATTCACCGAAGATAGGGTTTCAAACAGTTTGGGGTTTCATCCCTTACCCATTTGTCAGATCTGGCCAATTTTGATACTATTGTAGGATGCTGTATAGCATAGTCCCATTTCTGGTGTCTCTCTCCTTTCTCCCAGAGTTACGAAGATTTTCCTTATTGCTTTTTAAGGAGAGGTTTCTTAGAATTTCTGATGACATGAGGAAATACCTTTCTCACGCCCCTCATATTCTGCATGTTGGAGTCAAAGGCACCTCTCATCTTCTCTGTCACATTGGTTGCAGTTGCTCTTCTCTGGGTTTTGGCTTTGCTTTGTGCAAATGGGCAGTATCCCAACTACATGGGAAATTTCCACTCTGCTGCTTCCTCTGGGGAGCCAGCTTAGAGGGAGCACTGTTCCTCAAGCAGATAATTGTGAGGAGGGAGCCCCAAAGTAGAAATTAGGAGGTGCAACTGGCCCGTGGTTAGGGCCACAAGTGTTGAAAGAAAGGGATGTGAGTGTATGAAGAGGGGCTAATGCCCACTTCTCAAGAGGCTCAGCGTTCAGCAGGTAAAGAATTTTGATTCTTGGTCTGATCATTCCTAGGCTAGAACAACTCCTGAAGCCAGGTCTACACTAGAAACTTTTGACAGTACAGAAATGTCAGATAGGGGAGTGGATTTTTTTTTTTACATTTCTATGCCCGCAAAAGCCCTATTGTAGATACAGTTATACTGGCATGAAAGTCGTTTTGCCAGTAGAACTTATTTACCTCAGGGAACAGGCATAAGCTATGTCAGTAAAAGCACTTTTTTGCCGGTATAAGCTGCATCTATACTGGAAGGATTTGCTGGTATAGTTACACTGGTATAGTTATACTGGGAAACCTTTTCTAGTGTAGATCTGGCCTAAGCATTGGTTCATTTTTCGCAGCCTGTTGCACTGTATGGTTCTTAAGAACTCATCAGTGGCCCCATTCTTGCCCTCTGTTCAGTGCCTAAGGAAACAGCTAAGAAGTCTGGGGCTTTTTCTCACATGGATGCACAAAATCAGTTGACACTCTGTCCCCAAGTCTGGCTCTGTGGAGCCATTTTCCTATTTAAAAAGTCATTGTGAGGGGGAAGTTGAGTTATTCTGACCCAGAACTAAACAGTAACAAAGCCGTTCACTGTGGCCGCTCATGCAAATGCTGTAATGGATTTTTGAGAAGATATATTTAAAGGAGCAGGTCACTTTTGACCTGGACAATTCCAGCTCAAATCAGTTGTCAGTAGCAGGGCCAAGGAAAGATGCTTTTTAACACACACACACACACACACACACACACACACACACACACACACACACACACACACACACACACACACACACACACACACACACACACACGGCTTGGACCAAGCTCCGGCACTTGTTGTCTTTAGCTTTTTGAGTATTAGCTCATGAAATACCAGGATTTTGTGTTCTAGTGTGGCAAAACAAAAAGGAAATATGGCAGCTCAGGTTGAGGGGATGGGGGTGCAGGAAGGAGGCCAGGGTTTGGCTGTGTGAAGTCTATATTTCATCCCCATGTTCAGATGAGTCATGTATGCTTGGCCTGAACGAGTCACTGGTCTAAGGCCTCTCTGCCTGTTGTGCTCGCTGAGGCCTAGTTCCATGGCCCCTGTGGTGGAGCACCAGTAACAACAGCTCATCTCTGCACCCCCACACTGCCTGCAACTGCTTCTGTTAACAAAAGCAACTGAAAGGAAGGTCAATGGATTCCCAATGATAATGAAACATAAACAACAAAACAGGCTGGGTTGTGGTGAGGGAGGCTGTGCATGACTAGGGCAAAAAAAAATAATCCATTCTTGGCAAAACACCATTGGCTTCATACCAGGGATGAATTTGGCCCCTAAAAATCATAGTATTTTTGAAAAATTAAATGAAGGCTGTGAGATGAAGTTTAACTTTTTTGTTTTCTACGTAGGTTGGTTTGTTGCTGTGGAACAAAGCTAGGCTGTAGCTGAATGAGTTTGGGGTTTGATTGATTTTAAATCATTACTAGTTACAGAAACAGCCATCTGTTGGTACAATGTGGTGACTCATGCCAGCACAGTGGTTCTCAACCAGGGGTCCAGGGCCCCCTAAGGGGCCACGAGCAGGTTTCAGGGGGGCCACCAAGCAGGGCAAGCATTAGACTTGCTGGAGCCCAGGATAGAAAGCCGATGCCCACTGCATGGGGCTGAAGCCCAGGGCCCTGATCCCTGCCACCCAGGGTTGAAGCCAAAGCCTGAGCAGTGTGGCTTCGTGGAACCCCTCTGACATGGGGCCTCAGGCAGTCACCCTGCTTGCTATCCCCTAACACCAGCCCTGGCTTCTATTTGCAGAAAGCCAGTTGTTGTGGCACAAGTGAGCCATGGAGATTTTATAGCATGTTGAGGGGCCTCCAAAAGAAGAAGGTTGAGAACCCCTGTGCTAGCAAGTTGGTATTATTCCTTAGCGGCTGATCTAGTTAACTTTTAAGCACAGGAGAGTCTGAGGTGCCCGTTTCAGAGGAGCAGAGGCAGAATCATTTAACAACCTGTCAGAAAACCCAAGGAAGCTAAAAGCCATCTTTTGTGGGCTTTGATGTCCTGATAAGATGCTTCCTTTTGAAAGCTCTGAGACACTTGTGTTATTTTCTCTGACATTCCCAGTGAAAAGCTATTAAATTAGATGTGGCAGCCCCTCCAAATTCATATGATGTGATTCTTTGAGATTTGGCATATGTGATCTTCATTTGTTATGAGAACTGACTGGTAGCTTCAGGGCTGGAGGGGGCTTCTTAACAATTTTATATTAATTTATCCCAAATGAGACGTGAGCCAAGGTATTGGAGGGACAGGCACCATGGACATCTGAATTTACAGTGTCTCTACACTTTGGCAGACATCCCATCGAGGAGGTCAAGTGCTGGAGAAATGTTTTCCTCACCCTGACAGCAAAAGGCAATGTATGCATCAGCTGGTTTGAGATGCATCTTCACGGGCCCCCTATTTTTCCTCCTCTTGCAGGCAGGCCATCTCACGTAAAAGTCAAGGGGTCAAAGTGGTTTTCTGTGCCATCACAGAGATCTCACTGATGTCTGGGACTGGGAAGAACTTCTGTGGATCTTTTCCTGCAAGTAAACAGGGATGATCAGAATAGAGTTTACTTTTTACAAATCTCTAAAGGGAAGCATCCAGTTTGTCCTTAATTTGCACATAGGGTCACAATTTTTTTTTGAGCAGAAAAACTAATTCTTAAAAATAAATTTACAAACTGTAAGTTAAAAGGAAAAAAAAGTCTTTCCACATCATTCTCCGTAAGAGCTATTTGAGACCATGCCCAACTGGAGCCTTGTACAATTTTTAGCCTTAATTACAATCTTAACTGGAACAATGTCTTGCTTTCTTCTACATCTATCTATCTATCCATCTGTCCGTGTAGCTATTTATAATGTACCCATCATTTTGGTATCTCAGCTCCTCCACTCTATCCGAGCATCCTCACATGCACACGTTCAATAAGTCTTGTTCTGGCTTTGATGCCTCTTAGATTCTCTTTCTGTTGCTGATTTTATCACATGGTTCTTTTAGAGAAAATAAAACAAAATCAGAATAAAACAAAACATGTTCTTAGGGAGGCACTGTTGCCTAGTGGATAGAGCACTAGACTTTGGAATTGGGAAAGCTGGGTTCCAGTCCTGTCTCTGCCACTGGTGTGCTTGGGGACCTTGGGAAAGTCACTTCATCTTTCTGTGCCCCAGTTTTGCCACCTGTAAAGTGGGGATAATGATAATGCAGGGGTAATGCACTTTGAGCTCTGTGGCTGAAGAACTAGGTGGTATTATTATTTCAAAGTGGTGAAGCGAAAAGTGAGAAAGGGAGATGACTAAAAACCAAAGTGGCCTCTTTGTCTCTGTCTCTGTCTGTCTGTCTGTCTCTCTCTCTCTTTTAATCTTTATTTTAGAACAATAATAGTGGAAGCTTAGAAATAATTATAAAATGGTTCTGCAGTTGTATTTCATTGAGTGATGTCTGGATTTTGCCATGGTATGGAAACTGAAACATATAAGAAGAATTATTTCAGGGAAATTCTGTGGCCTGTTATGCAACAGATCAGACTAGATCAAATTGGTCCCTTCTGGCTTTATAAACTATTAATAAACTGACTGTGATCACTGCAGTATAAAAATGAGTTTCTTCTATGAGCAAATTTGAATTTGTTATTTTTGATGGAATAATCTGTCACATATGAAAGGGGGATGAGGATAGATGGTCTTGTATCCCCCAGCACTTTTCTAACAATCTCTCAGCACCACCAGTGGTAGCAAAAGATTTCACAGTTGCAGCATCTAACGCAGCTCTGAGCAGATTTAGGCACAATGGTGGTAAAAATGGATGAGCCCTTTTTTACTTCCACAAAACAAATGTTGCTACCAGTGATGCTCAGTGGAGACAGGGGCCTGCAGTAAAAATGGTATGTGACCATGTAAGTAAAGTCAGTATCATAATGCACATAATGCAACCTGAATTCGGCCCCCTGGTCTGAACTCTTCAAATAAAAAGAGAACTCTTATAGGAGTCAATCCAGATGTGTACAGTACTCCAATGTATCGCATCAGACTCTGCAAGGCTTTGGGATATGGACAGCATTATCCTTTCTGGTGTACAATATTGGCGCTCTCAGGTCAGAGGAGCGTGAACATAATAGCTCTGATTCAACAAAGCATTTCAGCATATGCTTAACCTGAAACACATGAAACAGTCCCATCCCTATTTATTGAAGCACCTAAAGATGTGCTTAATTCCCATTGAGTCCCAATGGGACTTAAACATGTGCTTAACATTAAGCACATCCGTCAGTGCTTTGCCGAACTGGGGCCAATATGCATTAGCATACTTCCCCAGCATGCCAAAGCATCGTCTCTGTTAGTATGTAGAACAGAGCTGTCCATACTAATAAAAGGTGATGAGAGGAAGCTGACTGTGACCGAGGGTATGGCTGCACTACGGGATTATTCCAATTTTACAGAAACCGATTTTTGTAAACAGATTGTATAAAGTCGAGGGCACGCGGCCACACTAAGCACATTAATTCGGCAGCGTGCATCCATGTACCAAGGCTAGCGTCGACTTCTGGAGCGTTGCACTGTGGGTAGCTATCCCATAGTTCCCACAGTCTCCCTCGCCCATTGGAATTCTGGGTTGAGATCCCAATGCCTGATGAGGCCAAAAATTTGTCGCAGATGGTTATGGGTAAATGTCGTCAGTCAATCCTCCCTCAGTCAATCATTTTGCGCCCTTTTCCCTGGATTGCCCGGGCAGAACTGTGGGATAGCTACAGATAGCTGCAGTCATCAGTCGCCCCTCCCTTCGTGAGCGTCCATTTGATTCTTTGGCTTTCCGGTACGCTTGTCTCAGCTCCTTAAGTTTCATGCAGCACTGTGTTGAGTCCCTGTTGTGGCCTCTGTCCATCATAGCCTTGGAGATTTTTTCAAATGTTTTGGCATTTTGTCTATTGGAACGGAGTTCTGATAGAACAGATTTATCTCCCCATACAGAGATCAGATCCAGGATCTCCCGTACGATCCATGCTGATTCTGGGACTGCATGGTCACCTGTGCTGATCAGCTCTCCACGCTGGGCAAACAGGAAATAAAATTGAAAAGTTCGCGGGGCTTTTCCTGTCTACCTGGCCACTGCATCCGAGTTCAGATTGCTGTCCAGAGCGATCACAGTGGTGCACTGTGGAATAGCTCCCGGAGGCCAATACCGTCGAATTGCGGCCACACTAACCCTAATTCGAAATGGCAATACCGATTTCAGCGCTACTCCCCTCGTGGGGGAGGAGTACAGATATCGATATTAAGAGCCTTTTATACCGAAGTAAAGGGCTTTGTTATGTAGATGGGTGCAGGGTTAATTTGGTTTAACGCTGCTAAATTCGAGATAAACTCATATTGTAGACCAGGCCCAAGACAGCATGGATCTATGCTGAGAAGTCTATTATGTAACAAACAGCATCTTCAGCTGTGTTCTCCTCCACACTTTTGCTGTACCATTTTAATAATTCACATTTAGTGAGAGCCTTTTGTGCCCAGGTGCTCCACACTGTGAAATATAGGGAATCGCTTCACCCACCACTCAAATGCAGGCCCTTTTGGGGCTGGAATGCCATAGCTGTTTAATAGTGCACAGTAACCCTGGACAGGAGAACATCGTATCCAGTTAAAACTGCCATGCAATGTTATATCATTATTTAATTTAGATTCCTCCAATGTCTCTGCTAGGCTCTGGACTCCTCTCAGCATTTAAAAACATGCAATTAGAAATTTTAAAATATTTCCATACAGGACCTTGATCCATAAATTCTCCAATTAATAGTCCCCCTACAAAAATAAAGACCCTCTACCTACTCATCCTTACGTCCCCTTCCGTATACAGCTCCTCCGTCTATGAACCTTGGCTGCCTCTTAGTAAAGATTAGTTCTGAAGCATGCACAGAAGTTTACAGAATCCAGGCTCTGACAGACCAAGGAAGGAAGCAAATTGGAGTTAAGGATCCCTCAAAGAAAACAGTCTGTCGGTAGGAGGCTTCAGTTCAAGTGCTTGTCTTTGCTGATCACTGGCAACATTGCATAAGGAGAAGAGTCACTCAACTGAGTCCCAAATCATTCAGTGTTTTATAACTTAAAACCAGCACCTTGAGCTCCACCCAGAAATTTACATGAAAGCAGTTCTCTGGTGTTATGTGCTTCTGCCTGATGCACCGTACATTAAGTGGGCAGTCACATTCTGCACTAGCTTGAGCTCTTGAGTGGTCCCAAAGCGAACCAAACCCAGGTTTGATTGTGAATTAGAGAAATGCCTCTGCAGGTGAGTGAGATGCACTTTCAGGACTGAGCCATTGGAAATGTGAACGGCATTTGCAAGATTTTTAAAGCCTATTTCTGAAGTAGCGTCACCTGAGTTTGAACTGGAGAGTTAAATCCATTGGCATGGAAGCCAATGGATTAGCAGTTATTTTGGGTTTATGCCTGTGTAACCAAGAGCAGAATTTTGATCTTTTTTGAGTTTGACCTGGTTTCCAGCAGTGCTGAGCGTCCATAGCTCCATCTAACTTCAACAGGAACATCAGGTTCTCAGCACCTCTGAAAAATCTGCCATTATTACCTAGAAACAGATATTTTCAGAAGGTCTCTATGTCCCTTTAACTCCTCCATTTACTTACAAGTGAAATTTACACTGACATTAATATTTTGGTTTAGGTACATTAAGTTGTTGTGACACTTAAATTCCATCCCCTTTATCAGCACAGAGATATCATAATACAGCTTGTGTCATTTTGTTCTTGTTTGCTATTCTACTGACTGGTGTTGATGTCATGTTCTTTAAAAAATAAAACATTAACTTAAAAAAATCCATGCAGAACATCAGGACTTCAAAATCCTAAAATATGTGAATCCAATCCCTGAAATAGTTAAATAGAGCTAAGGAAATCCTTCAGAAAAATTCAATATATAACTTACAGTTTTATCATAACACCAGTAGGAACAAAGTATAGTATGGGTGGGTGGATGTGTGTGTGTGTGAGAGAGAGAGAGAGAGAGAAATGGGCCTTCTAGAAATTTCCCTCGGTCATTTTTATCGATTTTCAGTGAAAAGCGTTCTTTAAGAAAACTTTATTTATATCGCTGTAACTTGTAGCATCTTCACAAAGGGCTGATGCAGCAATTAGCTGTCTATTTTAGTCTACTCTAAATCAAGACGTAGCATTTCAAAATTGAGTGGCTGTGTATAAAATAAATATTTGCTTTTCCCTAGCTCTCTTTTTTTCCATTCTGCATGTACCAACACAAGTGAGACTACCCTATATCTAATCACCCTGGATTAGTAACCACACTCATTCAGTAGCTGTATACTTACTATGCAAGCCACCGTATGACGTAATTAAGTTTCATATAAAACACATTCAGTTTTAAAATAGTACGCTTAAAAATAATGGTAATAGAAGCTGGAGCCTCTAAAGAAGGATACATGTATAAATACTGTGTATCTTCTTCCTTGCCCAGCTAAATTTGTTGGCTCTGTAATGGGTCTTAAACATTATGTCTGATCATCTTGACTTCTGTTCCCATGCCATTTTCTACCTTTAATGCATTTTTCATTCTGAGATGCTCATTTCTTTTGTCAGCTAGATCCTGCCCTTGAATTAATTGGGAAAAGAATATTAGATGTTCTCATGCCTTGTAACACATGAAGCAAACCAGTGTTTTCACATTCATCTGTCTACTAGAAGGAAAAGAGAGTGTTCAGCATTATCCAGGGTTGAATCCTAGATGCATGTGTTTTGGGGGCTGACTTTTTTTTTTTTTTTTAATGCATTATAAATAAAAATCTAATTGTGTGTTTTGTTTTGCAGGTGTAATGCAGCCCAGTATGTTTGGGGGTTGGAGCTGACGATCACAGATGGCACTTAAACTCTTTTGGAAACATACCAGGCCATAACATTCAAGGAAAATCAGAGCCATTAGAGAGGGCTTCTTTGGGTTTGTTCCCCCAAAAGAGAGTCACCGTCTGAAACAGTTGCACACCATAATAGGTGCTATGGCTAGCAAAAGAAAGTCAACAACTCCATGTATGCTGCGATCACCTGAATTAATGGAGCAGGCTGTTCCTGAGGATGGAGAAGTCTTAAAAGAAAGAGATGCTGGCACTCCCCAGCAGGATTCTAAAGGTGGCTGGGCTGCTGATACAGAAAACTCTGTAAAAGAATGTGAAGTGATGGATGGAAAAGTCTCAGTTGAGAATCAATCCAAGAAACCCCAAGGTGGTTATGAATGTAAATACTGTCCTTATTCAACACAAAACCTAAATGAATTTACGGAGCATGTTGACACACAGCATCCAAATGTAATCCTCAACCCTCTCTACGTGTGTGCTGAATGTAACTTTACAACCAAAAAATATGATTCCTTATCTGATCACAACACAAAATATCACCTGGGAGAGAATAATTTTAAACTGAAATTAATCAAACGCAATAATCAGACTGTGTTAGAGCAATCCATTGAGACAACCAATAATGTTGTCACTGTCACAAACAGTGGATTAGAAAATGCAGAGTATGATGAAGCCCTTCATGCTGAGATCAATGTAAGTAAAACCCCAGTTATGAAACAGGGAAGGCCTAAAGTCGAGACCAAGAAGGGTCCCAAAAAGACAGAAGAGGGAGGTATGGAAAACCATGTTGATGGGACCCTCCCCCATGTCATTACAGAAACCACTGAATCTATTGCTTGTATCAACGGAGCTGACTTTCTTCATGATGTATTGGCTCATGTTATGCCCTCTGTACAGCTGCCACCAAATATCAACCTTGTCCCCAAGGTCCCGGTCCCTCTGAACAGTACCAAATACAACTGTGCACTGGACACTAATGCAACCATGATCAACTCCTTTAATAAATTTCCTTACCCAACACAAGCAGAGCTGTCATGGTTGACAGCAGCATCAAAACATCCAGAGGAGCAAATCCGAATCTGGTTTGCTACCCAGCGTTTGAAGCATGGAATAAGTTGGTCACCAGAAGAGGTAGAAGAGGCAAGAAAGAAGATGTTTAATGGAACCATCCAGTCAGTGCCCCAAACCATCACTGTCCTGCCAGCTCATCTGACAGCTGCAAAAATGCCACAGCCAATTATCCAAACAGCTGTACCTTGCCAGATACTCGGCCAGACTGGCCTGGTTTTGACTCAAGTGTCAAATGGATCGACAGTTTCTTGCTCACCGATTACACTTGCTGTTGCTGCTAATCATGGACAGAAACGGACAATACAGACCTTGTCAGGTGCCCCAGAAGTCAAGCGTCCACATATAGTTCATGTGCCTGAGGTCTCACCCAAGCTGAATGCTGCTCCATTGACACCAACAAATGACCGAAAAAAGACCAAGGAACAGATAGCAGAACTAAAGTCTAGTTTTATCATGAGCCAATTTCCTGACGATGCAGAAGTCTACAGGCTAATAGAAGTAACCGGTCTCTCCAGAAGCGAGATCAAGAAGTGGTTCAGTGATCACAGATACAGAAGTCAAAGGGGCATTGTTCACATCACTAGTGAATCTATAGCAAAAGATCAGTTAGCCATTGCAGCTGCCCGGCATGGGCGTACATACCACACATACACAGATTTCACACCCCAGAGGTTCAAAGAGAAAACACAAGAGCAGCTTAGAATTCTTGAAGAAAGTTTTCTTAGAAGCTCTTTTCCAACCCAAGGAGAATTGGACAGACTTAGAGTGGAAACCAAGCTGAGTAGAAGAGAGGTTGATTCCTGGTTCTCTGAGAGGAGAAAGCTAAGAGATAGCATGGAACAAGCTGTCTTGGACTCTATGGGATCCAACAAAAAAAATAAAGATCAGGGACTTCATAATGGTACAATAAGCCAGACTGAGCTGCTGAATAGCTCCCAGCTACCCAGTTCTTTGTCCGAATCCGAATCCTCCACAGCATTTAACAAAAAAAACCAAGAGCAGATTCACTTGCTGAAGAGCACATTTGCAAGAACCCAGTGGCCATCACCCCAGGAGTATGACCAGTTAGCAGCTCAAACTGGGCTCATTAGAACTGAAATAGTCCGCTGGTTCAAGGAGAATCGATCCTCCCTAAGAACTGGGACATTAAAATGGATTGACCGATACCAACAGCAGTATGTTGCGGAGGGTCATAATGAGCAAAAACAGACAAAGGGATTAAAACAAAATGAGAGTCCAAAGAACAGTAACCAGGTGTCTCAGCAGCATTACCAGGAGCACAAAAAGCTGAATGAAGAGAACGTGGGCAAACTAGTCATGAGATCAACAGAAGACTATGAGCCACCAAAAGACTCTTTGTTAGGCAATCAAACTGAGGACAGATTGGAATGCAACAGCCAAGACGGCCACGGTAGTGAGGAAAATGAGGATGCTGGAGATGTGAACTGGGTGGAGGTGACAGTAGGGGATGATGATGCTGTCTCGGACTGTACAGACAGCTGGAGTCAAACTGCACCTGAAGGCCAAGCTGAGTTAGGAGATTTTGATTCTGAAAGTGTATCTGGAGAGAATTCCCATATTTAAACAGGTAACACTACCACTGCCTTGTTAGTCTGACCTAGCCTCAGTCCTGACAAGAGTCAACAGCCTCTTTTTAATTTAAATCCCAGGAGTGCTTTCCTGGTGCATGTTATGTGTCTACTGGATTTCTGAGCACAAGGGAAGCTGTCCTGTCTTCTGTAGATTAAACTAAATATTTAATATGGGAGGGATTGGGAACATTTTCTTTGTTTGTTGTGTTTTTGGTGTTTGTCATGTACTGGGTAAGAGAAGACGCTTGGAATAACTCATTAAGCTGAAACACTCTCCCTTTAATTGACCTCACGTAACCTCTTTAGAGTTTGATATAAAGCATGCCGATGAAGCCATACAAAGAAAAAGTAGGTAACCATAGTTACTAATATCCATGTTGCTCACATAATAATCATCTCCAGTGAATAGCAGCCATGACTATTTTTGCAACAGGTCAGCATGGATCTTGGCTCAGCAGCAGTCTGCCCTGCTCAGAGAAGAGGTCGAGATGTTGCCTGGGCCCAGTTCAAAAACATTCTTTTGTTACTTGCAACAGCAAGTAACAATATGTTGAGCCAAGTGGGAACAGAAATGACTTGTGCAAATGAGCTGTCTTCCTCCTGCAGATGAGGGGACCTTTCTAATGTTAAACACACAGGGACAGGGGCACTGTATTCTAGAAGCGCAGGAATTACTCCAGTCCAAGGCTTGTATGTGGGTTAGCAGTTTTTCTTCACAAGAGTCTCACTGTAAAAGTGAACTGCAGGGGATTTGCTAAGGAGATTTCTAATTCTAAGCTCTCTCTGTGTAAAAGGGAGTGTGGTTTGAAGACTTGGAACCAGTTTCTGGTCTCAGTTATACAAATGTAAATCTGGAATAATTCCATTGACTTCTTTGGACTTCATTGACTTCCTGAGTTCATTGAAGTTACTCCAGATTTACCCTAGTGTAACTGAGGTAACTGAATCTGTTAATGGTATCTCCTTAAACTATCCTCTCCTTAGTCCATTAGATCAATAAAGTAGCATGTATGTGTTAGAAATTTATTGTTAAATAATATCTGTTTTGCCGATTATTAACAATTTTCCATTGACCTACAATAAATGCAAAACGTGCAATTTCTAGCAAACCCAGAAAATTCAAAGCTATGACTGACGCTTAGCACTGTCTACACTAGAAAATTGTGCTGTTTAGTTGAATTGAACCACTGTAAGCTACTCATCCTGGCTTAGTGCAAAATCTTCAGCTTGTCTACTTGAAGCATATTTCCAAAAGTCCCCAGCACATCACCCCTTCGTGATAATCTGAAGATGTAACAACAATTTTGAAAATAATGCAGATTTTTTAAACTATCATTTTGTAAAATTAAATGGCACCAGTATGGCAAAAAATATTTGTAACTAAAAAGGCCATCGAGATAGCATGAAATGCACCATATTAAAAAAAAAAATTGTGCATTAAATTTTCAGAAGCTGCAGTAGCTTAAAGTAAGAAAATGATCCTGAGCACAGGAGATGATGCATATTGCATAGAGTGGTCACTGATGGGGTTATAGGTGCATTGTGGGACTGTGCTGGAAGAACTAATTGCAACAGTGCAGATGCAGTTGCCTGTACTTTTAGTCCATTCTACCACTGCGGCAATATAGCATTCATTGATCCTTAGACTTGTTCTGAGAAAGAGTATTTGCAGTGGTGCTGATAACACTGGTACACCATTGCAACAACTTTTGCATGCAGAGATAGTCTTAGTGTGATGTGTTCAGAGACTTTTTTAAAATATAAAACATATTTTAACATCTGTTAAATTTCAACTAGTTTATCTTTTTGACAAGGAATTTTCATATAAAGACTAGTAAAGTAAAAGTACATTTAAGAAAGAGTGATTCTATCATATACAGGTTTGGGTTAATAGGACTTTCACCTATTAGATTATTCAAGAAATGAAGACTTTGCCCTCTGTTAATATCTTCATTTCTTAGCACATTGGCCGTAGTGCTGGATAAAAGCCTGAAGCCTTTGTCTATTTTGTTTTCCTTCATACAAATCTATCACTTCAGTACTCAAAATGTGAGCCCATGCCCTCTAGTGGCGGAATGTGAGGTTCTTCTGACATGCTTGGCACTATTAGTTGGTATGTTTGCCTAAAAGTAGTGCACTGCTTGTACTCTTCTGGCTCTGGCAACCCCTGAAATATCACTGCAAGCTCTTGGAGGCACACACAGAAAATTAGGGTTGGAAGGGTCCTGAGAAGGTCATCTAGTCCAACCCCCAGCTTAAAGCAGGACCAATCCCCAGACAAATTTTTTGGCCCCCTGAAGCATTAATCTCACAACCCTGGGATTTAGCAGGCCAATGCTCAAGCCGCTGAGCTATCCCTCAACAGTGGAACACTCATCTCATCTGCTAAACACATATGACTGATTTCAAATTGGGAGGAAAAGAAAATAATTGTTCATTTTTTCCACGAGACAGATTGTTCTAATTTTCTTCTTCTTTTTTTTTTTTTTTTAATCTTTGACCCCTCTTCATAGCAGGTTTTGTACAACTTGGTTGTATTAAAAACTAAACCTAAATTTTGGTCCTAACTCACCTAATGCTGGACCAGATTCTTTTCTCAGTTTAAAGCAGTGCAAGTCCAGAGTAACTCAGTTAAAGTCACTGGAAGTACCCTGGTTTTCCCCGACTCAAAATATGCCTCTCCAACAGCCCACAACAGCACTATACATCAGTTTAAGACAGAAAGTGACGATTAATACTGTATCTTGTCAAAGCGGAGGAGGAGTCTTACTAAGCAGAATATTATTATCCAAACTGGAATTTGACTAAAGGATTGACTGTGAGGGGAATTAATAATAACAATAGATGTCTAATTATCGATTGATCATTGCGTAAATAGCGTGATACCTTCTTTTCCTAATGTGATTAGATGCAATTAAATTGAAAACTAGTTAAATTTGAGACTGAGTAGTGTTTATGAACTTTGAAACCTACAAAAATTAAATAAGATGCCATAATCTCAGTGCTTTTTCTCATACCCAGAACGTCAACTGAAAATGAGTGATTTTTTTTTTGTTAATTTAACAATAGCATTTTAGAAATCCACTCCCAGATATTACTTTAAACTAAATGTTTTCAGTATCCGTTTTTTATACTTCTGTTATCTGCAGAGTTCATGTCAAATTTCCCTAAAAATTGATAAACATTTCACATATTTCTTAGGTTATTCTTAATGGATAAATGTAATTTGAGTAGGTCCTTAAATTATTAGTAGCTATATAGTGAACGTTTCTTTAGAGAGTGAAAGAGAAGGGGATTTTCAGAAGCATTTGGTGTTCCCCAGACTCTACTCCCAGTGAAGTCAATGGGAGCTTTACTGCTGACTGATTTCAGTGGGAAGAGAGTTTGGTCAATACTGAATGATTTTGAAAATTCCACCCATAGAATATAAAAAGATTTATTATTAAATCATATACCATAGGATCACAAGGCCTGTACCGTTAAGGAGCCTACAGTTTAAGGGCTAAGAATTCACTCCTGCCAGGTGCTGAGTGCCTCCTGCAAGGTGCATTGAAGACAATGATTTTGAAGGTGCTCTGCCCCAAATGAGACCCTTAATTCTACTCACAATGATGTCAGTGGGCCTGATTCTGATATGATTTGCACCACTTTTATATCGATGTAGTTCCATTGATCTCAGTTTACAATTTGTGCTAGTAAGACAAGCAGAATTTGGTCCTAAATACAACACAGATATGGGCAGGCGTGAGAGTGGGAACAGATAATGCCAGCAAGGTTAGTAATTACTGCTGGTTTTCTTCACACTGCTGTCTCCCACTGGCGCGGTCCCAAGACCAGTTTCTCTCCGAAGCAGGGCTTTTTACTTTCAAAGACCACCAGTACAAAGATGTGGGTTTTTCCCTTTTCTGACAGTTGCATGAGCTTGCTGTTTAGATCTGTTACCATCGTCTATGACAGGGATCGGCAGCCTTTGGCACGCAGCTCTCCAGGGTAAGCACCCTGGTGGGCCGGGCCGGGTTGAGCCGGGCCAGTTTGTTTACCTGCCACATCTGCAGGTTTGGCCAATCGCAGCTCCCACTGGCCACGGTTTGCCATTCCAGGCCAATGAGGGTGGCGGCTAGCACATCCCTCGGCCCGCACCGGTTCCCACAGTCCCTATTGGCCTGGAGCAGCGACTCAGAGCCAGTGGGAGCCACAATCCGTGGAACCCGTAGACACAGCAGGTAAACAAACCGGCCCAGGCCACCGGGGTGCTTCCCCTGGTGAGCCGTGTGCCAAGGGTCACCGATCCCTGGCCTATGAGAATCTTATTCCTCAGCTGCTGAAACACTTCCATGTGCCTTCTTTGTTCTCGGCAGTCCATATCTCCACCACAGTCTTCTCTGCTGTCTCACTGCAGGGGTGGGGCAGGGTGTTCCTTGCTTGCAAGTGAGTCAGGCCCAGAGCGGTGCTTCGCAGACATTTACCAAAGGCAACCTGGGAAGTGCTTACAAAAAAGTTTCCAACTTGCTGTTTGCCAAATGTACACATTACTTTGTGCGTTCAGCCCCTGAACTGCACAGTGCCTGCTGGTGCCCTCAGCTTCCTTTGACTTCAGTGAGAGTTGAACACACTCAGCCTGTCACATAGCCTGGCCCAGCTCTAGATGGGTGGTTGGTTTGGTAAAAGGATAGTTGCAATATTGGGGTTTCCCTCCCTTTTCATTCAAGTTCTCATTTCTTTAGGGATTTAGGGCTATATCCTAAAAGGCATCTGCCGCTGGCACTATTGATGTCATTGCATGTTGGAATAAGGACTGCAGGGGTGGGCCCTAAGTGCTTGATCCTGTTCCTACTAAAGTCAGTACAAGTTTTGCCACTGACCTCAGCAGGGGTTGGATGAACCCAAAATGGTCTAAAATGGCCTGTAGGTTTGATCCTGAGATGCTGAGCACTTACAACGCCCACTGAACTCAATGCGGCGTTTGGTGCTCAGTGCCTCTCAGGAGCAAGGTGTAAATCCCTAAATAGATGAAACAACTCAGTCTGATACAACATTTGCAAATTCCATTTGATTTCAGTGGGAGTTTTGCTAAGCAAAGACAACAGGGCCTGGGAATTTTTTTACCGCCTGTGTGTGTGCACCATTTCACACTAACAGACTGGTTTGCCCTGCATCCTGAATGCTCTCAGAAAATAAGACTAGTTGGCAATATTAACAAAAGGTCTGGAATGAATGACTCGCGCAAAGTTTTTAAACATGCTTTAGCACAATGGTGTTTGATGGGTTTTGAAAACTGTACAGGATCTGCCTGGCTGTCACTGCTGGACTCACTTCAGAGTAAACTGATGTTTGCACTTTCACCCGGACTCAACGCTTCACTAATTTTCATATTTCAAAACAAATCTCTACTGTAAGAACCTCATTGTAAATTGCTCCAGTACATCCCCATCTGAAATGCCATGAGAACTCAGGGTGTCTCTTAGTTTGTTGAGAGGTTTGTTAAATCCCTGCTTCAAGAAGAGTCCGTTACTCATGAGGCATTGGGGCCAATAAACCACAGGAAAGCTAGCAAGAGAGGGTAGCCCTGAAACTATGTGACATAGAGGGGCCTGATTCTTCATTACCTTGCATTTTGTGTAATCACTGACATCTGTTCAGAACAATAGCGTATTATACCCACTTCACAGAAGCGTCAGTGACTACACAAGGTACAAGGCAGTGAAGAATCAGACCCTCCTAAATCATGCAGATTTAGTGAAGAATCAGGCCTATTTTATGTTAGCATTAGAAATCTGTATGGGGAAGTATCAGTTAAATGCTCCGTAAATTGTAAAACTCTGGCACATTGGGAAGGTCTCAAGGTACAGTTAATGTAAAATATAATAGCACTATAAATGTGAAGAGGAACATTGACAGTGCGAATGTGTGCTCATCATTTATTTAAAAAATAAAATATTTCTCATTTTTGATTTTTGTAGGGATGTCCATCAGTCGTGCTGTCATGATAATCAAGGGGGAAAAATGTCTCTGAAAACAAGATAACCGTCTATTTTCCTACTTGGGACAAGATAACCAATATGTTGCAACTCTGAGTCGAACCACGCTTGCAGAGGCACAGTGAGAAATACCGTGGAGCACTGATATGGAATTGTTTGTAGTGCCAAAGTCCTACTACCGCATTAAAGAAGAAAGGGTCCTTGTACATAGGTTTCTCCCTAGCTTCCCTTCCCCTCACCGTCCTCCTCTACTGGAACTAATTTGTACAAAGTGGGAATTTTGTTACCTTTTTAACTGGTGCAAGTTACTTTTTCAGATCATCCCATTGCAAGGTTTGGGGGCTTTTTGTTTTTAGAATTAGTAACCACTATATCTGCTTCGGTTTTAAAATATTAAAACTTTGAAATCTTTTCAATGTGGTGCATCAGTAGCTGGTCCTGGATTTTCACCCGAATGACGGTTTACATTTCAGCCCACTGAATGAATCAAGGGGTTTGTGGTGGTGTTGCTTGTTCAACTTTCTTTAAAAAACAAAAACAAAATACCCGCTGCTGGCTAAATTATTTAACTCGCCACATTTCTGTGCAATGGAGGGGCAAATCTCCTTTCCAACTGTTGTATCTCACCCTTGCCCAACCATCAAATGCCAGCTAGAGCCACAGACCTCTGACGACCTTAATAGCATGCCTCTGTCTTATTTGAGCACCTTTTTTATTTCCTTTTTACATGCATTACAGCCCCCAAAAGGAGTGACAATGGGGAAATGAAGATTCTTCATAAATGAACTTGTTCATATTTCTTTAGTCGGTACAAAGATGGATTATATTTTTTTGTCTGCCCTTCAGCTTTAGATGTTGTAGTGCACAACATACGTTTCCTTTAACTCTGGCCACTAAATGTTAGATCAGTTCTAGATCCCCGAGTGCACTTTTTTCAAATAGCCCTACCCTTTTTATTTTAGAGTGAGCCAGCACGCATGAAAGAGAGCTGGTAAAAGTGTTGCAATCTGACTAGTTGTCTTTTGGAGACACCCATATTTCAGTACACTGCACAAATATAATTCTAGGGAATTTGAATAAAATCAACTTTTCTAACTTGTTGCTCATTTGTTGTAACTCAATAAAACAAAGACTGAACATTTTTTGTAACCTTTTCCTTTTTTTTTTTTTTTTTAATTTAAAATCTCTGCACTGTGGATGGGAGCTAAATACCTTATTGGTCGTGACTAGTCATCGCTAAGTGTGGCTTTTACTAGCCACCTGGATGGCACTGGAGTGACTGAGGCTTAAAATGGAGCCACCTCAAGCTAGCTTTATTATAACAAGGTTGTTTAGTTCATTGTTGAAAGGGATAGATGGTTTGGGAATTAACTTCCATTGTCCCTCTGTTTACTTAAGGCTAGTTTGTGCAATCCTTACTCTCCTTTTGGTGAGCACTTGCTCACATGAGTAATCCCATTGAGCTGAATGAGTCTAATTGCATGTGTAAATTCACTCATGTGCGAGTGAAAATTGCAGTCTAGTCTTTATATAGCATCTTTGCTTAGAGCCTGCTCCCCTTGCAGTCAACAGGAAATTTTAAAAATTGACTCCAGTGGGGATTTCTGGCCCATAGATACTGCAGCAATGGAATGCTAGAGATGAATTTCAGAGAGCTCTCTTTTACAGGTTAGAAATTGTAACCAAAATTAGTTGCCACTGCTTACAGCTTTGTTTATTTGAGGGGACGATTGATGCTTTTAACTGCCATTTTGCACTGCTTGATAATAACTACTTGGGAGCTTAAAATTGAAATTTGATGTCTTCTGTTGTGTTTGCAGACAAGATTTTCGGGCTCAGTTCTCTTTTCTTTTAACCAGCCACGTTCTCATTGATTTCAGTAGGAATTTTAGGGCCATCTTTTTGTTATCACACCTAGCACATTGGGGTTGGGATTCATGACTGGAGCTCCTACATCCTATACTCCTAGGGAAATTCTGTGCTACTGCGCAATGCAGAATTTTGCAGAAATTAATGTTGTGCACACAGAATTTCCTTTCCCCACAGAAATGGTCAGCAGTGCTGCTGGCCACCACTAGGGGCCACTGGACCCTGCAGAATCCACCTTACACATAGAAGCTTGTGGGAGGGAGAGGGCACTAGAGAGTCCCTGGCAGCTGCAATTCCCAGCATGCCCTATGGAAAGGAGAGGGCAGAGTGCAGGAAACTCTGTGCAAGCCTGAGATCGAGCATCAGGCTGTTTCTCCCTCTGGATCCCTGGGCTCTGGGGCGGAGGGGAATGAGAGTTCGGGCAACCGGGGGGGCCTGCATCTGGGCTCTGGGGGGAAGGATGGGGTACAGGTATCTGGGCTTGGGGGGCCCCCATGGTTGGGCTCCGGGGAGGAGGGGGTTTGGATGTATTGGTTGGGGGAGCTCGCAGGTATGCTCGGTGGAGGAAGGGTTGTGGGTGTCTGCCCCCCCGGCTGGGCTCTGGCAGGGGGAAGGGAGCAGAGAAACAGGAACTGGGTTGTCATAGGGGTTTCTTTAACTCTCTATGTCTGAGGGAAATTTTGTGTGTCTGTATTGTTGCAGACATACTTGCTGACGTATTTTGAAATAAATTACCAAAATAATTGAAACTGGTGTGATGACGTAGTGTTATTTTGACAAACAAAATTTGCAGAATTTTAAAAATATTGTGCACAGAATTTTTATTTTTTTGGCATAGAATTTTTAATTTTTTGGTGCAGAATGCCCCCAGGAGTGATACTACAACAATACAAATAGTAAATACTAATACCATCCTCAGGTCCTTTAATTTGTTGTTGCCTGGTTGGTTGTCAGTGGTGGGTTGCTAGCTCTTTTCCTCTGCAGCTAATCAAAACAGTCATGATGCTGGCAGGTTAAAGTACCTTGTCAAACTCTAAAAGCAATTCTGAAAACTTCACAACGTTCTCTTTGCCAGAGAACGTTGCGAAGGCCAAGACTATAACAGGGTTTAAAAAAAGAACTAGATAAATTCATAGAGGATAGATCCACCAATGGCTATTATTCACATGGGTTGAGATGGTGTCCCTAGTCCCTTGCCAGAAGCTGGGAATGGGCGACAGGGGATAGATCACTTGATGATTACCTGATCTGTTCATTCCCTCAGAAGTACCTGCCATTGGCCACTGTTGGAAGACACAATACTGGACTAGATGGACCTTTGGTCTGACCCAGTATGAACGTTCTTATATTTTAAGGTTTTAACATGGAAAAACTGCTTCTGTTTCCTTTTTAGCTTAAAATGGATTTCTAGCATATCCCAGTTCAGCACAATAAATTGTTTTACTGCCCACATGGATGGCTGAGCAAGATTACAAAGGAGGTTCTTCAGTCAAGCTCGTCAAAAAAAAAATTGTTTAGTTCATAATGAAGCCCTGGATACATTTCTGTCAGATGATAAATACCAGTGTGTAATAGGAATACCAGATGTTCTGTACTAATCTTCAGGGACTGGTTGGATTTGGGATGTTGGACTAGGGCCATCTCATTACAGACTAATGGAAAGAGTCCATTAACATCAAGGTCTGTCATTCACTTTAAGTCCAAGGTTGCCTCTGTGGTGTACTTTGACACTTTCTCCGTTGTTTATTACTTTAGATCATCATCATCATCAGCTAGGATGAGTCTTGGGTTATAGAAAGCTTGGTGGGCCAGATCCTCAGTTGTTGTGAACAGATGTAGCTCCACTGATTTCTTTGAAGCTACACTGATTTACACCAACTGAGCTGACCTTAAGGATGGAAAGAATATGAACACCATGGATCCCAAATTTCACCTGCTTTAACTATATTAAAAGAACATTAATAAGGCTGCCAAGTCAAGCACTACGAAGTTAGAAGATGCCTGAATTCACGTTGCCTGTGCAACCTTAACTCTGCCATCTTGTGCACACACATTATGATCTAGTCTTTAATTACATGATCACATGCTATTTTTTCCATAGAACTTCATTCAGTCCACAGGATGGACGGTGCTTATTGAATGAGCAGCTATTCAATATTTTGTTTTTCCCTAAGTATTCAGTGTGTGGCCCTAGACTTTATTTGCTGCAAACTATTCAAACCCTGCTATGCAAATTTATTAATTTCCTCGTGGGCTTTTCTCTGGCACTCATCACTTTAATATCTGGTGCTTCACAAGTATTAATGAATTTATTTTCACAACATCCTTGTGAGGAGAGCATGGTATTATGCCACAGAGGAGGAGCTGAGACACAGAGAGATTAAGGTCAAAAGTTTCTAAGAGTTTTGGGTGCCCAATTTGAGTTGTGTAGAACCTGATTTTTAAGAGTACTTCACATTATATAGTACTTAATTTTTCAAAGCATAACTCCCATTGACATCAGTTGCAGCTGTGAGTGCTCAGCAATCTGCATAGTGGACCCCAGGATCTCAAGTCAGGCACCCAGAAAATGAGGAACACACAGTTAGTGCCCAGCTGTGAAAAGTTTTGGTTTAAGTGACTTGCCCCGGATCACATAGGCACTCTGTGGCAGAAGCAGGGATAGAATTAAAATCTCCATAGGAGCATTTGGCTACCTTAATCATGTGACCGTCCTTTCTCTTCCTGCAGTCCCCTGCCCGATTCCCAACTCACCTTTCAACCCGACACCAAGTGGCAGGACCTGCTGCCATCAAAGGAGGGAGAGGACTCCCAGGGGGCCAGTCTGTGTTTTCCTTTGGTCCAATGGCCCACCAGGGCTATCAGCTGACAGCTCCTTCATGGAGCCATGAGCATGTACCTGGCACAATTCACAGACTTCCCCAACACTTGCCCCTTTTCCAGCGAGAGGGAGACCCTGGCACACCTAGAGGTGTCAGGTTGCAGCCCCTCTTCTGGCTCGTCCAGAACCTCTTACTGAGGTTCTCTCTGCACTTCTCTTCACACCTTCTGATCCTGGCACACTCTATCTGTAGTCCCACAAATTTGCAAGACTGCCTCATCAATCTCCTGGTGCTGGCCAAGATGGCCGTCCATCACTCCAGGAGGAGGAAGCTTGTCAGAGGGGTGTTCTGCGACTGTGGGGCCTATTTCTGGTCTCTTACCCGATCACACCTGTGGGCAGAGGTCCTCTAGTCAGTATTCACTGACTTCCTTGATACCTTTAAGCACTGTTGGGGGTTCTGTCTGCTCAGTGTCCCCTTCTGGACACCTGATTTTTGCCCAGTGACCTTCATTCTGGTCCCTGTTTTTTCATTCATTTTTGCCAGTTATCAGTTGTTCCGTAGAATCAATGGTTCCTTCCCCATAATTGAGGGGAGGGCCTTTAGTTTTGCGCAGGCCTAGACCTACCTGTTCCAGTACTTTCAAATAGGACTCACCTCTATGAAAGAAGGGTCTTGTGTAATCTGAGGCAAGTTCTGCTACCCATCTCAAAGCACCCTACCATCCTCAGCACCATTCTTTTTTCCATTTGTCCCCTATTCAGGAAATATAATAAACTGCATGCTCCAAATGTTGCTTGTCTGTTTTTCGCAAGCATCAATCTGTCTCCTGTCTGTGTGCCTCACTCTGCTTGTTACACCTTGCAACTCCTGGATGTCACACAGTCTGGGTCCTTGGCTAGGTGTGAGCTCCATTTGATTATGTCCCTCTGCTGCAGCAGATCTGATGTGCCAGTTCACTTGGCAGCCCAGATAATTTTAACGAGTGTTTCATTTCTGTAGTAGTATTTCTCTGGCCCTTCAGCCCTCTGAATCTGATCCACTTAGGTTGCTGTTGCTCTCCTAAGTGCCCTGAAGCCTATATAGGCTAGAGTTGCCAGGTGCCCAGTTTTCATCCTAACACCCAGTCGCAAAGGGACCCTCTTCCCAGCCCTCCGAAAATGAGTGAGTGAGGCTGGGGGAGAGCGAGTGATAGAGGGAGAAGGCATGGCATGAACTGGGCAGGGCCTCAGAGAAGGGGCGGGGCAAGGGTGTTTGGTTTTGTTTGGTCATAAAGTTAGCAACCCGCTCAGTAATGTTGTTTTTAGTTAAAGAGTACTTCCCACATCACAGACAACTCTGAAAAAAAAAATTGTGGCTTATCTTCCCTCAGCCCCCTCTGATGGACTTGTGTGGATTCACCACCTTCCTCAAACAAGGAAGACCTGTTCCACTGTCTGACACCTTTAGAGTGACCAGATGGCCTGATTTTATAGGGACAGTCCTGCTATTCGGAGCTTTTTCTTATATAGGTGCCTATTACCCTCCTACCCCTGTCCCGATTTTTCACACTTTCTATCTGGTCACCCTAGACACCTTCCCCCCACCCACCCCCTTTTACTAGTAAGGTGACATCACCATGGCTGCAGGCAGAGGCTGCTAGACACTTACTTGTTACCATTCCTACTACGGCTTTGAGCAACACCTGCCACCCAGGTAAACCCTACAGAGAAGCCTACAGGAGATGCTGGGGAGGGAGCAGGATGGCGGCTGGAGAAGTGCTATGCTGGGCTGTAGGGCATTCAGAGAGAGGAGAGCGAGTGTAAGGGACTGGTGGATTTGGAGGATGGGGCACTTGTGGAATTTGAGCAAGGGCAAGAGCATGGTATTGGTGGACTTGAAGAAGTGGGGGAATGTGTGACACTGATGGATTTGGGGGTGGGGAGTGGTTAGTATAGTTTGTTCAGGACATGCGACTTGCAGACCTCTCAACTGTAAGGCACTGTGGGATAGATTCTCCCTGTCCTATTGCAGGGCATCCTCAGATGGCTTTCCCCAGGAGTGGACACAGGCTGCCGGCCTGTGGTTCTGCTCCCCTCCAAGCAACAGAGAGGCCTGGAAGGGGAGCTGCCCAATGGAAGCAGACAAACTCCCAGGGGGAGGAGTGATAATATGAAGCTATTACCATTATCACCAGTGGAGCGAAGGGAGCAGAGCCAGCCCTGAGTAGCTTGTGATCTTTCCACTTCCTCTTCCCCCACCCCTGAAAAAAGTAGTATGGCTTGGCTCAGCTCCCTCCCTTCCTCTGATCCCCTTCCCCATCTTAAATCTTTCAGCTCCCATCCTGGGCAATGCCCCAGAGATACAGGAGCAGCTGGGACAGGAGTCTCTGGGCCAAGAAGACAGCAGAGGTGCAGCAACAAGGTAAGGAGGGGCTGAGCCAGCAGGAATTGAGAAAGGAGGGTAAGAGCGGCCTTGCAAGGGTGTAGGGTATATGTGGATGCTTATGGGGGTGGAAAAAGCTGCACTATTTGACTTAAGGCACAGCCTAGGGAGGGACCCCCAGTTGGGTGCCAAGTGGCCAAAATGTGGTGTCTGTATTTTGTTGCCTGTTAGGCTCTACTGTAGTGGATGGCTTACAATGGTTTCAAAATATAAAATCTGGTTGTCTCACTACTGTGAATCAAATTAACCAATTTTCAATCTGTTACTGACTTTCCCCTGCCCTCTAAATTAATCTGTAACAGAAAACTGGTTGATTTTATTCACAGAAGGAGCAAATCCCTTAGAAATAGATTTTATACTTAAAACCATGCTAAGCTGTCAATTATGGTATGACACGCAATCCAACACAGGTGTTGCACCTTTGGATGGCTTGTGTCATATGCTGGAGGTTGAGCAGTATGCTTTCATATATTTGCCTGCTGAGCCAAAAAGCTTTTGCGGGAGACCCTTGTTAAAATTTTGGCCACAGGTCACTGCCTAGCCCTCAGGACACCCGCAGAACAGAAACAGAATTTTCAACGTTATCCCAATGAAAAGCATTCATGAGGCAATTTTGTCGTCCCTGCATTTTTTAAGTGTCAAAGACCTTACTGGAGAGACCCTGCAAAAAATTCAAAGTTCTAAATCTCAAAAACTCTAACCTTTGAAAACTTCATGCTCTGCGTCACATATATAATTAGTTGGCAAGGTGACTGGGTCAGAGACTTTGTCTTGCTGTGTGTTCTGTGAAGCACCTAGGCCCGGGATCACCTGGGAGGCAGGAGATCCAGGTTCTTGAATCAGGGATGTGACTCTGGCTTTCCCACATCTAGGTTATAACTTCCAGGCTATTCTGGGATGCGGTGGAGGGAAGGGCACTCTCCTCTCCTTTTGACCAGAAATTCCATCCTGGACCTGAAAAACCATTTCCTGACTAAAGCTTCATTGAAACTGGTACGTTCCCGCTAAAAAGTTTTGGTTTTGACAAATCAGCATTTTTCAATGAAAAACTGCTTTGTCAAAAATTTCCTGGTTAGCTCTAAACACAAGCTAGCAGGCCTTTACCTCAGGTTAAGAACTCACTGTTTTATCTACAGAAGAAAAGGCCTTCTAGCAGATGTTTAGGTTTCACATGTTTTTAGAACATACCCTATGAAAGAGCAATAAAGATTGAGAGGTGTGGGGGAACAGAAGTCTCTATAGTTAGGTTTTCCTTTACTGCAGATTCATAATTAGTGGATTGCATGGTTCCACAACATAGTTCTGAAATGCTTGTACTATAACATAAAACCTAACAAATTCAGAGAAAGAGAATTTATAAGGAGATAAGAGGAGGAAAAGGCAACCCAAAAGATGAGGCAGTGTTTCTGGGGTGTTGTTACACAGCTGAACCATATCTAAATTAGATTATTACAAGCACTGGTGGAGGAGGGATGACTTCAGTGACCAATAAATTGCCAGATCTGGTCACAGAAAGTACATTATTCGTGCAGTTGGTGAAAGCAATTTTTTCATAGTTTCACTGTTTGGAGCAGAGAGTTGACCTAATGCTCTAAATTAGCAGTTATACTGTATTATAGTTCTCATTATTTAAACAAGATCACCACATGGCCAGTAAACTGCGAAATGTAACTGGGGTATCTGTAAACACCTCCAAAATGGTCCTTCTCTCTCTTTTTACACTGTAAACACTGCATAATCCCACATGTGATATACTATATTAATATTCAGCATGTTTCACTTTCACAAACCTTACTTAATCCAGGAAGGTTTCCGTGAGGTAGGTCAGTTTATAGGTGAGGAGATTAAGGCAGAGTGCTATATGTAAGCAGGGGTATGGTCCCACTACTGTGAGGAACTTTCCTGGTTTATACACTACCCCAGTGGATTTGACTAGTGAAAGGATCTGAGTCCTCATTCCCACTCCCTTTACCCAGAGACCTACCTGACCTCAAGGACTCCCCTTCCTCCCTCCCATGAAGCAGAGTCCTTGTAACCCTGACAAGGCTGGGCCCAGGATTCCTGGGGAGCTTGACACCCAGTGCTGTTGTGGTCACTTAGGAGAGGGGCTAGAGTGTCCCCACTCCGGGGTGCTCTCTCCTCCCCGGACACTTCCCTGACCCACTGATCGTTGCGTATCGTTCAAAGCAAATACAATTTATTAAACAGCAACCACTAAAAAAATAAGAAAAAAATGGAAAAGATTAAAGGAAACAAGTAACCCCACTCTGTGGGCATGGGGCCACCACAAGCAGCCGTCTCTGGAACGTAAGGAAAGTTCATAGTCTGTTCCTTGCGTGTCCCAGGCCCTTGCTTGGTTGTGCTTGGTGATACGGCAGGTCGGACACTGGTTCTGACAGTGGCTGCACGTCCTCAGGCTCTAGGGGGCAGGGCCTTTCTTCCCAGCGTCGCCTTCCCTCTCCTCACCCCCGTTGGGCTTATGATCTCCTCCAAGTCTGGCTGCAAGCCCTCTTGGCTGGTGGCAACTCCCTGCACTGGGACCTCGCTGGCCAGGGTTCCCCTTCACTCTCCTCAGTCTTTCACTGTGCTCAGTTCTGGACTTCTCCAGATACAACTCCACACTGTCTCAGCGTTGTTGCTCTGCTCTATGGGCTGCTTCTCTATCCCCTCTGGCTGCTGTGCCTCAGCTTCCAGTTCAGCTCTGCTCGCTGGGCTGCTTCTCTGGACCCTCTGGCTCTGGCTGCTGCTGCTGTTCTGCTCCCAGCTCAGCTCTACTCCCTGGGCTGCTTCTCTGGACCCTCTGGCTCTGGCTGCTGCTGTTCTGTTCCCAGTTCTGCTCTGCTCCCTGGCTGCTGCGGCTCAGTTCCTTCTGCTCCCAGCTAAGCTCTGCTCTCTGGACCCTCTGGCTTGGCTGCTGCAGCTCTGCTCCCAGCTCAGCTCCACTACTCTCTCCTTAGCTTGGCCTGCTCTGGCTCAGGCAGCACCAGCTCAGGCAGAGAAGGGGACCCCCGCCTCCTGACTCCCTTATTGGTCTGCCTGCCCTGTCAATTGGCCTGACCTGGAGCACTGGCCCCTTCCCATTTGCCCTGGGGACTGTCAATCTCAGGATCTTGATTTTTCATCAGCCCTTCCCCTTTCCTTTGGTACTGGGAGAGTTCCAAACCCAAGTCAACTCAAAATCCCACTAAGTCAGTAAAGGGCCAGCAGTCCTCTGACAAATATAAGATTTTCACAATAAATCTGTGTTAGACTTGGGACTAAACAGTTTAGGATTTCCTCATTCTGAATCCTGCACTCCCCTGAGGCTGAGAGACTGTTCTTCTGTATTACTATGTAGAACTCATTATTGTCATCATCACTGTTTTGCCTCTTACTTCAGACCAAGTTAAAAGAGAAGGGAAACTTTCCAAGAGGTGAAAGCATGAGGGGCAGAAAATAGGTGTACTGGGTTTATCAACTTCTAAGGCATAGGGCAGTGTCCTGATTTGTATTTCAGACACACTCATCCCATGCTTCTGTCTTAGCATCACCTGTTCCCTGGCAGAAGATGAGTTCTCAGATTTACTGCCCTATCCAACCTGAAGTATCTCCCTTCAAGCCACTGAGTCTCTTTCAGTCTCACCCTAAAACCTTCTTTCTGGCTCCAGTTTATGACTGACACTCTCTGAGCATTTTGTGGCCCACTTGGAGCTGCTGAGCACTTTGAGAATATGGCCCCAAAACTCAGTCACGCTGACACTTCAATCTGATAATGTTTCTGTTCCTATTACTGCTGAGGGAGAATTTCTTTCCCTTTTAAAATTGAAACTTGCAGAGTGCCTCTGGGTGTTTCATAATGCATTAGTATGCATAGCGTATGTGATTAAATCCCTCTCAGTACTAAAACCATCATTGTCTCCTCAGCTCAAGTGAGATAGAGCGGCTCATCCTTTCCGGTTCTGTCCGCACCACTCATATGCTGTCACTAATGTCAAAAGAGACTTACTTATAAGTAGGCATTTATATATATGTATATGCACGCACACACACACACAAATACAATACTTTCCTTTTCTTTCAAGACCCCAACCTCTAATCCCAACAGGAGCATTTAGTCTAGACTACGGTGCAGCAGGATAGTGCTGATTAATGATTATGCAATTCTCCAGGGTGCTGGAAATAATCAACTTTGCCTTATGCCTCAATATGCTCCCAAGATGTGCATTAAAGAATACAATTGAGTCTTATTGCCTAACTGTTAAACCTCTTCTTCCCTATTGTCTATTAATTGTGACCACACCTACAATTTAATTCAGGTTTACTGACTACTCCTTAACATAGTCCGTTGTCTGCTACTTTCTCTTTTCAGGTTCCTCCAGCCAGTTCTTAACATTTCCTGCATATGAGTTGTTTGTAGCTTCGCTCTTTGATCCAGATTCTCTGTTGATTTAGTGAGGGATCAAATTCTCCCCATAGATATGTGTGCACAACCCCCATTAAGTCAACAGGAGTTGAGCATATCTAGCTGAGAGGCATAATTTTAACCTACAAAGCCACGGAGTCTCACTGCAGTTCATGGGTGTGCACGGAGTATAAATCAGCAATAATTTTTTCTGTTGCTGTTATTCATCCATATCTGTTTGTACACATGGCCCAGCTGAGTGGCCTCAGTGTCCTAGGCACTGCACAAACATAAGGGACAGTGCATGCCCTGAAGAATTTACCATGTACATAGGCAACATAGACAAAAGATGTGAGAAGGATGGTATATTATCCCCATTATACAGATGGGGAACTGAGACACAGGAGTTGTACAAGAAGTATGTGGCAGGGCTGGGAACTGAACCCAAATCTTACAAGTCCCAGTGCAGTGTTTTAACTACAAGCTCTTCTTTGAGTGATGGTCCCTATTGTATTCCACTGAGGGTTAAACACATGTGCTATGCACCCAGAGCCAGAGCTTTTAATGATAGTAGATTCTGTTGGTCCACACACGCAGCCTTGCTTTGCCTCATGGTCTTGTCCGAGGCGATAACAGGCAGTGCAGACTAGCCGCACCCTCAATCTCTATCACTGCCGCATGGTCTGAGTTGAAGCTGCTAGTGTCCTCTCATCACTGATGCACTTTAAAAAAAAAAAAAAAAAATTTTAGATTTGTACTTTTTTTGTTGTTGTTTTTAGGGTTAGATTTTAGGAATTAAGAAATTCTGGGAACTCCATTATCTACAGTTTCCCACACACACACTCCATAACCCCACCCCAGCACCCACAAGTAGATACTAGATTATGCGGAAGATGCCAGAGTTCAAGATCAGCGCTTCCTGCCTGACAAGCACCAATGCTGCCTGTACTGCTTGGGAGAAGCACACATTTCATCCACATGCAGTATCTGCCTCTCCTTCCCAAGCCGTATCCCGGAAGGCCAGGCTCTCTGCCTCAAGAAGCACCTCCTGGAGGTTGCCAGGAAGCTGCAGTTGGACCTGCCTGGAGGACAAGGACAGTAAACGACTGGGCTTTCTGGGGCACAAGGTCTTCTCATCAGCTGGCCTTCAATTTCAGATTTCCAGCTACCAGGCACTATTAGCTAAATATGACGTTCTCAATTACAGCAAACTGGCAGACTTTAGAGACAAGCTTCCCCAGCAGGATCCT
The DNA here is from genome assembly GCF_003597395.2 of Chelonoidis abingdonii. NCBI lineage: Eukaryota > Metazoa > Chordata > Testudines > Testudinidae > Chelonoidis > Chelonoidis abingdonii. Next base: position 279,742,937 of record NC_133770.1, read on the forward strand.
GCCCGCTTCCAGGCTATCTTGGAGGAGGGTAAGCTAGTCATGAGGATGATACCACTTCACACACAATAGCCATGGGAATCGTCACGAGGAGGGAATCATGGCTGCATTCGTCTGGTTTCCCCAGGGAGGACCTCCCTATTAATGAGTCCCACCTCTTCAATCAAAAGACTGACGATTCTCTCCACTCTCTAAAGGATTCCAGAGACACTCTACAATCTCTGGGTATCTACACACCAGCACTCAAATCCAAGTTCTTCCATCCACTGCCTGCACAGCAGTTCAGAGCTCCTCAGTTCTTCCATCAATGGCCCTACAATCCTGGCAAATGGCAGAAGACACAGATCCCATCCTTTAGGTCCATCGTCATAGTCTTCAGCATTGCATACTCAGTCTTCGCAGAAGCGATATTTCTGAGTGCACCTAGAGAGCCACCAACCCCATACCTCCTGCTATATACCCAATCCACGCCCTCTGGGGGGTGTCTAACACTCTTTTTACCAGTTTGCAGTGCAATGACAATGGACAAATGGGTCCTGGATGTCATTCAACATCGCTATGCAATCGAGTTCACAATGCTGCCTCATCCACAACCTGCCCCAAGGACCATCCTTGTGACAATATCCTCACCCTAGAGGTGGACTCCCTACTGCAAAGGGGAGCGATAAAATCTTTTCCTCCAACCTATCAGGGTGCAGGATTTTATTCCACGTATTTCCTAGTACCCAAGGGTATATGGAGACCAATCTTAGAGCTCCGTCATCTCAACTGGTTCATACACAAGCCGAAGTTTCATATGGTCACCTTAGCAGCCATCTTCTCTTTATTAGAAAAAGGCACGTGGTTTAAAGCTCTCAATATGTAGGATGCCTATTTTAACATCGACATCCATCCATCTAGCTCACGGAAGGTTCTTGAGATTCACAGTCAGCCTTCGGCATTTCCAATAGAGGATCCTACCGTTCAGACTCACCATGGCTCCATGGGTCTTCACCAAAATTTTCTCTGTAGTAGCAGCTGACCTCCAGCATCAGGGGGTCCTTTATATTCCCATATCTCAACAACTGGCTCCTAGCAGTGCGATCCATGGCATAGGCTCAAGTCTCGACCTCCACATTGCTCATTCTCCTTCTCCCTAGGGGTGAGTGTAAAAATCAAAAAATCGATTTTAGAGCCCACACAGTCCCTAGAATTCATTGGAGCCTTCACTGATGTGGTTTTGATGTTAGCCTGCCTACCAAGGGACAGATTTCAGATCCTGCAGAACCTGATTGCCAAAGTAGTCATCAGTTCTTCTGTCCTAATGAGGACTTGCCTTTCCCGCCTTGGCCACATGGTGGCCTGCACATATGTCACCACCTGTGTTTATCTGCACCTTTGCTGCCTTCAGCTGTGGCTCCAGAAGGTCTGTTCTCCCAAGCAACATATCGTGGACCTCCTGCTGACAGTTCCCCCCGCTGTACTCTCCTGACAAATCCGGTTCAGATCTGCACCAGGATACCCTTCCTTACGTCCTCCACGGACATGATGATCATCACAGATGCATCACTTACTGGATAGGGTGCCCACCTGGGTGAGCACATGACACATGGGACTTGGACCACTTGAGAATCCAGGATGCACATCAACATTCTGGTATTGAGGGTGTCATGCATTTCTCCCATCAATTCGCTCTCATCATGTCCTCCTGTTGGACAACACTACCACCATTTATTACATCAACAAACAAGGAGAGCATGTAGTCGCCGGCATGTTGTGCGGAAGCACGTTGGTTGTGGGATTAGTCCATTGCCCACAAGATCTTGTTGTCAGAAACCTATCTTCCAGGGACTCAGAATATGACTGCAGATTCTCTCAGCAAGAAATTTGTGATCAACCACGAATGTGAGCTCCACGACACTGTAGTCAGCGACGTTTTGAACCAATGGGGGACTCCGACCAGGGACCTTTTTGCCTCCCATGCCAACAGCAGGTGCATCGCATACTGCTCCAGAGGGACCTCAGCACCCATTCCCAAGGCGATGCCCTCATCATACACTGGTCAGACCTGATCTGCTACTGCCATATGTCCTCCACAAGATTAGGCAGAAGACGGACATGATCATTCTGGTCACATCATTTTGACCTCACCGATTCTGGTTTCCCCCACCTTCTTTGCATGTCAGCACATCCCCCACTTCCACTGACAACTTTACCAGAACTGCTCACAAAACATGGCGGCAGAATCAAGCACCCTGACCGGCAGAGACTTCACCTCAGACCTTGGTTTTTGGATGGGCATCTTTACTAGAACAGGACTGTTCGTCGGCAGTACAAAACATGCTCTCAAGTAGCAGGGAAGCATTGACAAGGTGTTCTGATCAGGCCAAGTGGAACCTTTTAACTTCCTGGGACCAACAGGACAGGGACATTCCCCTTCTGTTAGATTAGCTTCTATCCCTGAAGACATCAGGGCTCGTGCTCAATTCCATCTATTAGTGCTTTCCACCTGCACCCCCGTGGAAGAGCATTCTGTGCTCACTCACCCATTGACTACCAGGTGTTGGAAGAGCCATCTTACAATTTATCCACCCATTCAACCTATCACTCCCCAATGGGACCTCAACCTTGTCCTCTTGACATTAATGAAATCGCCCTTCGAAACTCTGGCTTCATACTCCCCGTCTCTCCTTTCTATGAAGATCGCCTTCCCGGTACCTATTACTTCTGTGAGAAGAGTAGGAGAATTGGACGCCATGATGGTGGACTCCCCTTTTACCACATTCCATAGGGACAAAGTCTCCCTGCATCTGCACCCCAAGTTTCTACTGAAGGTGCTATCACACTTTCTTCTCAACCAACCCATACACTTACCAGCTTTCTTTCTGAAGCCTCATGTCTTAGGGCGGTACATTTACTCCCTCAGTGTCTGCAGGGCCTTGGCCTTCTACCTGAAGAGGACAAGACCATTCAGGAAGTCATCTAGACAGTTTATCACTATAGCTGAATGAATTAAAGGGCAGGCTGTCTCCACACAGAGAATCTCCAGTGGGTTTCAGATGCATTTTGCTCTGCTATCAGTTATTGGGACTGTCCCCACCTCTTAGAGAGCCCATTCCACGACAATGCATACATCCGCCTTGCATGGTGTACTGCTTCCAGACATATTAGGGCAGCCATGTGGAGTTTGGTACATACCTTCGCTTCACATTCAAGATTCCACAACGGATGCCTCATTTCACAGAGCTGTCCTCCGTTCAACCATTCTGTCCTCTTCCTCGCACCCTCCACCTACTTCGGTACTGCTTGATAATCACCCTCAGTGGAATAGAGTAGGGACCATCACTCAAAAAAGAAGAGGAGGTTACTTACCTGTAACTGAGGTTTGTTGAGACGTGTAGTCCCTATTCATATTCCAGTCGCGCCGTCCTCCCACTCTGCTGTGGATCTGTTTGATTTGTGGTGGAGAAGGAACTGAGGGCACAGCCGATCCACCCTGCCCTTTATTCCCTCGGATAAAACCATGAGGCAGAGCAAGGGCACAAACGCGGATACTACTACTTTCAAATCCTCTGACTCCAGATGCATGGCACATGCATATAACCCTCAGTGGAATACAGATTGGGTCCACACATCTTGAAGAATCTCCATTCATTTGATCAGAGCTTTAAACACCAAAAAGGCATAAACTAAACACCTACTTTGATCAAGAAGAAATCACTCCATAACCACCCATGATTTAGTATTCAACAGAGGTAGCTGCTGAATTTAGACGTGGTGAAAAGCAGTTCACATCTTCCTTTGAAACATATGCTACTGGCCTGTGTCCGTGACGGGAGACAAATATGCTGCCTACTATTCCACCTACTGTGGCAACTTCTAGTAAAATCATATACACAGTCATAGGCTTTTCTCTCACATGTGAGTTTTGCCTGTATAAATCCAAACTAAGCTTTTTTTTTTTTTGCCTTTGGAACTTGATCAAAGTGCTCTGAGCGTCCCTACCCTCTGTTTGCCAGAAGCTTGGAGTGGACAAAAGGGAATGGATCACTTGATGTCTGCCTGTTCTGTTCATTCCCTCTGAAGCACCTGGCTTTGGCCACTTTCAGAAGTCAGGATACTGGGCTAGATGTACCATCGGTCTGACCCAGCATGGCCGTTCTTATGTTAAATGAGAACCTGGGCAGTATTTCATCCCTTTCAAATCTCAAAAGCATGAATTTTACAGTGCGCAAGGGGAAAGAATTTGATGCATCACTAGCATCTTCATGAAGCTCTGCTATGTAATTGTATTAAGTAGTTGCGCAGAGTCGTTTCTGCTGTCACAATGGCAGATTAGAGCACCTCATCACAGAACGGTTTATGACAACGCACTGTACAGCTTTATCGCTGAACTACCACCTCTAGGTGGAATTTGCTTTCAAGGGCATTTAAGCATCTAAACTGTCACTGAGCACGTTGTTACAGAGATTTAGGAGGCTATCTTGCTTTACTGCACAGTTCTCAAGAATTGAAACATGATCACACTCTAAAATCAGTTTATTGATGGTGTGTTTGGTGTTTAAATTGTTGAATTGTTTTCTTGAGCCTAGAACACAGAAGTGGCATGCAGAAAAGAGGTGGTGGAAACAGAAAAAGAAGGGTGGGGAAGGAAGAGCAACAAAGGTCAAAAATAGTAGTGGCCCAAGATGGATGGGCATATTTTCCCAATGAATGATCCGGAAGTTGACACTAAAGTCCTTCATAACTAATAGCAGCTAAACATTTCATTACTATGTAAAGGTCAGGTTCTATCCTTGGCCTGTGTGCAACCCTTCCACTCAAATCAGGGATGTCCTTTTGTGGATAGAGGGGGATGCAGAGTCCTGAATGTATAATATTGGCCCGTGGACCATAACTGAAAGTGGAATCTGGCCAGTAGTTTTAACGCTATACCTTTACTCATTGTATAATTTGAGACAGTTTTTGACAATTTTTGAATTTTTCCACATCTTCTTTTGGATACAATTTAAACTTTGCAAGGGGACACAAGGAGCTACATGATGCTGCTGAAGAACTAGTAGGGTTACATCTAAAGGACAAAATGATCTATAGGTGAACAAATGCATTAGCTTGTTTTGTTTGCATTGGCATTAAATTATACAGTAATTATTCAGTGCCAGTGAGCCGTGATCTAATGGCAGATATAGAGCTGTCTTTCAGACACTGCATTACAGGGTTTTATCCAGCTGGAACACTCCCTATCCATTTAGTTACTCGACCAAAAAATAAAACTGTTGTGCCTATTGTTATCTGCCTGGTTTTGGAAGATTAGACTATGATACATAGAGATTTACTAGACCTTCAAATGCTATTTCACCATGCCACATATATAGGATTTGCCCCCTCCATGCTATTATCACCTTGCCAAGCAATGTTGTATAGCATTATTTTTAAGGTTATGATTTTAAAGCTAACTTTTCAAATTTCTATTGACTTTCCATCTTTATATGTGGATACAAAATTACACGTGAGAATTGGGGGATTGGGGAGGGAGGGAGGGAGGAAGGAGTTTGTGCCTCAGTTGATCTTGTCTACACTGGGGATTTGCCCCAGTTCCAGCCATTGGCTGCTGGACACCAACTACTACTCTGGTAAAGGACTCCACAACTGGGATTCCCAGTCCTGAGAACACTCTGCTCCCTACATGTGGGAGTCTTTGTTTGGGCCTGCCTAGTGGAAGCCAGTGGAATGCAGCTGTCTTGGGGGGTAACGAATAAGGCATGTCTGATATAGCCTTATTCAATTCAGGCCTCGTTGAATAGAACTAGGATTTTGAATTCTATATATTAGCATCAGCTGTGCATGACCCCCATGATGAATGTCCTGATTTTGTAGGGGAGGAGTTGGTGGACCGCAGTCATTGCCGTCTCCTTTGTTTCTTTCCAAGGCACAAAAGCCCCAGTGACAGCCATAGAGAACAGACCTAGGCAGTGCACAATGTAGCAATTTCCATTTCACACCAGCTATTCCTATCTTGCTGAAACAAATTCCATTTGGGCTGAATTGATCCAGGCTAGGTCTCAGCCCAGAGAGGCAATTTTTGGGGAAGAGTTTGAGCAAAACCACTTCATTATAATTAGTTTACTTCAGAAAGGCCACATTGCCACTGCCCCCCCCGTGCACGGGAGAGGCTGTGAGGCACTCCTTCCCCAATAGGCAGCACCTTCTGCTCACTGGAGACCACACTCCTACATCTTCCCACCTCCCTAAGCACAAAGGGAGAGTAGAAGATTTAAACCTGCCAGCAGTACTTAACAGAAGAGCTTGTGGGGAACAGATATTCCGTAGTGTGAAGGATTCTGAGCTTTCAAAATTTGTTTTGTTTTCTTTCCAGATAGGAACAAAACCCAAACATTTATAAATCCCCAATAAAGCAGAATTTGGGGAGAGGGGTATGGGGGGGGGAGAGGATTGTTTGGGATCAATCAAAACATTTTATGTTGACAAAAACCAAAATATTTCAGTTGCAAAAATGTTTTGTTATGACTGACATTTTTTATTTTAAATCATCATATGTAATACCACACCAAAAAGCTCAAAATGAGACAGTAAAAGGAAAAATAAAAATATTTCCATCCCTAAACTGTCCAAATGGGACATTTCAACATGGTCAGAATTTTTTTCCCTTTTGTCTTTTTTAACTCCAAGACAAGACTTTGGCAAAACTGACAAGATTCCACAGACCATTTTGATTTTGACAGAAGTACCATCTCCAACAGAAAACTTCCATCTCAGTTCCTCTGACTAGCTCTGCTCAACGTGCCACAAGGGGATGTGCCTCGGCTGAGAGGGGCATGGCCATAGTCCTGCAACTCCCCATCTCCAAGAACCAGGCTTTTGTTGGAAGGATGATGCACTAAAGGAGTACAAGTTGCATCTTTTCCACAGCTATATTGGGGGCTGCCAGCAAATATGCTTCTGCTGGGGCTGTGGCGGTATTATACCATCTCCTGCCCTATCCGAGCATAATACATCCAGCCATTGCACCTCTTTGCCTTTATATCCACCTTGGTGTAGCTATAGCTCTAACCAGTTTCAATTCAGTTCCATTTTTTTTTTTTTTTTTTTTACACACCCTCAAAGCCTAAGAACAGCCCACTATTGCAGTGTAGCCAGGGATCAAAGTGGGTTGACTCGTTGGTTCAGGAGGCTGTTGCCTTGTGCTCTGTAATCCAAGATCAGTTTGTGCATGGAATGAGTGACGAGCTCTTCCCTGCTGGGGCTCTAAGCAGTATTCTAATACTAATAATGATCAGGCATTGGGAGGGAATTCTAACACTTTTGGGGTACAGAGAGGAAGGCTGAGGAGGTGTAAAGGAAGCCATGCATTCTCACTCTTCTGTCTTAAAAAAGGAGAGGTGAATTCATCCTATGTCTGAGATTGGTGCAGAGGAACAGCCTTGCTTACAAGATTGTGTGTTAATTGCTATCTAATATGCTGGGTTCCTGGAGCAAACTGCAGCTCCAGTGCTGCCCCCTGGGCCAGTGACATCATGGTGTCATTGGGATTTCAATGGAATGTTGGCCCCATCAGAAGGAGGTGCAGCTGTGAGGCTGGAGGGCCAGCAGCAAAACAGCTACGTCCCTCTCTCAGAGACATGGCCAACTTCTCTTAAATCCATTGTCTACAGACCAGCGGTGACACACTCCTTATTGCTACATACAAACTCAGTTCTGGTGTCCTAGACTGCACCAGATCACATTGGGAACCTCTCACTGGGACAGCGATTGCTTGCATTGCAGATTCTTGCTGCTTGAGTGATCCTTCTATTTGCCCCTAAGCCCCCACATGGGAACAATTTTTATCCCTTTTATATCATGAGTCAACTTTATCTCTACAGGCACAAGGGGATGTAACTTGTACTCCCCAGTACCTAAAGGGATAACTGTACTGGAAAACATGTCCTAAGCCAGAGAAGGGCAGCTTTAAAATCTGCTCAGGGCTTCACAGACAGAACCCAACTAGAAAAGGTTGCCTGGCAGAGGTGCTGAAGCAGTGCGTCCCTTCCCAGGCCAGCCCCACCCACACTGAGGCTGAGCCAACCTCTGGCAGAACAAGGTTTGCAGGTGGCTTATGACCCAGCTCCAGGGGGAGTTGCTGGCACCTGGGAAACACAACATGGGATACTCTGGCAGAAACCAAAGCCAGCACTACCGAGGGTGCAATCTGTCCCTAGAAACACGCATGGGGAGCAGAAGCAGTGTTTAGATTTGATTTTAGCTTGGACTGAGCTTCAAAGTAAACTAGGATTAGATTTGAGATTCAGCTTTGACTGCACTGTCAGGTCAATAGCTCTTTTTACCTGATTTCAGCAGAAACTATTGGACACCACACAATGTCAGTTGCTCGTACACAATTCTTGCCATCTTGCAGGTGGGTCTCCAGGCTCTCATGAGAATGGCTCTCCTGCAAGATTTCACCCCCAGCTAAACCACTGTTTTTCATGTTAGCACAGCCAGAGCCAACAAAACTGTTATGCTAACGGCTGCTAGAGGATTTGGGAAGGTTCAGGTCCCTTAATACCACACTATCTTTGCTCTATACACTTCATTCCCATCAGACATAAAATTCTAATTGTATCTAACTACATTTTGAAGACTGGGGAAGTTGGGACTAGAAGTCAACATTTAAGAAAGGTTAACAAGGGTATACAAGCTTCTGAGAAGAAATAAAAGGCTGAAACATCATTTGGTTGTTAGCTAATTCAAATCTAGGTCATGGTCTGAAATGAATGAGGAGGCCAACCCCAAAGCAATGCTGATTCTATTTTCTTTTCACAACTGCTGAAGTCAATAACAGCAATAAGTGCAGGCACTGCAGACTGAGTGAACAAAATCAGTTTTGAAAAGCAGAGAATAGTTTGATACAGTTACCAACTTTGGGCCTGTAGTGGGACAACTGCCCCACTCCTGCAGAACAGGGGTTAAAACAGCCCTGGAGAGGCTGCAGCTGGGATAAGCAATGAGAGCAGCTAACCACAGGTGGTCAGCTCAATCAAGGCCCAGCTAGCCCTGAAAAGAGGGCTGGGGGCCAGAAGCTAATTGTGGAGAGAGAAGGGCCTGGCTGCCTGGGAGCAGGAGCAGAGGCAGAGGCAAGGGGAGTTGGGGTGCTCCATCCTGGCAACTCCCCAGGCTCAGGCCTGGTTAAGGTCTAAGGCGGTATTGGGACTGCAGAAGTGCAACCCGGTGATAGATAAAGGCAGCAGGTCCAACCCCCTTGCCAGTGATGAGTGCCCATTACAGAGTGCTGTCTGCCCCAGTGAACAGGGGCTAGATGATGACTGGCAGTAGCCACTGAGGCAAGGTGGGGACAGAAGGTTGGGGGTTCCCCTGGGAGGGGAGACCCAGAGTGTGAGGGGACTGCTGGGAGCAGAACCTTGAGGTGAAGAGCACCAAGGTCCAGGAGAGACATGGGGGCCTGAGGCAGGTGAGACACTGGCCAGCAGAGGGTGCTCTGAGGCTGGAAAAGAACTAATTCCCAGACAACCAGCAGGAGGTGCTGCGCCAGTGAGTAGTGACCTGATACAGTGGAAGGGGGCATCTGCCACCTTATTCCAATTAAAATACAAACAAAATAGATGACACCCCTGTCCCCCCTTTTGGGATTAAGATGGAGAAGAGGACTGACATTTCTTATATTTAGGTATAGAAAGTAAATATAGCTATCTCTAAGGCATTACTGTCCTAGTGAAACATGCACCTTTAAAATCAGTTTATGATCTATCAAAGAACAAAACCATCAGCAATACGCGGTCTCTTCTCAAAACCCAGTCAAAGCTACTCATGAAACATAGTTCTTTGTATTCTTTGAAAACACTGATCCCCTCCTGGTGGTTGGACAAGATTGCTTGTTCCACTGATACTTTATCAATGTAAACCTTTCCTGTTTGAAACTGAGGGGCTTTTATATTTTGAAAGGGGACTTTTTAAAAAAAATGTTTAAACTAATTTTTAAATGGTTTAAACTTCATAACCATATAATTAAGTTACTTGAAATTGAAGGGAAATAGTGTTGCTCTAACACAAGAGCAAATCACCCAGAGCTTTAGTCAACTGAAACTGTGGGTTCTTTGCATCTCTGAAAAATCAGGCCCTAAGTGTCCAGAAGTTAGTTGTTCAAAATTAGAACCTTGCAGTCAGGTTCCCTTGTTACCACTTTGGAAAACCAGGCAAAAATCTTATTAATGAAGAGATGTTGAATAATCAAGCTACTGTGAATATCCTGCCCATTGTGTCTCTACACTACTGTGACTTTACAGTTGTGCTTTTTTTTTTTTCCCTCTAACCCTGTTTAGAGGTGTTCATTCTGCAAAAGATATAGGGATCAGCCACTATTGTACGTTTAGCAAAACTTCCTGAATTAATGAAAAAATCCTCTTAATGCGTCTAAAGTAACAACGGCCAACATGAGTTTCTGTTTTTTCAACCTAGTAAAAAAAGCAAAAAACAAACACACACACACACATTTTCATCTTTTAGACATATTAGTACTTCTGCTTCATATGCAAACAGCTTAATTTTAAAAGAACACTGTAGTTTGAATTGCAAGTTTATGCTAGTATCTACATCTAGACTTGGCAGAATTCAATTGGTTTTTTTTATTATTTCAGTGGATAATAGATGTTAAATAAAAATGGAGGGGAATGATTAATTTAAATTTCCACAGTTGCACAAAAAAAGGATGTTAAGCATTACTGTTACAGCTGTGGGAAATCATGAGGAGGGAAGTCAGTTATTTCAGGACATTAACATTCAGTTGCAAAAAGTTAAAGTTCTATAATCGTTAAACACAAACTGGCAATATCATAGGTCAAAATATACATCTGTATCCTTAAATGGAACAAAAAAGTTCTCAAGTAGCATTTTTCTTACTTTGTCCCTGTACATTTTAATTATCTACAGAAATAATTTTTCATGGGGGCAGCAGGCATGATGAAGGTTAAATTAACATTTACCTATTAAAAACCTAATCCTTCCAAGCCTAGTTACATCTATGACAATGGGAAAAGGTTGATCATCATCATCAGATAAACAAAGCTATTTATTCTGGTATGACAGTAGTGAGTAAAGGGCCTCAACTGAGATTAGGACTCTAATATATTGTGCACTGTATAAATACATAGCAAGGGACAGTCCCTGCCCTACACTATGATTACACAAGACTAAGAGTTGGAGGGAAAAAAAAAAACTGTATTATCTCCATTTTACAGATGAGGCATGGAGGTACAGTGAGATTAAGTTATTTGCTGAAGGTCACACAGGAAGTCTAGAAGCTGGAAATTAATACAGATCTCTGGAGATCTGTTAGGCCAATCTCCTTCATTTTCTTCTCCCCTCATCCCGTAACAAAATGAAGTAACTTCTCAACGGTATTACCATGTAGCAAGCTTCTTGTCAGCCTGCAATGCAGAGGGAGAGCTCAGCTGGAAGGTAAAAATATCACCCACAAGAGCTACAAATTTGCATTACTATAATGATTAGGTAGTAACAATATGAAGCATGACCAGGCCAGTTTCTCAGCAGATGCTTCACAATGAGAATACCATTTATAGATTACACTGTACACAGAGACATAGGCAAAGAGCCTGGAGGATGAGGAGCTTGACTAAAAAGAAGTGACAGAGTAGTGGAAAATTAATATAGTCTAACTAGCAGCATTATGAACAGAGGGGTGGGAGGAGAAAGAACATGAGGGCCACAGAGAAGGGTGTCATTGGACCTGCTCAAAAAATGGGATTACGTTTTTCCCAAAACTTCCATCTTGTTTGTCAAGGTTTTCCCAATCATTTCTAACAGATCAAAACCACCTTATTTAGCAACAGGACATGAGGGCAAAAGACAGCTAGTAAAAAAGATATAGAGCAAAATAATTCTGGAATAAATGACAGCTTGGATGTTAAGGGGGAAAAAGACATCCACCAAATAAGGTACAGGAATGGCTCTTCCACTAACTTGTGCGTCTGTTTCCCCGCTTGCCTGTTTTATAGTAGGAGACTGTGTCTGGCCCAACGAGCACACAATGTGTTTGCACAGCTCCTTGCACAATATGGCTGTGATCTCAACTGAGGCCTTGGTTCTAACTCAATAAATAAGGAACAAGAGGAGTCTGACAGACTAGTCACTCATCAGCGAGAGGGTAGCAGCTGGGGCACAGTTTTAAACAATGAATTCGGACACCCAAAAGAGGATACAGAAGAGACAAGACACTTACCTGGAGAGATGATGTAAGGACATGAAGTAGGCTTGGGAGTTATCAATATAAGGGTCAGAGCTAAATCTACAGGCTTCACTAAAGTCACCCAAGGAGGAGGCTTGAGTGATAAGAGGGGCTTCCAGGGTATGTTCTTGGGGAAATTTCAGGAGGAGGAAGGACTGAGAAGGATAAAAAGAGAACCACAAAATGACAAGCACAAGGAGAAGAGAGGGATGCAGCAGACTGTCAAAGACAGTGGGGACAGATACTATAGAAAACTCTAGACAGGCAGAATGAAGACAAAGAAGAGGACACTAGGCTGCTGGTGACTTTGGTAAGAGCAGTTTCAGTGACGAGGACGAGATCCAGAAAGTGGATCATTCTCATGAGGATTTTGATTAAGGAGGAGAGATGGCACGAAACAGAGTGGTTGTTAGAGGCTCTTGAGAGATCAATCAAAATCTTATGGAAAGATTAAGAGTGATTTAGCAGAAACAGACAACTTCAGAGATTAAAACTTTAATTTAAATTTTGCCAACAAAAATTAGTTACAAAAAGGGAAATTCTCTGTACAAAAGAATGAGTGCCTCCTTATAACAAGAGAATCTGCCATTGTCCGTGTAGATTCAAGAACACACAGGTACAGCTGTAGGTCATCAAATGGGAAATGCAGAGTATTCAAAGTGAATTTAAGATTAGTTCAGGGTTCCAAATTGGCAAGACCAGTCATCTTGGTCTTTGGAAAGTGTTTAAATCAAGAATCTCATGTCAAAAGCTTCTCTTTTTCTTGCAAACACATTTGACTTGTAGAGTCGTGGAAGGCATTATTCATGTAGTGTGCACTCGAAAGTGAAATTCTCCTCTCTGCAGAGGGACAACCCTAACACTTAAGCCCTTTTGCTATCCCTCAGCACAGAGATGAATTTTAACCAGAATACATGTAAATCATAATCTATGTGACAATCACTTAAACTGTCACTGTGCTTAACACTTAGATTCTGCTTCTAAAATGAGACAGTGACATACACATGACTAATTGGAGACCAGCTGCAACATGACTGCTATATGCATGAAGGCTCCTGGACTGTCACAAGTCAGCATTACTAATGGTAATAGGTACAGTAGCATTTACACCAGTGGAGTCTTTCCATTTACCATCATTAAAATATAAATAAGATAAGGCAAGAGCATCTTTAAAACTTGATTACTGAAACTAGAAGGGCTAAGTGAGTTCTGAACCTCTATATACCTGCACAGCCATGAACGCATAACATGATCACTAGTTCCCTGCATTCATCCATGAGCCAGAAGACCACCACAACTATGGTGTGTTAAAAGAAAATGCATCCTTCTGAAGCCAGTCACAGATAAAAGGATCAAATCCAATTTGCTTATTTTCTCCCAGGCTCAGGGTGAGTGGCAGTATTCAGAAACCCACAAGTTTACCGCCAGAAGAAAAACAACAGTAATAATAATATTTAGCACTTTCATGGCGCTTCTCATTTTCACAGCACTATATAAAATTAATTGAGCCTGTGTGATAAGTACCAGTCCCATTTTACAGATGGGGAAAATGGAGATGAGGAGGCTAAGTAACTTGTTCAAGGCCACATGGTGAATCAGTGGAAAGAGCCAGGATTAGAACTACCTGGCTCCTAGCCGCGTACTCAACTCACTAGAACCCACTGCCTCATGATTATATTAGGAGAAGACTGTAGATGAATTTCAATCATCTGCCCACCCCCATCCCACAATAAGAGAAAAACTGAGTAATTGCAAAACGAGGAACTGATTAACAGCTTTATATAACTTCTTGTTTGAGAATGAGAAAGGCCTCAGAAAAACCATCAATTCTATTGCATCTTGTAACCTGGACTAAGTTTATTTCCAGTTCTGATTATTTAATTTCTTAAAGCTTTCAAAGAGAATGCAGTAGTCTCATCTTATTAATACAAACATAAATCTGCAGTCAGTACCCTTCACACGAACACCCAAAATATGTGACATTTTCTACTTGTAAAGTAAGATTTGTTCTATTTAATTTTGCAACTAAAATATGAACCCGGAAGCCAACCTTTTTCAGATTCAGGATAGTAAGCGAGAGCCGTAACCTTGGTTTAAACACACCAAACCGTGTACACTACACCGAGGGTTCTGAGAGATTAAGATATCCATGAATATTGGTAATGGCCATAAGAAATTGAAAAGAAAGCTATCTGTTGTCCTTATCCTTTCCCCTCTCTTGCTGCAGTGCTTAGGGTAGCATCTCTTCATCAGTGTTGCATGGCAAAAGAAAATAAAACTGCTTTCCTGAAATACAGTTTGATAAATGAAAGGAAGCTTCTAAAACTTTTAGTCTTGCTTTACCAATGCACACCAGTTACTGCCATCTAAGAAGTAAAGTTATTGAAGACTAGAATCCAAGCACATATATTGATGAATCAGCCTTTTAGATGTACAGATGAAGACATTACTTTGAGCCATCCTTTGGCCAAAGACTGGATTCTTAACTCTTCACATATCAGAGGAAGAGGAACACAGACAAAACCCATCAGCATCTTCCATCAGAGAGGAGAGAGGTGGAATGGATACACTGTGACAGATGGACAATACTAAGGTGGCTTTTTTAATGGCAGTATTGAACTGAGCACTACTTTCTAACCTGGGGTAAAATCTACATTTTTTTCCCCCCAAGAGTTCTTAATTTTGTCTTGTGCCTGAAAAATTCTTTATGGGTCAACTCCAAAACCACTAGAGAGAACTCAGTTCTTAAGCAAGCTCTGCACCAGGAAGGATTATTCCTATGTGCAGCAACTGTTTGCCAAAAGCAGCAATTTTTCACTGGTCACCTAACCGAAAACCTTGGCCCCAGTTGTGTCTTCCACCACCCTGTTGATCTTCTGCAGCCCTTCGCACACTAGCGGGTGGAACACCAAATCCTGATACCCCTCCTCTCCTGTTTGGCAGCCAGCGGTATCTGAAACACACATGGGGTGGGGGAAGCAGAAGAGTGGAGAAAACGACCAAGAGCTGAATATAGTACAATTGTTCTTTAAAGCATCATAGGCTTGAGTCAAAGCTCATTTTAGTTGCTAAAAATTATAAAAATATGGCTTTATATTTATACAGGAACCAGCACATAATTTGCTTTACAAATATTAAGTCTCACACGCTATAAAATAGGTATTTATAGTCCACCTAAAAAAACCTCATAAGCTTATATGGCCTTATACCGTGACTGAGACAAGAGGTGTACAGAAAATTCTCTTAGACACCTATATGGCCCCCTTTACCACAGTATCTGAGCACCTCCCAATCTTTCAGGGGATTTTTCCTCAACATCCTTGTGAGGTAGGGATTCCTATTTTATAGGTGGGGAATTAAAGGTAGAGAGTCATGATTTGCCTAAGGCAGATCAGGGAATCAAACCCAGGTCTCCCAAATCTCAAGCTGGCACCCTAACCACTAGACCATTCTTCCTCTCTGGCACAAAACTCTTGAATAAATTCAAATGTCCTACAGGTCTAGAGTCAAATTCAGCTCTGGCATAAATGGCTGAATCTGGCCATTGAAATCTGAGCCACAGAAAACTGACAAGTCCTAATTCTACAATACTATTTTTGCAAAAGATCATCATAAAGTTAAAGAACTTTGATGCCAGAAGTCTTATTATCACCATGTCCTATTTGCAGAACGTTTCTACAGTGCACACAATACAAAAAAACAGAAT
Organism: Chelonoidis abingdonii; assembly: GCF_003597395.2. Classification (NCBI taxonomy): domain Eukaryota; kingdom Metazoa; phylum Chordata; order Testudines; family Testudinidae; genus Chelonoidis; species Chelonoidis abingdonii. The sequence continues at coordinate 279,758,878 of NC_133770.1, forward strand.
TGGTGCCTCTTTGGAAGTAGTCTGCTGTGCTTTGGTTCATGTCAGAATACTGTACTGTTCCTACTGGTCTGACCCAGTATGACTGTTCTTATGGTTCTTAATATATTGAGAAAAATTAAATGCATATAACTGGAACCAAAAGACAGGGAATTATATAGAAATCAACTACACTGATGGTAGTTTCAGGACAGTTATTACTTGGAAAGACATTTTAAGCAACATTTTGTCTTCTAATCTTTGTGGAAAAATTAGACTTTGCAGGAGGGTCTGAAACAGCAGAGACAGTTGAAGTTTAAGGCTGAGCCTCCCACCATGCTGTTGGACGCTGTACAGTGTTACATGAATGTAATTCAATCCCGTACCTCATTTAACAATTGACAACTCAGGTTTTAAAGAGGGGTCAAGGTAAAGTCATCAGCAAGAGCATGGCAGGAGAAAAGCATGCGCCGCCCAGAATCTGAGGCATTAAGACAAGGGATTCTGGAGCAGTGATCCTGGACTTTTATCTGACTAGCATTTTCAAAGTTAGATCCACTAACAGATTGTTGAATCCCAGAACTACAGTTATTTTACTCATATGCCTGACATATGAAATGCAGTAGTAATACCAATTTGCAGTTTATACCCAACAATACCAAATGTGATCTAGAACTGGGCTCTGTAATGTAGCTACTGTAGGTTTATTTGCCTTTTAGCTAGAGGAATGGTGAAAGAAAATGGATAAAACGTGATTAACAGGACAGAGAAAAACCCAATTAGAAAGTAAAATAAAGACAACTCTATAATCAAGATAGATCAATACTGCCTTTGTACTACTTCCAGGGATGTCTCTTTATTGCCATCACTACACTCACTAAATTTCCTTGGCCTAGAAAAGAACATAAGCCAATCACCGACTGACCGTCTTAGGAAGGTATTTCCCATATGGGCTTTTCAGTCCACAATTATGTACTACCTAGAAGATTATGCCAAAAAAATTACTTGTTTAAAAAAAAAAAAAAAAAAAAAAAAACTTACAGAAACTGAGGTGTGGTTAGGAAATTCCTTCCTCCCAAGTCCATTGGATATTTAAACATTAAGAAGAAGTATAGGTGTCCAACCAGATTTCCTATCAGCTCATTGATGATGCTGCAAGGCAAGGAGATAGATTTCAATTTCAGAACTTGTTGATTTCATGAAACCTTTCAGCTACTTTTTCTGTACCCACTAAAGTTGTCACAGGCATTAAAGCCTCATCTTCCCTTTTACTCCCCACCCCAATAACACATTTTCCAGCTTATTGCGGGCTACCTCTTTGGTCAAATGCACTATTAGCATCAAGACTTCAGCAAGCCATTCCAAAACCCTCCTTCCAGGCCTTCTCCAGCCAGCCGTGAACAACACAATCCCGTTAACACTCACACTGGCAAACAGACTTTATAGCTATCGATGGCTAGAACAGTGGTCCACAGCTCCTGAAAAATTATTGCTATTTCCACTGGACAGCCTGCCCTCTGCTGTATGAAACTTGTGTTAGGCCCCAATTCAGCAGCTGGCCTTGGAGTATTGAGTCCCATTGGACTTGGGAGTATTTTCTTCCATGTGTAGAAACAGCAAGTATCTAGCAAGCAGCAGTTTCCTGAAGTGACGGATGAGTCAAACAAGAGGTAGAACCAGAATCTTACCACAAAAAATCCTGACTCCTTATCCACTTCTCTAATTAGTAGACCACATAACATTATTATTAGTATTACAGGGCCACCAAAAGATTAGGGCACCATTGGACAATCCCTGCCCCAAAGACCTTACAGTCTAAACCAGGTGTTCTCAAAACTGGGGGTTGGGATCCCTCAGGAGGTCACGAGGTTATTACATGGGGGGGGTCGCGAGTGGTCAGCCTCCACCCTAAACCCCACTTTGCCTCCAGCATTTATCGGGGTGTTAAATATATTAAAAAGTGTTTTTAATTTAAAAAGGGGGAGTTTCACTCAGAAGCTTGCTGTGTGAAAGGGGACACCAGTACAAAAGTTTGAGAAACACTGGTCTAAACAGACAAAAGAACAACAAAATAGAAGCAGACTGCAACATACTCAAAGGGATGGTAGGAAAGTGTCACATTAGTTCAGGGAAGGGGGGTAGAGAGAGAAGGGTTGTTGCTGTTTCTCTATTTTTCCCCCTCATCATTAAATGCACTGGGGGGGGAGGGGAGGGGACAGGCTTAGGGGAAAAGGCAACAGGAGAAGAGTTAACAGGAGGAAGGGAGTAGGACGTAACTACTCCATCAGAGGCATTACTTAAGCCTGGGTTTTTAGGAAGAGCAATAGCTGCAAATCCTGATGGCTGAAGTTTTCCTTTCCAAGACTATCTGTACACTGAAGGATTAGGTTAATAAGAGACCGCATTCCTATTTTCCCATGTTTTCGACAAGATTTTGGCGTCACATTTATTTTATGGCTTGATTATTGTATTTTTGTATCAGTTGGCTTGAAGCCCCCTTATTTTGATGTTATTGCTTCCAAACATCCCCTTAGTGGGCATGATGTTCAACTCTAAGTGATCAAAGAAAACATTTATAGCTCATGTAAACAAGCATAATGAATACTTACGATCCTCCAATGATGTAGTTGAATCCCAAAATAACCCACGGTAAATAACAAGCCTACCAAAAAAACAAACAAACAAAACAGAGAAGTCATGAACACCGAAGGAGAGTACAAGGCTGCACAAATTCCTTTGCATCTTCCATCAGTGTAATCACTGCATCTTTTAAACATAGTTACTAGACAAATTCTGGTAATTTAAAATGTGTTGCTTGTTAACTTAAGTCTAAGCATTTTATAATGTTTTACATTTATATAAAAACTAGGGCTGTCAAGTGATTAAAAAAAAGTTAATCGTGCAATTATTCATACTGTTGAATAATGAAAGAATACCATTTATTTAAATATTTTGGCTGTTTTCCACATTTTCAGATATATTGATTTCAATTATAACACAAAGTGTACGGTGCTTACTTTATTTTTTATTACAAATATTTGCACTGTAGAGAAAAGAAATAGTATTTGTCAATTCATCTAATACAAATACTATAGTGCAATCCTTACGAAAGTTGAACTTACAAATGTAGAATTATGTACAAAAAAAAACTGCATACAAAAACAAAACAATGTAAAACTTTAGAGCCTACAAGTCCACTGAGTCCTATTTCTTGTTCAGCCAATCGCTCAGACAAACAAGTTTGTTTACATTTGCAGGAGATAATGCTGCCTGCTTCTTATTCACAGTGTTACCTGAAAGTGAGAACAGTTGCTCGCAAGGCACTGGTGTATCTGGCGTTGCAAGATATTTACATGCCAGATGCACTAAAGATTCATATGTCTCTTCATGCTTCAACCACCACTCCAGAGGATATGCGTCTATACTGATGACATGTTCTGCTCAATAGCGATCCAAAGCAGAGCGGACCGACACATGTTCATTTTCATTATCTGAGTCAGATGCTACAAGTAGAAGGTTGTTTTTCTTTTTTGGTGGTTCAGGTTCTGTAGTTTCCACATTGGAGTGTTGCTCTTTTAAGACTTCTGTAAGCATGCTCTACACCTCATCCCTCTCAGATTTTGGAAGGGACTTCAGATTCTTAAACTTTGGGTCGAGTGCTGTAGCTATCTTTAGAAATCTCACATTAGTACTTTCTTTGAGTTTCGTCAAATTTCTAGCGAAAATGTTCTTAAAATGAAGATGTGCGGAGTCATCATCCAAGACTGCTATAACATGAAATATATGGCAGAATGCGGGTAAAACAGAACAGGGGACATACAATTCTCCACCTAAGAGTTCAATCACAAATGTAATTAACATTTTTTTTTAATGAGCATCATCAGCATGGAAGCATGTCCTCTGGAATGAAGGGGCATACGAATGTTTAGCATATCTGGCATGTAGATACCTTGCAATGCTGGCTATGGAAGTCCCATAGCCTGTTCTCACTTTCTGGTAACATTGTAGATAAGAAAAGGGCAGCATTATCTCCTGTAAATGTAAACAAACTTGTTTGTCTTAGCAATTGGCTAAATGAGAAGTAGGCCTGAATGGACTTGTAGGCTCTAAAGTTTTGCATTGTTTTGTTTTTGAGAGCAGTTATGTAACAATAACAAAAATCTACACTTGTAAGTTGCACTTTCACAATAAAGAGATTGCACTACGGTACCTGTACGAGGTGAACTGAAAAATACTGTTTCTTTGGTTTATCATTTTTACAGTGCAAATATTTGTAATAAATAATATAAAATGAGCACTGTACACTTTGTATTCTGTGTTGTAATAGAAATAAATTATTTGAAAATATAGAAAAACATCCAAAATATTTAATAAATTTCAATTGGTATTCTATTGTTTAACAGTGAGATTAAAACTACAATTTAACTCAAAAAATTAATCACAATTATCAGGTGAGTTAACTGCGATTATATCGACAGCCCTAATAAAAGCTATCAGTGTTTAAACAAATATCTCCTTCATACTCAGTCTTCCACTGCAGGTTTAAGTCTGAAGGGAAGTCCTAATATACAAAATCTGTGGTATCCCAGTCGTTCCCAGAGTAACAGAAAACCATCAGAAAAAAAGAAATAAAAAGCTAAGATGGAACTTCACTGCAGGCTCATACAAAAAGAATCTGGGTTGTAGAAGAGGAAATTATTCAAAATATGAACAGTTTACTGAGCAGTAGTGAAAACTCTGACTGATGAAGGAAATTGTTTATTGCAGAAAGGGGGCTTTTATTCAAGCTATTGCTGGCCAGAAAGTATTTTTATTTTGGTGTCAGTTTTTCAAACAAGTTGATTTCTATTTTGGGGGCACCTATAGTAGTTTTATACTGCAACAGCTAACGCTATATGAGACACAGTGGGGACTGAACTCTCCCCCTAGAAGAGGGTCAGGAGGTCTAGGAAGGCAGGAAAACCTCTCTCTGGAGAGAGGATCTACTGTTTGTTGACAGCTTGTGGCTGACCCAGAAGTGACTGACTCCAGAAGGAACTTCATCTAGCCCCTGCCAATGGTAGCATGAAACTCTTTTAGACTTTGGGGGGAAATCTCCGAAGAGAACTGTGCCAACAACCTGTATGCTGTACCTTAAATCTTGTCCCAAACCAAAATGATACAATCATGTCTCTGTTCAGCTGGGCCCAGACATAAAGCACTGACATGATCAGGGGAATCATCAGCAACTGCAATACAAAGAAACAAAGCAAAAATTATTCCAACCATCTAAAACCTCTGAGGAACACAAACAGAGGGCTATACTTTGTTAGCATGATATATCAGCGCAGATCCTCTAACAACAACACTGCAGGCCTTTTCGGCATATAAAGGCCCATGACGTAACAAGTTCACAAGGGTAGTGGTGAGCAACTGAACCAACGAGTCATTCTGTTTTACAGTGGAAAACTGGTCTCACTCCTTGCTGGGGCTGTAACCTCATTGGTAATGTACTTCAACTTATGTGTCTGCCAGAAATATTACAGACTTCCCATTTCTTAGAAGACTTTAAAAAGCTGATGTACATTTGTTTCAGACTTTAGATGCACAATCATGATTTATCTCTGGGGATAGCGGGGTGATATGTCTCAGGAATTATCAGCAAGGTTTTATGCAAGCCACTAGAAATGCCATAGCAGGGGAGGAAGTGAGGAAGGAAAGGTGAGGTCATCGAGAGGCGTCGCCGCCGAAACACCACAGAAATTCGGTGGCATTCCGGCGGATGCTCCACCGCCGGCCAGGACGCGGACACATTTAGATGCACCGCGCTGGGGACCCCTGCTTTAAGCCAACTGACCTGATCCATGACTCTCTTATTAAGAACTATTTTAATCATTCCTGCGATATTCTCCCACTTTACATTTCTGAAATGAACCCTGAGTGGTCTCTGTCATAGAAACATGCACCACTTCATATACCCTTACATTTTGCTTTTTAGATGATTAGAGCATTTGTAATGTGAATTCACCTAAAATGGGATTCCTTCTGAGGAGTCTCACTAGTGAACTCTAACCCAAAAACTGTTTTTCAGCTCAAAGGGTAAAACAGTAAATGGCCGTAACATTAATCCATCAGCAGGGGAAATAAAGTCCATGGATGAAATCCTGGCTCTTTTGAGGTCAATGGCAAAACTCCCATTGACTTCAAGAGAGCCAGAGTTTCACCCCTTTATGTCTTAGTTGTGCAACTGAGTTCCACAACGCACCCATGCCTGCTGTGCCTCAATGAGTTAATTATCTCTAGTTTACAGCAAAAAGATTAACAGCATTTATTGCTCTTCTAAGATTGCTCCAGCAAGAGAAGTCAGTGGTTTTCCAAAATACTGATGTGTAACTTACATACACTTAAGTCACATTAAAAAAATACTCTGCCTAGAAATGAATGTAATATTATAAAGCTTCCTTGGAAAATTGTATCATGCTTACCTGCATGTCCATCACCAAGCCGGTTATCTTTCATTAGACTATTAAGGAAAATACAATAAAAATAAGTGATAGACCAAGGTGACTTTTAAACTGATTTAGCTTTTAATTTTACTTTTAAAAGTAAACTTAGCGCTCCTGAAAAGTGAAAGATCGACAGCCCTGGCAAAAGAACTCCTCTAAGCATCCACAGAACAGATTCATTCCAAGTTTTCTCACATTGCCCTGCCAATGGGACTCAATTATGACATGAAGTGATCCCACCTAGACCTGAGAGACCACGCTCACTTTTCATGGCCATTCAATCCTTTGTTTTGTGCTGAGATTAAGCCAGCTGGAGCTGGCCGTCCTTTTCAAAAAGCATGTTTAAAAGGACCAAAACTTTGTCATACACTTGTCCTTCAGTTTGGTTAAAAAGTTATCAAGAAAAAATGCAGTGTGTCTACCTCTGGCTGGGCAGCGCGGCGGCCAGACATACTGCTCTGCCGGGGGGTTGGATAAGGGGCTGGGAGTCCCGGGGGGCCGTCGAGGACAGGGGGTGATTGGATGGGGCAGAGGTTCTGGGAAGCGGTCATGGGATGGAGGGTGGGATTGGATAAGCGTGGGAGTCCCAGGGGGGGCCTGTCAGGGGTTGGGGGTGTGGATAGGGGTCAGGGGAGAGGGTGGATGGATAGGCGTGGTGTCCCAGGGGCCCTTCAAGGGGCAAGGGTGTGGATAGGGGCCAGAGCAGTCAGGGGACTGGGAGCAGAGGGGGTTGGATAAGGCGTGGGGTCCTGGGAGAGGGTGGTTAGGGTACAAGGAGCAGGGGGGGTTGGATAAGTTAGAGGTTCTGAGGGGGGCAGTAAGTGGGAGGGGTCGGATAGGTGGCGGGGGCCAGGCTGTTTGCTGAGGCAGAGCTTTCCCTACCCGGCCCTCCATACAGTTTTGCAACCTCACTGTAGCCCTCGGGCCAAAACGTTTGCCTGCCCCTGTTCTATAGTCAGAATTCAGCTAACAGTTTTGTTGGTAGTGTAGCAGAATCCAGCTCATCTTCCAGTTGCTCTGTTGGCTCTGTGGGGCTAATAGCAGTAAAGATTCTCTCTATACACTGATGTCAGCAGATATAAGAAAAACAGGGAGCACGTCCATTGATTAAGAAGGTCGCATTTCTACATAGTAAGTCTCCTGACCATAACCAGAATTTGTGATAAAGTCACATCTTCTGTTCTTTCTCTGGGTACAGTGCTGTCATAAGTGACCACACAAGGATAAAGGATTGCAGGAAGAGAGACTAACAGGAAAGGAGATTAATTCAATTTTAGAAGAACAACGTGGGGTAGAGTGAAGAAGTAGTGCCAGGGAGGCCATTAAAATATACCAGTGCAATTGCTAAAGCAGCAGAGAGGCACGCTATCAGTGAACTCTGGGAAAGCCTGTACTGCTCTGATGTTCGTGTGTAAACAAAACCACAGTCTCCAAAGTTGTCAGACAAACCGGAACTTTGACCTAGCAAAATTATAGTGTTTTCCCTCAAAACGAATCCCATTGGCTTGCCCTGAAGGGTAGGAGCCATCTTTTAATGTCTATGGAAAACTATTATATTTAAGTGCTTTTAGCTAATAAAAACTTGTTTATGAAACTGCCTTATATTAGGCATAAACACAAGAAGCAAAATGTGCCAAGAACTTGATGAACAGAAGGATACAACGATGCAAATCCAGTTAAACAGAAGCATGAACATATAATCCGCTGGCCTTCCATCAAAAGCACCTATAAACAAATAAAGCAGTTAGCAAAACAGTTTTTTGGGATTTTTTTAGTAACTGCAGATATACCTATATCCTAGAACTGGAAGGGACCTTGAAAGGTCATTGAGTCCAGCCCCCTGCCTTCACTAGCAGGACCAAATACTGATTTTAACCTCAGATTGCTAAGTGACCCCCCTCAAGGATTGAACTCTCAACCCTGGGTTTAGCAGGCCAATGCTCAAACCACTGAGCTATCCCTCCCCCAGATTGTCAAGATTTCAGATCACACTATATTCCCAAGAACTACCTCAGTTCTTGATCAGTGGAAACACATGGTGCCAAATGCAATCCTCTTGTGTTTGAGTGTATCAGAATTGCAACATTTGAGAAAGTGGCATTTTCAACATGTGATCATTTAAAAGAATCTGATCATTTTGTGAGCAAATCCCCAAATACTCCAAATTACTTTTAAAAACCCATTATTATTCCTTTTTTACTTGTTTGTACACAAATTGTAAGTTTACACTCTGCCTTTCTAAAAAAGTAAAACCTTCCTCCTCCTTCCCTAAATTGAAAGCTGACTGAGCTGGTACAGCTGGATGGTGCTATCTTGCCTTGATGTTTCAAAGAACAGGCACAGAGGATGAGGGGAGACTGCATCAGTTACAGAATTGTGTCAGGGTTCGTTTGGTTTTTTGACACCACAGACTGTAAAAAAGCCAGTTATTTTTTACTGCAAATGAGCTTCCCTGCTCCATTCCCCGACATACAAGCTTCCTTCTGGGAGCGTTGGTAGGAAGGGACACAAACAGAGATAGGATTCGATGCTGGGGCATAAATGGATATGACAGCACACAGTATGTACCAAAGGACATAATATGGCAAGTGAACATGCAAGTTTTCTGCCCTACTTTCCTTTGGCTTTCTTGCTTTCAAGAAGCTTAAAAATTAGAGCCTGGCAGTTATCTAAACCATAGGGCTTTTGTGTTGTTTTTAAGTAAATTAAGCCAAACAACAACAAAAAAACCTTAAAGAAACCATAAAACAGTGTCCTATGATATAAAATCAAACAAATTTACACACTGAAAGACTTAAGACACTCAGGATAGGTCTATACTACCCGCCGGATCGGCAGGTAGCGTTCGATCCATCGGGGATCGATTTATCGCATGTCATCTACATGCAATGAATCAATCCCCAAATCGACGCCTGTACTCCACCTAGGCAGGAGGAGTAAGCAGAGACTGCTGCGGCTCCCCCGTCGACGACTCACCGCCGTGAGGATAGCCAGGTAAGTTGAAGTAAGATACTTTGACTTCAGCTACGCAAATAGCATAGCTGAAGTTGTTATATCTTAGTTTGAACCCCCCCTGCTAGTGTAGCCCAGGCCTCAGAGTATTGCATAAATGATGTGCACATCTAGACAATTTCTAAAAAAGCCAATACCCTTCAGTGCGATATGTACTTAACCACTAAGTGGAATTTTGACTCTACAAATCTTAACAGGTGTTTACTCAGTTTTTCATAACAAATCAATTACTGGCAGGGAGAGGTTAATTAAGAAGTGCACATGAATAGCTGTCTATGTACAAACATAAAGTTATGGTTCTACTCAGACTATAAAAACTGTAACTTCTTCAGCAATCTCCTCCCTGTGTCTATCTAATCATTTTAGTCACTAAAGTGAGAAGGTGAGGTGTTTGGTATTTTTAAGACTGCTGTTAGCCCTGCAAAGCCAACATAGGTGAATGAGAGTGAACTGGAGTCTATTTCTTTTTGTGAATTTGAGTTGTTGATCAAGTTCCAGTTTCTAACATGTCCAAAGCTTTTGAGGAGAGTGAGGCTCCGCACATGTCACACAGTATAATTTGACTAGCAGACCCTTTGTTATTAGTGATGATGAATAAAAGGGAAACCATCCTGACCTTTAGATCCCAGGCTGAGTTTGCAGATCTGGCAGTCAAAAAGCAAAACTGGATGGCTAGTTTTTTTACTTGTAAAGATGGGCCTTTTTTAGGTGCCAGTCCTGCACTGGGATATGCTACCATGGACCCTGGCATTTGTAAAAGTCCCATTGACTTTTTGAAACTTCACATACATGTCGATCTATATTATCAGATCCCAGGATAGGATCAAAACACAGGTGAGGATCTCATTGAGTCACACACACAGAACACCACAATGATTCTAAAAAACAAAACAAAAAAACAGAACACTTGATTTGTTAAACTTCAGTATACATGCACGGCCCATGAAAACTGAAGTACAAAATACAGAGTTCTGTTTATAAACCTTTGAATTCCAATAGTACCTAGAAATTTCCTACAACTATGTTACGTTTTCAAAATAAGAAAAGTATACAGTGGTTGTTAGAAAGAGTAGCTATTAACATCTGAGGCAGTTCAACCTACTTAAAATGGGACACCATCAACTTTAAAGCTAATCATCTTTTAAAAGTTAGTTAAAAGTTTCACGCCCTTTCTCTGAGCCTTTTTTCTTATATCATATTTTTATTTTATTATATACATTTTTCTCCCTACTGTTGTTGTAGGAGAGATCCATTCAAACAAAAGGGGACAGTGACTGATGATGCCAGGGAAACTGATCACGACAAAATGAACAGACTGGAAACAAACACAAAAAAAACCCATAATGATACTTTTTCCTCTAACCTTTTTTACTTGTAGTAATCTCGGGGTTTACTTGTAAGAATAAGACACCAAAGACACAACCCACCACCTCATTTATATATTGTTGTTTTAAATGCTTGAGAAAAATTAGCTCCAGATTTCCTGATTTCTGTACCAGACAAAGTGACATATGTACCACTAAGGTCTGAAAGAACCATCTCATTACAGCCCCTTATTTTAGTTCCTTTTTCATTCTTGGTAGTGGTGATGAAAGTCACTCTGATATCAGAATCTTGGTTTCCACAGGAATTTAAGGAGGTAATTGTTGTTAACCAGTAACACAGGGATACAATGTACTTTCCTGCCTCTTCTAGAGTTTTGCACAGTTTTTTAAAAAAAATAATTTAGCATGAACTTTGAAATTCATCTTTAACATGAGTGAATGCCCAAAGCCATGCACAGCCCTTCAGATGTAGGCTATGAATTCTTAACAAAGAGATGGCTAAGGGTGACTTGCTTAGTCTACAAGCACCTACACAGGGAACAAATATTTAACAATAGGCTCTTCAGTCAAGCAAAGGAAAGTGTAACAGTCCAATGACTGGAAGCTGAAAGTAGCCAGAGTTGGACTGGAAATAAGGCATAATTTTTTAACGGTGAGAGTAATTAACCACTGGAACAATTTACCAAGTGTTTTGCTGAATTCTCCATCATTGATAATTTTGAAATGAAGGTCGGCTGTTTTTCTAAGAGAGATGCTCTAGAAAATATTTTGGGGAAGTTCCATGGCCTGTGTTACACAGCAGGTCAGACTAGATAATCACAGTGGTCCCTTCTGGTCTTGGAATCTATAAATTTATAAACTAGCCCCAAGGGCTATTTACTTCCCTGAATCTCACTGATAATGAGAGTTGTGCTCGCTGAGTGATAGCAGCACGGGTTTACGTTATAAACAACCTGAAAATGTTTCACTGAAAGTTCCAATAGCACCCAAACAAGTTTTTTAAAAGGGGGTAGAGGAGTTGGTGGAAGGGTACTGAACCAGTCAACTTTTTTGTACTTCTACAAAAATCACTGCTAAGTTACATTTGTGGAACATTCATATTGCATCTTATCATGGTAGTACTAACCTGTCTTCCTACAAGTGGGATGTAGCTTATTACTAAAAATGTAAAATTTCATTTGACATTCGGTACTATAAGTGCAATATAAAATATCTAGATTTCCCAATGAGACCTTATTGTTCATGGATGAGCTACACGAGCACATACAACCAAGAACTGCAATATGTGTATTTTATACAATGTTATCATAGATATTTTAAATATTTTGCTTTTGGGTTTTTTTTTTGTTTTGTTTTTTGAAACAAATACATAAGCATGTCTTTCTTTGATTTATTTAGTTCAGCCTAGTACGAAGCCAAGCATTTTATTTTTTTACTCTTTAAGATGCTTGCATACAACCACTTGGCAAAGAAGATGTTTACTATACACACCTCCTGCATACCAATGCTACTGCTTTGCTCTGATGCTCTAAAATCTGATCATTTCCAATTATTTTATAAGCACTAAGACTCACAACACACCACTCTTTACAAATGGGGAAACTGAAACAGACAAAGAGGTTAAGTGACTTGCCCAGCATGGACTATCTCCCTCAGTAGTTTGGACTATGTCTTCTGGTTCCTTTATGTTAAGTGACCCTGTAACCATGCAAAAAAGTGGTAGAGTCCCCTTCTATTGCCCCAAATTCAACAATTAAAAGTCCTAATCCTTACTCATATGACTGGTCCCACAGAATGGCTGCAGGACTGAGTCTTAAGTGACTAGAAACCCAAAAGTCACTTCTAGAAAACAGAGGGAAGTGTGGTGAATTGATTTTTTCAAAAATTCAATTTTCTATTGTTTAAGTGAACATAAAGTCATGCACATGGCTACCTTTCTCTTTCAGAGCTCTCCCTGAGTCAGAGTCACTGATCATTCCCACAAGCTATTCTGAATGGAATTGTATATCTGTAAAGATGTTAAATCTCTTTGCTAACTCATGTTAAATCCTACAGCATGCACATACTGCAATTATTAACATACCTGTTTCTAGTCGTGATGAATACTGATACAAAAAATATAAGTTCACCAAATAGAGAAATCCAGTTCCTGGGCCCACTGGGAAGTAGAATGTTGCAGTTAATGGCCTCCAGATCTGTCCAGACCAAAAAAGTGAGTGCAGTTATATAAATTAAAAATTAACGAATAATCATAATGTTCCATTTTTAGATTAACGAGCAAATTTAAGAGTCCTGTGTACCAAATTTTTTATTCAGTGATATCACTTCAAAAGCCCTTGTATCTTATGTCTTACCTCTTATGAGCCATTAAGCTACTAAAGTTTTATAAGTAGTTTTCAGATACAGCACAGTTGGCTTCCAAAAGGGATCCAGAGAAAAAGACAAGTCCTCACAACTGTTCAACACAATTTTAAAGGCATCCAGCCAGAATCCTTTCTACTTAGGCCAATGCAAGGCAACACTGAGCAAGAAACTCATACAATAACCTTCTGAGTGTAATTTCATTCAGCTAATATTGCACACTATTTTTAGCTTTATGAAAGTCCCTGTCTAGCAACATCATAAACACTCTTTAACCAGGCAGCAAACAGTAGTCAGCACAGAAATAATCTTGCCGCTTCTGAGTTGATGTGAGACACTCCAGTCTGCAACATTTCGGAATGATGTGTTCAGATCCCAGATTCTGTAAATCAGCAGGGACTATTAGCATTAGAGATACAGCACTCTTACTTCACAGTAACCACTTTGGGGCTGATACTTGGAATAAGGACAAGCTGCAGAGGGAATTGTGTTCAGCCCTTCTCTGTTAGACACACCATGAACATGGTGATATAGGATCCACATCCTTCAAGGCTCTTTCTCCTCCTTCCCCGGTTTTTCGGGGGAAGGGAGAGGACAATTCCTATCATGTATACGTACACAATGAGCACTGAAGCAATTGTTTCCTAATACAAGAGATCATCCAATGTGGGACCTAAGCAGCCAGAACACTGACCCCAACAACCTGGGCCCCGTCATCTAGAAGTGGAGGTGCAGCCCACCACTGGGGCCAACCCAAGTGCCAGTGGCCACTGCTTGGCGTTCCACACCCTCCCAAAGATGAGATTCCCCAAGCAGATGTCCTGGGTACCAGGGCAGGGCACCTGGACCTAGTGCCCTGTTACCAGAGAATGGAGACTTAGGGAGCGGGGCTGCGATTCAAACCCGTGTCTGCCGCTCCTAGCACCACAAGGGGCCTTCAAGCGTGAAAAGACTACACGTCCCAGCAGGCACAGCATCAACCTACTGCGCCTCCCAACATGCAAAGCACTCCCCAGAGTGACTCGCCTACAATTCCCGGCAAGCGGAGCTCAGCCCCGTGCCGAGCTACCTTACAGCTCCGGCGGCGCGCTGCATGCTGGGACTTGGAGTCCACGCCCTACCTGGAAGCGGTTGATGAAGGCATCGGGCCATAGGAAGAGATAGACGGGGCTGATGAGGCCTAGCTTGCCGATCAGCGGCACCGCGATGGAGCTGGCGAACCAGTAGCGGGTGATCAGAGGGATGCTCCGGAACCAGTCCCCCAGATCCGACATCTCTCCGAGCTCAGCCGCCGCCGGAACCTCGCGACACACCGGCCACCGAGCTACCACGAGATCAGGGAATCCAGATCGCGCCTGGGCCGGCCGGCCTCCGCCTCCCACTGGAGCTGCCGCAGCCGCCGAGCAACAGGACGTGTGGTCCAGGCGCCGCCGAATCGACTCGTAGCCAGACGTGGCTCGTGCGAATTCGGCCAACAACAGTTACTTCCGGTTCCCGTTCCCACCCCTCGTCGTCCCAGCTGTCACTGCATTGGATGCGCCGGAAGTCCCGCCTCCTAAGGGGCCGGTACAACTCCCCCCAATGTGCGCTACTTTATTTGCCTTCTTCCTGCCGCGGGCAGCAGGATCACGTGACATCGAGCCGCGTCATTTGTCCCTCCCTTCCCCTCCCCCTGTGTATAGAGTAGCTTATTGCTGATGTATTGCTCAGCAAGCGTAGTTCCGCTATCCCCAGTGACTCAAATGCTTACTTGTTTGCATCACACTAGAAGCAGACCTGGAAGAATATGGGTGGGGGACCAAATGTCCAGATTTTATAGAGACAGTCCCAATTTTGGGTCTTTTTCTTATATAGATTCCTATTACCCCCTGCCCCCATCCCGATTTTTGACACTTGCTGTCTGGTCACCCTAAATATGGACTAGATCAGAGAGTGCAGCAAAGAGTCCTGTGACACCCTATAGACTAACACATATGGGAGCATGAGCTTTTGTAGGTGAACACCCAGTTTGTTGGATGCACCGGCTGCATGGATCGGAGAGACATTCCATATATGGGGTTCAACATAGATTTTTTTTGTCATTGACAATAGTGGGAACAAGACAGTACCGGGTTTACAATAGCACTGGGCCCAAGCTCCAAAGGGGTCCTGGCCCGGCCCGCTCTTGGGGCAGGGGGTGAGGCAGGATGGGGGGCTGGGAGCACGCCATACCCAGAATCCATGCCCCCAACACTGACTCCTGCACCCCCACATACATACTCAGCCCCTCTGTGCCCTGACTCCTGAACCTCCCTCATTCACACTTGCACCCCTCACACCAAACAGTAGCTGCCCCAGGTAAGCACTCCACACCCCAATCTTCTGCCCCAACCCCAAGCCCCCTTGCTCGCCCTAACTCCTGGCCAGACACTGCACCCCAATCTCCAGCCTGCTCTTGCATTCTAACTTCCTCCCAGACCCTTCATCCCCAGCCCTGAGCCCCCTCCTGCACGCTAAGGCCTGGCCAGACTCTGCACCTCAGTGTTTAAAAAAAAAATTATAAAGCGCTCTAATCCAAAGCACTTTACAATAGTTAGGTAACGGTACAAACAATATTTGGAAAAATCATTAAGTGGTCCACCAAGACCCTCAACGATTTTCAAGTGGTCTGTGGAAAAATAAGTTCCACTACAAAAACAATCAAGGTACCTCACCTTATTTTCATGTACTTGCTATTATTTATAGGAGGAGAATGAAGAAAAAAAGAATGAAAAACAGGGGGTGGAGAGAGGAAATAAGAGAGAATGTTCTTTTTCTTGGCTGAGTCCCAAGCAGGGGCCCCAAAAATGAAGCTGAGCACAGGGCCCCACTAACTCTAAATCCGCCACCAGTGCCGCCCAGAGGATTCAGGGGGGCTGGGGCAAAGGCGCCAACCACTGCGGCGTTTGTACTCACCTGGTGGCACTTCGGGTTTTCGGCGGCACTTCAGCGGCGGGTCCTTCACTCGCTCCGGGCCCCTGTCCATCCAGCCCAGTGCAAGGGCACTGTACACAAATCAGCAGTTGCCAGATACACACTGGCCCACCCAGCCCTGTGCTGCCAGCGGGCCTTTTCCCCTCAGGGATGGGCCCATGACGTGCCACATAGTCTCCAACTTCCTATGTCCAGTGTCCCCTCCAACTGGTATGCCCAGCAGCCCCCCCGCACAGACCCTCCACAACAAATGCAGAGTGGCCTGCACACCACCACCCGTGCCCAGCACCCTCCCACAAACCCGCATCACTACTGCCCACTGCACTTCCCCACAGCCCACCACCACAACTACACAGACCTCTTTGACCGACCCCCAAAAGACTCCCCAATGGCCAGTAACCCTCTGACACACCTCCAGAGATGCACTCCCTCACACCCTGCACCCTGGTCACACTCACCGGCCCTGCTGGAAGGTGATGGTGTTTGCCAGGCTGAGCCAGCAGCGCGGCTGGGGTTGGTCCAGTGACAGGGCAGGGAATCACTCCGTCCTCTTGGGAGTGGTGCAATTAGCCAGGCCAGAGTCTCCCCTCGTCCTGGCCAGACTCCCTCAGGACCCACTTGCCTGGAGATAGGGTGACTATACGTCCTCGTTTGGCCAGGACAGTTCCCTTTTTAAGCTCTGTCCCAGCCATCCTGACTTTTTTCCCCATCTAATCACTGCGCACATATGGTATACCCTCACTACTCTGAGCTGATTTCCAACTTTTATGCTCAGTACAGGAAAACAAAAATTGAGAGGTAAGCTGTGCAGGAGTGTAACGATGCTGGTTCTGGCAGGACCCAACTGAGAGTGCCAATGCAGGACAAATTGCTCAAACCAGGGCAGTTACAGCCCAAGGCTGTTTTTTTTTCACCTCTAAGGCAAACCAAACCAGCCAGACAGGGAGGACTTTGGTTTTACCCCACTGGCTAACCACAAGTCACACAAGCAATTCCCTTATACACTCCAGTTTCCCAGTATCACCACCAGTGCCACTCGTTATAGGGACAAATGGTTATGAAAACCAATACACCAGTAAAAGAAAAAAAGTTCTCTTGATCCCAAAGGACCAAGTCCCAGATCCAGGTCAATATACAAATCAGATCTTACCCACAAATCACACTGTTGCCAGTTCTTTAGAATCTAAAATCTAAAGGTTTATTCATAAAAGGAAAAACATATATATGAGAGCTAGAGTTGGTTAAATGGAATCAATTACAGACAGTAATGGCAAAGTTCTTTGTTCAGGCTAGTAGCAGTGATAGAATAAACCGCAGGTTCAAATCAAGTCTCTGGAGTACATCCTCTGCTGGGATGGATCATCAGTCCTTTGTGTAGAGCTTCCATTTGTAGCAAAGTCCATCCAAAGGTATGGAGCAGGACTGAAGACCAAATGAAGGAGCTGCAGCAACTTTTTATATTCTCTTGCCAGGTGGTTTTTCTTTCTTTGTTCCAAAGACAAGAATTCCATCGCATGGCATGGAAAAACCTCAGAATTCTGTCCATAGGCAGGTTCATGCATATCTTGCTGAGTCACAAGGCATGTCTGCCTTCTCACGAGTCAGTTGTATATCTGATGGTCCTTAATGGGCCATCAAGCCGGCTAGGCAGAGCTGACACCAACTTGTTTGAGATGTCACCCAGAAGGAGAGCACAAGTTTGAAATACAAACAGTACAGAGCCAATATTCATAACTTCAACTACCAAAATAATACACACATACAGAAAGCATAACCATAACCAGCCAACCATAACCTTTTCTTAGACACCTCATTTGACCCCCTTTACACAAGATTTGGTGCGACCACATCAGGGACCTTGGTTGCAACCATGTTCTATACAGTCCCAGTTCAAGTCAATAACGTGACAAGGAGTCATCTCCTTTCCAACAAGAGAAGGCCCCGAGACATCAGACAAGCCACTGTGGATCATCTGTGGACAAAAGACTTGGTTGATTGCTTCCCGTCACACACCCACGAGGAGGTGGAGACCTGCACAAACACTTGCCCCATCAGTTTGAGCTCTGGGCGGGGGGGAATAAAAATCCTTGTTGAGAAGAAACTGTTGTCCCTGTGCTGCTTGGACTTCAGGGAGATGGCATGCCTTCTAAGCATAAGCAATGGATCCTGGCTGTTTGGCTAGGATAGCCCAAGGGACATTCAGAGCTTGCGTGTTACAGCAGCTTCTACTACTTTTTGAAACCTCAGACTGTAACTCCTTTGTATGTGTATGTTTACCTGCTTTAACCTGGTAGATTGTAATTCCATTCACTTCAATTGAAGTTGTGTGCACAGCACCTCTAAAAGTTATGCCCTAGGAGTCTAAGCATGGGTATCCAAAACCAGTGGTCACTCTTGAAATTGTGGGCTGTTGAAAATGTGCCTTCTTCCTCATCTGTAAAGTGGAAATATTAATAATACATACTCAGAGGGATTCTGTGGATGTTTCTAAAGAACAAGGAGATCAGTAAATCTCAATGGAAAAGGTAAAGGAATAATATTTTGATGCCTGGATATTACTGTGATAGGCACATTAAAGATGTATGAAATTGATTAGAAATAACTTTTTCCATTTCCTTTTGTAACATGATATAGTTAAATTAGCCACACTGTGACTAATATCCACCATGTTGCATGTATATCCCAAGGCCCCAGTCTGGCAAAAAAACATCTATTTTAGGGGTTTACTTATCATTTATTTTAATCTCCCTAAATTTTGTTTCCATATTGTAATAGGGGGATTACATCTGACAAGTCACAGTACAGAAATAGTATGTTGCTGCCAGCCAACATATTGTCTTTCTTGGTGATTACAAAGAACCAGTGGAGAAATCCCTAAATCACAGTGAAGCAAGCTCTTTTTAAAAAGAGAGCACCCAGGCCCAAATCTCATCAGCTTTACCCAATCCCTTGAGTCCAACTTCATTAAAAAATGAAGGCGATAATAGGCAAGAGGCAGAAGATGAGATTCAGGCTCTTTTTATTATTTTTTTATTATTATTATTATTATTAGTTTTATTATTTAGCATGCTTGGAGGCCTGTATTCAAACAGTTATTGTTTATGGAGAGTAAAGAAGACCTGGGCAGGACTCTCCGCTGGGGAAAGCTATTCCCTTGGCCGCCTTCCTCAGCCGCCTGACCTGCTCACGCCCCTCTCATACCTTCCCTCTTGCCCCGCCCACTCAGCTCAGGCCGGAGCCGCTGGCCTTTTTGTCTGTCAAACACCCACAGCCCACAAAGAGAACTACAGTTCCCGGCAGGCGCCAGTGCTTCCGGGATGCGTGGCCTGTTCCATTATCACAGGGGTGGGGGTGAGGGAGACTATCCCACCAGTGTGCTGCATTCATGAGGCCCAATGGACTGTACCATGGTTCGGACACCCCCTAGGCTCCTGTCCCTCTCCCCGCGCCGCGGCTGGCGGGAGAAGTGGCGGTTGGTGCGGAGGCGCTTCGGGGTTCGCGCTGGTCAGCGTAGCTGTGGAGGAGGGAAGCGCCTCCCGGGCCTCGCTGCGTGAGGATGCAGAGCTCCGACCTGGGCAACAGGGAGCGCGGCAAGCTCTGGCACCGCAAGCCCGCCCCGGCCGCGCAGCAGGGGTAACCGGGGGCGTGAGGGGCAGGACGCGGAGGGAGGGAGGTAGGAAGAGGAGACCTGGGGGTAGATGGTGAGAAGCTGCCCAGGACGAAGGCCTGTGCCTGCTGCTGGCTGTAAGGGCGCAGCCAGGGGGCTGGGGCTGGGGCTGGTGGGGAAACCCCTGCGCAGGTCTTGGAGCTGTGGGCTGGCCCAGGAATAGCCCGTCGTGAAAGATGCAAACATCAAAGGAGTGGGGGGAGGATAGCTCAGTGCTTTGAGCATTGGCCTGCTAAACCCAGGATTGTCAGTTCAGCCCTTCAGGGGGCCATTTAGGGAACTGGGGTGAAAATCTATTTGGGGATTGGTCCTGCTTTGAGCAGGGGGGTGGACTAGATGGCTTCCTGAGGGTCCCTTCCAACCCTGATATTCTATGGTTCTATCAAAAGATTTCTCCCCGGGCCAGAGGACTGTAATACTTTTATTACTGATCTTATGCTGGCACTTAGT
Organism: Chelonoidis abingdonii; assembly: GCF_003597395.2. Classification (NCBI taxonomy): domain Eukaryota; kingdom Metazoa; phylum Chordata; order Testudines; family Testudinidae; genus Chelonoidis; species Chelonoidis abingdonii. Next base: position 279,779,106 of record NC_133770.1, read on the forward strand.
GGCCTCGCTCACGGATCTGGCTGTGTTAGGCGCTCTACAAACAGAACAAAGCCAGACTCGGCCCCAAGGAGTTTCTAGTCTAAGTGCAAGACCAAGGACATCAGACGGATACCGACGGATGGGAGCATAGGGAGAAACAATGAGGCAGTATGGATCAGTATGATAGGCCTTGGTCTCAGCACACCCCTTGTCCTAACTGTTGCTAAGTATTTTGTGGGCCTCATGGCCAAGAAGAGTTATAAAGCAGGAGTTGAAGGTAGATAATGAGCTAGACTTGCAGATTGTTTACAAGAACACCACCTCCTGCCTTGTGAGGCAGCATGGGAGAAAGTACAAAGGTGCTTGTCTGAAAATTTGACATACGCAGTGGAGGCTGGTGCTTTGGGCTGATTGGAGGTGAGCCTCAACAGCTTGATAGTGCTTGAAAGATGTTAGCAAGGGTGGGGATTGAAAACAAGCCTGTATGTTTGATGCACTAGAGAAGAAGGAGCCCGTGGAAGGGCTCAAAGAGAGGGGTGCTGTGGTCAAAGTGATGGGCTAGGAAAGTGGGACAAGATTGCATTTGTTAGGGTTAGAGAGAAGGATGTTGCGGTAATCAGGATGCGAGATGAGAGCCCGGACCAGAGTTTTAACTGTGTCAATGGATAGGAAAGGCCATATTTTAGAGATGTTATACAGAAAGAAGTTCTCAGCTGAAGATAACACACAGGTTACGGTCCTGAGTGACACACAGGATGGTGGTTTTGTCCATAGGGATCAAGAAAGAAGATAATGGGGAGAGTTTGGGGGAGGAAAGTTAGGAGCTCTTTTTCAGTCATGTTCAGCTTAAGCTGGTAGCTGGACATCAGCAAGGAGACATCAGAGGGACAGTAGCATTTGCTTATAATTTCCAAACATATTTTCAAAACTCCAACCTACAAGGATGTTTGTTACAAACCAAAGCAATATTTCATACAAATAATAACAATATCCAACATATCTGCCTAATTATGGTCTCTTCTCTGTGGTCTGGTTATTGCAGCCCTTGCTCCTTCCTACTCCTCTCCTGCTGTCTGTCCCATTGTCCAATGTTATCTCTTATTGTGCTGTATGTAAATTTAGGACGAGGTCTTGCAAATACTTTTAGGTGGGCAGCACTGCATCTGTGCAGAGCCATTTCCAAGATCTAGCCTAGTCTGTAATCTCTTTTAGCAGAGAAGTGTCATGCACATGCACAGTACTGTATGAATAATACATGTCCTCCACAATTAGATATTTCTCAAAATCAAGTACTTCATTAGGATACTATTTGTTTATCCCTCATGCACACCAGACCATGCCCTGAGCAGTCAGGAGTTTGAACAACATAAGACATTCTATGATCTTGCAGACTGTGGAGTTGAGATTATGAGGAAAAGCACAAGACCCTATTGACCCTCACTTCTTTTCTAAAAATAATAGTTAGAGAAAAGGTAAACTTAGCAGGCAGGTTACAGTAAAGCCAGCCCTTGCCTCCTCCTGTCAACTGGCCCATCTCTTTTGCCCTCTTGAAGGCCTTCTTATCTGGAGAAGAGAGGAGCCTGGGTCTCTCCTTTCCCATTCTATTGATTCCACTGCAAACTGTAGTGGGTGAATCCCTCTTTGAGAGATGCCCTGTGGGGTATAATTACACAGACTCTGTCTCCCCTTCCCACTTGGTGGTCGATCAGAGGGCCCATCAAGAGGGATTTCCCTCCAGGCAATTGGCCCTGATTCTTGAAGGGAGGGTCAGACGCCTCTTCACCCTCTTACCCCAATCTTTTGGTGCTAGCTGCTGCTTTTTAGACTACCAGTATCTCCTTGGCTGCTGCCACTGCTCCCATCCCCTGCTAATGTACAAACCCAAAGGATAGATACCTGTGAAAGACAGAAATGGTAGAGAGCCAGTTTGGTCTCATAACATCTTAAGTTATTAGTGTGACATGACAGAGATTAGCCTGACTCTAATTTTTAAGAACATAGATAAAAGCTGTCTTCAGTGATTCCACCCCCACAGCATATAATTCCTGACTCCACCTAATTTAAATGAATTTTTCTCATGAATCATAGCTACTTTTCAGTTTTTCATTAGATTTCTTTACAGAAAGTCTATTTACTGCTTGTCAGACAGCGAATAATCTCGTGTAATAAACTTTTAAAAACTTTTACAAGTGTGTGTTCTTCCTCAAAAGTCAATGTCTAATCAGAATTGCAAAAACATAACCTAAGAATGTTTTTAGATTGGATATATTTTAATGATTGTAGAGAAAAGTATGCTAAAGATGGTGTAATAAAGTGATCTGTTTGATTTCCTCATAGAGTCATAGTAAACATTATTCACAGTGCCACAGGATATCATTCAAAGACCATACGTTTTCTGAATGTGGCCTTTGACAGTTCTGGAGATTCTTTACTTGCCGGAGACCACCAAGGGAATATTTATGTTTTTGACTTGACAGGAAACAGGTAAACATTTCTCTTGCTGTGTGGCTCTCAGTTACTATTTTTGATAATCTAGATTGTTGTCTAACAGTCAGTTTTTTGCAACACTCCTCCCACGTAAGACACCCGTTTCTGTTTGTTAAACAGGGTTTGTTTTGACTGGATTGGTTGGGAGGGGAGGGGAGGGGAAGGGAAGGGAAGATTGCATAAAATTTTCTTTCACAAGGTAAAGTATGTTCAAACTGATTAGCATATTTAGTTAATTGGACACTGAGTTGAAGTGTTCCTTACACTATTGGACTATTGTTGGTTTTTGTTTTTCTTTTTAAATAGATTCAGTCTTGTTCAGCGAACCATGCAGGCTTGCACTGCTTTGGCATTTAATCTTCGCAGGAAGACTGAATACCTTGTGGCTTTAGCAGATTATTCCATTAAATGTTTTGATACAGGTAAGACATTTAAAAATCTGACTAGAAAAATAAGAATAGCTATATTTTCATAGCAAATCCATATCACAATTAATCAAGCACAATAGTTATTTCTGATCTGATTAGCAGTTAACTGGCTAACAGTATTGCCAATTTGTTGTTCAGAAGTTAATCTTCAGAGAAGATGTTACTTCCCCCCCATTTAAGAAGTGCATTCTTACTGCTACTGTTTCAGACAATCTGGATTTAGACTCTCTTAGTTAAGTAGTGGAACCCAACCAGATATAGTTTGGGACTTTGATATTCTTCCACCAGTATAATTGCTGAGGATCATAACCAACTGTAGAACTAAATAGCTATTAGGTTATAAAGAAGTATATTCTTAAAAAAACTAGCATGCAAAATGGTGAAATAGAAGTATGAAAATGTGTTTAAACTCCCAGGCCTAAAAAATTAATCAGGATGTTGCATCTGAATGTAGAGGTTCCTGTGATCATAGCCTGCTGTTCATTAAACCAACCTTCCTTGTATGTATAAATAGTAACTTCAGTACTCACTCATTTCACCCACAAGTTAAAACAAGTGTACAATCCTGACTTAAGCCTGCAAAGTATGTTGTTTTTTGGCTGGGGGCGTGGTGGTGGTTTAATATTGATATTCCCACTGGCTAGGTCTGCCTAGCAGGCATATCCAGCTTGTTTGGTGGGCCCTGTTCACAACTTTTAAGACTGATCACTGAAGACACATTAAACAAGTCTATGCAAGATAGCTTATGAAATAACATGAAATCCTTTATTTCCCACTGATCAGTAGGATGTTTTTTTCCATAATGCATAGGAATTACATGAAGGACAACTCACTTGTTCCTCATTTGTTGGACAGTGATGATAAATAAAGGTACATTAGGCATTCTCAAGAGACCACACCCTTCATATTTGTTTGTACTGAAAAATACTAGCACTTGTTGCTTCACTTTGCATAACTTTTTCATCAGTTTCATTTACACCATAGACACCAAGGAGCTAGTTAGTTGGATGAGGGGACATGATTCTTCAGTATCTTCAATCTCCGTCCATGGTTCAGGCAGATATGCCATTACTACATCCACTGATACAGCACAATTCTGGGATCTCGATACCTTCCAAAGAAAAAGAAAGTTGAACGTTCGCCAATCTGTGGGGATTCAAAAGGTCAGTAAAGAGTATTGTTAAACAAAGAGTATATAAACATACCTGAGAATACAACTATATACTAAAATCAGGAGTACTTAAAACTATTCTTTTAAAAAAAATAATCAGTCTTTTCTTTGTCCTCTAACCAGCTCACGTTTGCCATCAGATCTCACAAGATAGGGTTATGAGACAGTAGTTGTGGAGATCTGCAGGGAACACCTAAGCACTGCATAAAGTACTAATGTTTCATCAGTATTGAAGCAAAGTCAAAGCACAGTTGTTAGAGGGCACTATGTGGCAGAAGATTCATTTGAAAGACTGTACCTTAAGACGGAGGTCCTCACCACTTATGGCCATTGAAAACCCATGACACTTTTTCTGAGAGTAGGGCTGTTAACTCCGGTTTCTTTACTGGATTCTAGCTAGGGCTGTTGTATTCTGGAAGTCACCCTGTAGCTTCAGTTATAGCAGGGGTGACCAACCTGTGGCTCCGGAGCCGCATGCGGCTCTTCAGAAGTTAATATGCAATTCCTTGGATAAGTGCCAACTCTGGGGCTGGAGCTATAGGTACCAACTTTCCAATGTGCCAGTGGTGCTCACTGCTCAATCCCTGGCTCGGCCCCAGGTCCTGACTCCACTCCACCCCTTCCCCCAAGGCTCATGCCCCTTCCCCAGAGCCTCCTGTGACCAGGCTCCTCCCCCTTCCTCTGCCCCCCCCCTCCCCCGAGCTTCCTACATGCTGTGAAATAACTGATTGTGGTAGGTGGGAGGCATGGGAAGGGAGAGGGAGGCGCTGATCAGTGGAGCTGCCGGCAGGTGGGAGGTACTGGGGTTGGGGCGGGGGGGAACTGATAGGGAGGCTGCCGACATATTACTGTGGTTCTTTGGCAATGTACATTGATAAATTCTGACTCCTTCTCAGGCTCAGGTTGGCCACCTCGAATTAGAGGTACATCTTTCACTTCCTGTCCTAAAACTGTTATTTAGTGAGCGCTGTTCAAATAATTGTCATGTTTATCCCAGAGGTGTCTGCACTTCATTAGGAGGTGAATTTGAGATATCCCTTATAAATCAGAAAGTAATTGTAGTGTATTCCACATTTAGCATATGTGAGTGGGTAAAGTTTTCTGCCAATAGCTTTTGGAATTTGGTAGAAACCATTAATATAATAAAATAATGTAACCATGCCGTAGAGAGATAATAGAGCTGAGCCAAAAGCCCTTGAAGTTAATGGATGCCTTCCCATTGATTTCAGTAGGACTTGAGTCAGACTCAGCATAAAGAAATTTTCTGAAGAATGGGTCTTAGGTCTCTTGTGGGTTATGCTGTCACTTCAGTAGAATTATTTCTCTATATTTGATTATCCGTTATTGTTGTATTACAAATTGTCAACCATGTAGTATTAGGTATATACAAATTTTGAGAATGCGAAATGAAGCTTCTATTTTAAAATGCCAGCTCAGCCGAAGTTCAGGAATTTGTCTTTGTTGTTGTAGTCTGTGTACATATTGTGGAAACTTTAGATGACTATTTTTACCTACATAGTGGCCATTGTAATATGTGTATTGCAGAAATTAACATGAATTATTTCATTGAAATGGCACAGATCAGACCCACCTCACCATCTGCCATTCCTTTCCATGAATGAGATAATTGCTTTCAGACTGTGGTCCAAATTAAGGAAAAGCTAGGGTGATTAATGTTGCACTGCATCCTAAACATAAGGTAAACTTGGGCCTGGTCTACACTAGTCTGTTGTTTTGGAATTAGCCGAGTTAATTCAAAAAAAAAAATGATTCCATCCACATGACCAAACTGACTTTTTCGATTTAAGGGACTCTTTAAATCGATTTTTGTATTCCACTTCGGCAAGTGGAGTAGTGCTTAAATTGAGATCGCAATCCCAGGTTAAAGGTATTGTGGATGCAATTTGACGTTATTGGCCTCTGGAAGCTATTCCAGAATGCTCCCTTGTGATCACTCTGGACAACACTCTCAACTCCGATGCACTACCCAGGTGGCAGGAAAAGCCCCAGGAACTTCTGAATTTCATTTCCTGTTTGGTCACCATCAGCGCAGGTGACCATCACCACAGTCCACCATCACAGGCGACCATGCAGAGTCCATCATCACAAAAGATCACACAGTCCCGGATTCTCAAACGAGCTCTAGCATGGTCCAAACAGGAGGTACTGGATCTCATCGCATGTTGGGGAGATGAGTCTGTTATGGCAGAACTACGTGCCAAAAAAAGGAACGCAAATACGTACGCTAAAGTCTCCGGGCCATGACGGAAAGAAGCTACTCCAGGGACACAGAGCAGTGTCGTACAAAAATCAAGGAACTCAGGCAAGCATACCAAAAATCCAGGGAGGCAAACGGGCGCTCTGGATCACAGCCTATACATTCTACTTCTACCGTGAGCGCCATGCAATTATGGGGGGTGACACCACCACTACCCCACCACTGTCCGTGGACACCTGCAAGGGAGGAGTTGCACAAGTGAGGAGGAAGAGTCATTGGAGGATGAAGAGTTGGAGGAGGACAGTGCACAGGTGGCAAGTGGTGAATCCGTTTTTCCCGCCCCCAGCCAGGAACTATGCTTAACACTGGAGCCAGTAGCCTCCCCTGACTCCCAGTGCAGGCTCCCGGACCATGACCCTGGAGAAGGTACTTCTGGTGAGTGAGACCCTGATTGGAGCCACGCGGTGGAGGACAGGGGGGAAACCCAGCCGCACTGGACTGTTTGCATATAGTTTAAAGGGCTCATCCCTGCGCAGAGTCTCATCGGAGCCACGCAGGGGGGGGCGGGGGGGGCTGTTGGGGTTGGGAGTTGTGTGAAGTGATCATCCTAGAGAACCCGCAGGCCCTTTTTTATGGCAAACCCACTAGGCATTGCTTGCTGTGGGAAACGGGTCCCAGCAGTTTGAAAACACTGAAATGAATGTAGAGGAAGCAGAACCCCCTGCGCCCCTAGGCTGCCTGCAAGCTGAATTCTGTTGCCTGGCTGTTTGTGATGGCTTACTCACACCAAAGTGTCCCCTTTGTTCTCTGAAATGTATATTTTAAAATACTACTTCTCCCACAGGTGCAAATATTTCAACGCAGCCCCTATCTACTCCGTCCCAGAGGCTGGTCCAGATTAGAAGGTGGAAAAAACGAACTCAGGAAGATGTGTTCACCGAGCTCATGCAGTCCTCCCACACTGATAGGGCCCAGCTGAATGCGTGAAGGCAAACAATTGCGGAGTCTGTAAAGCATTACAGGAAAACAAAGAGAGGAGGGACACGCGCCATGAGAGCAGGCAGGATGCTATGGTCAAGCTCATAGGGGAGCAAACTGACATGCTCCACTGTATGGTGGATCTAATGTGGGAAAGGCAGCAAGACCACAGACTGCCGCTGCAGCCCCTGTATAACCGCTCCTCCCCAAGTTCCATAGCCTCCTCACCTAGACGCCCAAGAACATGATGGGGGAGGCTACAGGGACCCAGAGGATCACCCAAGCAGCAGAAAGCTGGCATATGTGAACTTTTTGATTTCGTTTCTTGACTTGTCCTTCCCTCCTCCTCCACCCCGTCTAACCCTCCCCCTATCAGTCTGCCTTCTGACTTCTCTCAATGTATTGTGCAACAAATAATAAAGAACTGTTTTTAAACAATTTAGACTTTATTTCCTTTCATATATATAGGGGGCGGGTAACTTCAAGAGAAACAAAAACAATTGTCACACCGTACCCTGGCCAGTCATTAAACTGGCTTTCAAAGCTTCTCTGAAGCGCAGCATGCCCTGCTGTGCTCTTCTAATCAATCTGTTGTCTGGCTGTGCGAAATTGGCCACCAGGCTAGTTGCCTCAACCTCCCACCCCACCATAAACGTCTCCCCCTTACTCTCACAGAGATTGCTGCTTGCTGTGTGAGCCACAATTACAATTGGAATATTGGTTGTGCTGCGATCTAACTGAGTCAGTAAACTGCGCCAGCACTCTTTCAAACGTCCAAAAGCACATTCTACACCATTCTGCACTTGCTCAGCCTATAGTTGAACTGCTCCTTACTACTGTCCAGGGTGCCTGTGTACAGCTTCATGAGCCATGGCATTAAGGGGTAGGCTGGGTCCCCAAGGATAACTATAGGCATTTCAACATCCCCAACAGTAATTTTCTGGTCTGGGAAGTAAGTCCCTTCCTGCAGCTGTTCAAACAGGCCAGAGTTCCTGAAGATGTGTGTCATGCACCTTTCCCAGCCATCCCATGTTGATGTCGGTGAAATGTCCTTTGTGATCCACCAGCGCTTGCAGCACCATGGAAAAGTACCCCTTGCGGTTTATGTACTGGCTGCCCTGGTGTGCTGGGGCCAGGATAGGGATATGCGTTCCGTCTATCGCCCCACTGCGGTTAAGGAACCCCAGAGCATTAAAGCCATCTATAATGGTCTGCACATTTCCCAGAGTCACTACCCTTGATAGCAGCTGGTCGATAATTGCGTTGGCTACTTGCAGCACTGCAGCCACCACAGTAGATTTGCCCACTCCAAACTGATTCCCGACTGACCGGTAGCTGTTGGGCATTGCAAGCTTCCACGGTGCTATGGCCACTCGCTTCTCAACTGTGAGGCTGTTCTCATTTTGGTGTCGTTGTCCCCTGCCCTGAAGCGCAAAAAGTCACAAAGTTCCATGAAAGTGGCCGTACGCATACAAAAGTTTTGCAGCCACTGGGAATAATCCCAAACCTGTAACACCATGTGGTCCCACTAATCTGTGCTTGTTTCCCAGGCCCAGAATCAGCATTCCACAGCATGAACCAGGCCCAATGCCACCATGATTTCCCAGTCGTCACATGCCGGGCTTCTAGGAATTTCTATGTCCATGTCCTCATCAGTATAGTAATTGCATTGTTATCACTTCCTCGCCTGGTTTTGCAGGTACTGCACATACCGCTGGATAATGCGTGAGCTATTTACAATGGTCAGTACTGCATCGGAGATCTGAGCGGGCTTCATGCTTGCCACACTATGGCGTCTGCACGAGTAATCCTGGAAAAAGGGTGCGAAACGAGCTGTTCAGTTCAAAATAGCCGATAAAAGGTGGTAAATGGTCATCTTCTGTAGCTTTCACGGAGTCGGGAAGCTCTTTAGAGCTGCAAGAGTGGGAGAGCAGAGTTTGCGGTGGAAGCTGTGCAGCTCTGTTCACGATGGCCAAAAAACGGCGAGGAATTATTGCCTTCTGTAGCTTCCACAGGAGCCCATGACCCATAACATGGAAAAAGCGGTAGAAGCTGTGCGGCTCTGTTCACAATGTCCAAAAAAAGGTGGGAAATGGTTAGATGAAAGAGTAGATAGAAAGAGGAGAGGACATGCGAGGTGGATTCATAGTACCAGGAGACAGGCTTTGCACCGTCTGCTGGTAGTATGGCGTCTACCGTAGCTCTCACGGAGGGAGTTGCGAGTGACGGCACACATCCAGAAACACCCACGAGAATGTTTTTGCCCCATCATGCACTGGGAGCTTAACCTACAATTCCAATGGGCAGCAGAGACTGTGGGAACTGTGGGATAGTTTCCCACAGTGCACTGCTCTGACATTCGATGCTAGCCTCAGTACCGTGGATGCACTCCCCTGAATTCACATGCTTTAGTGGAGACACACAACACCGAATGTATAAAATTGCTTCTGAAAATTCGAATAAAAAGTTTGAATTAATTTCGTACTGTAGACGTACCTGTGGACTTCAGCTGGCTGAACCTAGTCACTGACAATAGAAATACTATGTGTGTGGAGAGGATTTTACTAAAATCCCAGACTAGTGCCTGTCCTTTCTAAAGGTGATAAATTCATACAGCGTCTAATGTAAAGAACCTTTTAATCAGGAAGCTGTGTGATTCTGTGGATAGGGCACTGAATTGGGAGTCAGAATATCTTGGTTCTGTTCTTGGCTCTGCCATTCATTTGATGTGTGTCCTTAGACAAATCACTTAACCTCTCTGAGCCTCAGTTTCCCATCTTTAAAGTAGGGATAATGGTGCTTATACACATTTAGTGCGTTAAGAAGTATGGCTAAGAAGTGCTGATATTATTATTAGAGTATGACTGGGGACACTGACTGTAAAGTTCCATTCTAATGTATTTCCTGAACCATATTGATGGTTTTGTATCAGTCCCAGCAGTGCATAGCTGGGATCCTATCAATTAAATGCAACTAGTAAGATCTATACCACCTATGCTCAAAAAGTGCAGGAGCAAAAGCTAACGAATGAGACAAAAAGCGCCTTGTGAGGTTCGTAGGTGAAGAGAGGCAGTTTTAGTTGGGAGAGGAAGAAAAGAGATGAAAAGGGGACATTTTGTTCTGTCCCTTCTACCAGAGTGCCAAACTGCCATATCAACATCATTTTGTGGCCCTTTTTAAACATACTTTTTAGAGTAAAACAAAAACCAGGAAACGAACAGAATACCCCAATTTGTTAAAATAAAAGAACAGCAACTTTCAACTTGCTTTAGGCAAGAAATTGCTGCTGGAAGTGTAGCTGGGTTTCTGAGGAGCAAGGAGTAGGGAAGGGTCCAAAATCGTGTGTGTATATATATTTTTAAAGGCCAGAAAGGATCATTACAATCATCAAAGTCTGACCTACATGACACAGGCCATAAAATTTCATCCAATAATTATTGTATTTAGACCAATAACTTGTGGAAGAACAGACGTATATCTTTAAGAAAGACATCCAGTCATGATTTTACAATCCAGGTGATTTGATACAAAAGGCTTCATGTAAACAATAAATATATTCAGAAGAGTTGAAAAAAGGTGTTTATTAGATTTTTTCTATTTTTCATTTATCATAATAATAGGAACTACTTTTCACAGTGGAACAATAGTTTGCATAACCTCTGACAGCTGTTTTACACTCTTTTTTACTAATGATACATGAAATTAACGAGTCATATGCTAAAAATAGTAAACCACTTCAGAGACTGAAAGCAATTGGTACAATTCTCAAGCTCATTGCAGGTCTTCAGGAAGACTTCTGATATGTGCACTGATAGTACACTAATGTGCACACTGCTGAGGCTTAATGATAGGGCCTATCAAATTCATGGTCTATTTTGGTCAATTTCACAGTCATAGAATTTTAAAAATTGTAAATTTTGTGATTTCAAATATTTAAATCTGAAATGTCATGTTGTAACTGTAGGGGTCCTGACCCAAAAGGGGGTTGTTGGGGGGGGAGGGGGGCAGCAGCGCAAAGTTATTGTAGGGGGGTTTTGGTATTGCCACCCTACTTCTGCGCTCCTGCTGGCGACAGCACTGCCTTCAGAGCTGGCTCACCAGAGAGCTGCAGCTGCTGGCCAGGAGCCCAGCTCTGAAGGCAGTGCCACCACCAGCAGCAGCGCAGGAGTAAGGATGGCATGGTATGGTACTGCTACTGTGTTACTGCCTACATGATATGGTATTCTGTGCTACTGCCTTCAGAGGTGGGCCCTGGGCCAGCAGCCACCCCTCTCCAGCCCCTCAGCTCTGAAGGCACTGCAGAAGTAAGGATGGCAATACCGTAACCCGCCTACAATAACCTTGCAACCCCCACCCACATGGCCCTCTTTTGGGTCAGGACCCCAGTTTGAGAAACACTGGTCTCCCCCATGAAATCTATATAGTACAGAATAAAAGTACACAAAAGACCAGATTTCACGGTCAGTGATGCGATTTTCATGGCTGTGAATTTAGTAGAGCCCTACTTACTGCTATATTATTCTGACATTTCTGAAGTTCAAATGTAATCTTTCTTTTTTTATAGTATGTAAGGCAACTAGCCAGAAAATTATTCTATTTTTTTCCTTTTCCATATTAATTCTTTCAGGTTTTCTTTCTGCCACTAAGCAACACTATCCTCAGCTGTTTCAAAGATAACTCTATCTTTGCATGGGAATGTGATACTCTTCAATGTAAATACCAGTTGCCAACTTCAATAGAAGGCTCTGTGTTGCATTATAAAGTCTTTGCCATTACCAGGTAAGTTGCTGCTTAAATACTCAGAAGAAAATATTACAAAATTCTTAGCAGACAATACAAATTTTTCTCTCCTTTTTCTAAAATGTTTTGCACAAGTGTTGAGCTGTAGTTTTTCACCTCTAAACTAGATACGAAAGTTATTTTTAACAGAAGTCAAAATGTTAGTGTGAGATTTTAGGCCCCCTCAAAAAAGTATTTAGGTTTTCATACAGAAAAGAAAAGCAGATTAATCACTCTCTCCAACAATCTCGATGCAGGGCTGCACAGTCCAGTAAAGGTGAGGAGTTAACAGAAAACACTTTTCAACATTATATGCTTGCAACACAATACAACAGAAATTATCTTCAGCAGTGATGATTTGTGAGCATGGAAGATAATATATGGCCCTACAATTGTAACTAGCAGTAGATTAGATTGGTCTGATACAAACTTAGTCCTGTTTCTGATGCAGAGATGGCCGGGTGCTAGTAACAGGAGGAAAATCGAATCATCTTCACTTGTGGTGTCTGGAGTCAAAACAGCTGTTAAGAATAATCCAGATGCCTACAAAAGTACGAGCTGTTCGGCATCTGGAATTCCTTCCGGATAGTTTTGATGGTGGTTCTAATCAGGTCAGTTGTATAGGAAATTTAAGAACGAAATCACTTGGTTTCTTAACTGAAATCACATATTTTCTGAGATTTGCTTTTCTTATTCTATACTGGGGTAGGCAACCTATGGCACGTATGCCGAAGGTGGCACTCAAGCTGATTTTCAGTAGCACTCACACTGCCCGGGTCCTGGCCACCAGTCCTGGGGGGCTCGGCATTTTAATTTAATTTTAAATGAAGCTTCTTAAACATTTTAAAAACCTTATTTACTTAATATACAACAATAGTTTAGTTATATATTATAGACTTATAGAAAGAGACCTTCTAAAAAACTTAAAATGTATTACTGGCACGTGAAACCTTAAATTAGAGTGAATAAATGAAGACTCAGCAAACCACTTCTGAAAGATTGCCGACCACTGTTCTATACTATATGCAGGAAAGTTACGATATTAAATATTTGCTCTATTGCTGCTTCAAATTTTTTTATTTCAGAATTTTGAATTCATTCTTTTCTGTTTTGCATTAGGACTAATTTATAGAAGTCTCCTTTATTTCTAGGTTCTTGGAGTGCTAAGTCAAGATAATATTATGAGATTTATCAATATACAGACGTGCAAACATCTGTTTGACATTGGGAATCATGAGGAGGGAATCAGCACAGCAGCTGTTAGCCCAAATGGACGGTACATTGCATCAGTAATGCAAAATGGTAGCCTCAACATATACAGTGTCCAGGCTTTAACGCAGGAAGTAAATAAGGTAGAGTTATACATAAAGTAAATCACAAAAACAGCATTAAGATGCCAATAAAAGTCAGTCTCACCCACCCAAAAATTCAGTACTGAAAATACAGTTTGTTCTTGTGTCATTAACTTACATATATTGTACTGTGTAATATAGGATGCAAGATAAACAACATAGAGATTATAGACTTCACTTTGTGGTTACTCCAGTCTATTCGGCAAATTTTGTTTTAGAACATGCTTAAATATTTTTATCTTCTAGTTTTTCTGTTCTTCTCATAGCAATTTTGTCTGTGCACACCTTTTTATCAGCTTGGCTTTGATCATACAGCTCTTTGTCCATTTTTTTCTTGGAAATACCATGCAACTGATATTGCCTTATCTGCAGACACAAATAAGCTTTGTGATGCTGTGTTTGTCAAGAAGTATTCCCTTGGAAGCCATGATTATAAAACAATCATAGAGCTAGTCCCTTATGTAAATAATACATATTATAAAGACCAGTTTTTATTTTACTAAGGAAATAACTTCTGTACGGAGACGTAGGGGGAGAGGCACTTTTCTGAATCCAGAATTCCATATATCATAAATCATCACACACTAAAAGTAAGGATATAAGGTTTACTGCGTAATAAGGGAGTTGAGCACAGGCCTTCAAGTCAGGTGATCTAGTTTACATTCCCAACTTAAATGCTGAGTTTGTGTAGGACTTTCTGGCAATGTAGTTAACTGTTTTGTTACTCACTTTTCCTCATATTTAACATGGAAATATTACACATTCTACATGTGTCTTGTGAGAATTAGCTAATGTTTGTATAACACTCTGAAGCACAAAGTAATGTAGTAACATTCAAGCACACACTGAAGTAATTTATTTTAAACACAGAACAATACTTGTATGTTGGTCAAACCACATACTAGTGTACATCCTTGTACATCTAATTCAGAAGATACATTGTTTCTGGTTGAGTCAACATTTGAAAATCACGATTAAGATAGAACCTACATAAATTTGCTTGTAACATACCTTGTTAAGTGTGTTTAACTTTCATTCACTTGTCACATCTGTTTGGGTTTTGGTTTACACTGTGGGTCTCCTTAAGTCATGTTTTATAATACAAACATCTTTCAACATTGGTCATCAAGTTAAAGAACACTATATAATCTAAAGTGTGCTCATTATAAAGGTGGGTATTGTAAAATGTTCTTTCTTACAGTGTCATAAGATGTTAACTGTATCATTCTTATTTGATGCTAGCCACCACCACCCTTGGTTAAAGTAGTTGAAGATTTGTCCAAAGACAAGTTGGGAGCAAGTAAACTTACAATGAGAGTGACATCAGGAAGATCAGAGAGGCCTTGGAAATCCAGAGGAAGTAAAACTCAAACCAGAGTGCTAAAACCACAGGTGAATACATCACTTGAAAATAAAGAGGTAAGAGCAAATTGTAAATACTGTAAATGGTTCTCTTCTCTAATCTGTAGCGTTTGATTTTCATTGCCAAAACAACTCTCCATTGACTATTTCCCCAACAATTTACTTTTCTACATCCAAATGTTTGCTAAATCTTTAATCTGACCAATGCACTGTTTGCATCTTTTACCTTCCTTACATATCTTTGTTGTAGAACTTTGTTATTCTAATTAAACTTTACTTTTAAACTGTTTCCCAAGGCTTTCACTTGATTAATTGCTATTTATATAGTTCATGATCGTTACTCTCTGATACCACTGTTTATTTTCTTCTCCAACTACCTTTGTAATTCTCCTCAATTCTTATCTTAAATCACGTATATCCTCCTTACAATAATATTAATTACAGCAAAAGGCATTTGTTGCTGATTTTTTTATTTATATCTAAACTTAAATCCTGACTTTACTGGTTATATCCTGACTTTACTGGTAAATTAATCATATATAGTTTTAGTCATTATTTAGGGCAGTGGATCTCAATCTTTCCAGACTACTGGACCCCTTTCAGGAGTCTGATTTGTCTTGAGTACCCCAAAGTTTCACCTCACTTAAAAATTACTTGGTTACAAAATCAGACATAAAAATACAAAAGTGTTACAGCACGCTGTTACTGACAAATTGCTTACTTTCTCATTTTTACCATATATTTATAAAATAAATCAATTGGAATATAAATATTGGACTTACATTTTAGTATATAGAGCAGTGTACAAAAGTCATTGTCTGTATGAAATTCTAGTTTGAACGGACTTTGCTAGTGCTTTTTATGTAGCCTGTTGTAAAACTAGGCAAATAACTACATGAGTTGATGTGCCCCTGGAAGACTTCTGCGGACCTCCCAGGGGTAGATGTATCCCTGGTTGAGAACCACTGATTTAGGGTCTGATCCAACTCCCACTGAAATCAGTGGGAGTCTTTCCATTGAGTTCTCTAGCTATTGAATCAAGCCTTTAATTTGTATTTTGTTGCAAAAGACCTAGAATACTATGGTAGGTACTACTATAAATAAAATTCTTGCTATAGTAGGTATTACTAGTGGCTGATGTACTTAAGGTTGAATTCCGATTTCCATTAGAGGACTTCAGGGGACTGGATTAGATGACCTCTGCAGTCCTATGATTATAGCCTCCCTCTTTCATGTGCTTATAATTTTCTCAAAACATGATTTTGTACTAAAATTTTCTATGCTTTTTCTCAACTCAAAGTGATATTTTTTAAAGTCTTAGCAGAGTAGGTTCTATCATTTTAAAAATGAACTTGATTGTAAGTACTTCTCCATATGGTCTGACTAGAGATTTTACACTCAGATATACAAACCGTTGAAGCTAGAAACCTATATTTGGTTTGGGCCTTAGGGAAACTTAAATAAATAAAAAAGCTCAAGATTAACAGAAATTGATTGAGTATTTTCTAAGTAATGCTTTCAAGTAATAGTACTTCACGTTTTCTGGCATCTTTGATCTGAAGATCTCAAACCACTTAAACTAGTAAGCTTCACAGCTCCCTCTTTCCCTTGGGTAGGTGACTGTTCACCAAATGGCTTTACTGATATACAGAGAGGTCAAAGTTATGTAGGGAGGATCCATTTTCATTAGATACGTTGTGAATGGTTGTTTATATTAACTTTGTCATAGTGCCTAAAGTTTGGTATAGGGCAGTTACTCAACAAATCTAAATAAACGTATTACTTGTGAAAAGCCACATGGTGAATCAGTGGCAGAGCTGGGATTAGAAGTCAGGGTCCTGACACCCAGTCCTGGGTTCTGACCATTATAAATACACATTTAAAAAACAAAACCACATGCCCTCTACCAACCGTGTCCACTAACTCTATGAATCAGAAATAGAGATTCTGGGAACAAAAACACTATTTCAAATTACTCTTTGTTTCCTATTTTGTAGAATGAGTTGCCAGATGGATTAAACAAGAAACGTCTACAAGCCTTACTGAAAGGATTTGGAGAATATCCAGCAAAATACAGGTGGGTGTGGGTGTGCACATGCATGCAGATTTAAAATCTCTTTTGCTGTACTGATTTATCACAGGGAATTTTCTTTTCTAAATCTACGTTTACTTGCAGGATGTTTGTTTGGCGTGCCTTACTACAACTTCCTGAAAACTACTTAGCATTTAGTAGCCTAATAGATAAAGGTATCCATTCTGCATTTGTGCACCTAAAGGATGAATACCCCATGAAAAGTAGGAAACTGTTGAGAGTCTTACAAAGGTAAATTTATGTGAATGTTTATTGATGTTAAACCATCTGAGTGAGACCATATCTGTGGAAGGTTGGTTTATTTTGCAAAAATTAAGCCCCACATAAAGTAGTACCTTCTTATTACACCAAAGTCGTTCTTATTTAGCAGTTTTATGGTTGGTATGTTTTATGACTATACATGCTTTCAGTTTATAAAATATTTCCTGTTACTTCTATGAGAGAGTTAATTGTTCCCTACTCTTCTGCCTAGTTGTTCATGGAATGCCACAGTGTTTCTTGCTATTCTTCAGTGCTGTTTAACATCATAAATTTCAGATGCCTTATAACATTTTGTGCTGTGATAACCAAGCATGATTCTCTTCCTCTGTACAGATATTTTCTGAGTACTTGTTCGTCTTTGTATACAGGACCTTATCTGCTTTAGCTCATTGGTCTGCTATCTTTGGTGAGACACCATATATTCCTCTGCTAGCCTTCCCATTTGTAAAATTATTTCAGAACAACCAGCTGATCTGCTTTGAAGTTGTTGCTACTGTAATAGGTAAGCAAGGATTTTTATCACATACGTAACTTATTTAGTTTCCCCAAATTTGCCTTGCTTGAAACAAAGTGGTGTGCATGAATTCTCTTATAGGTCACTGAGGAGTTCATTTACTGTTTTAAAATGTATAAAAGGCATCCACCAGGAAGTATGATAAAATGCAGCTGTTGCAAAAAATAAATAAATCATAGCTTACAAACAATTTAACTTCCTTATATTGACTTTTAATAGGCATCTTTATCAATTTATCTTATCAGTATCTTTTAAGTCTAATCAGACCATCTTGGCTAATAGCCATTGATTGACCTGTCGTCCATGAAATTATCTAATTCCTTTTGGAACCATGTTATACTTTTGGCCTTCACAACATTCCATGGCAGCGAGTTCCATAGGTTGACCATGTGTTGTGTGAAGAAGTAAATATATACATTGAATAACACATATATGCGTAGTAGAGATATTATAAAACAAAACCTCTGTTTAGTGGGTCTGCAGATTATAGAACGTTGAATTTGTAAATAATGTAATGTAAGTATATGAATCAAAGTGGAAGGAACATCATTTGAAAAGTAAGATGATTTCAGTAGTGTGCCATCCCTCAGTGTCAGAGGGATTAAGCTACAAGTGGTTTGTTTTATTCCTTTTGTAGTTAATTGGTGTCAACACTGGTTTGAGTATTTTCCTAATCCTCCAGTCAATGTCCTTAGTATGGTGGAAAATATCTTGGCACATCATGACAAGGAATTGCTTCAACATTTAATAAACTACAATGTGACTTCACAGGTAAAACTCCAACGTAGCTTCATAGTTTATGTATAACTGTACATAAATGGCAGTGTTCAAATGCCTCATTTTAGTTTATACCTTTATTTGCTTATTAAATGAATTCAGAGTAAAATGTGTACTTATAGGAGTATAAAGAACATATGATCATTTGCCTGCAGCTTATCCTGTTGCATTATATCATGTGTCTCCTTACGCATGCTTTTAGTAGGACTTAAAGTTGCCCTTTCTTGCAGTCATATAGATTCAGAAATCTATCCGTGAAAATTATAAATCCATGTTTTATAAAATTTTATCTTGGTTTTTAAAATAAACACAATTGTAGTGACTGAATTCAGTGAACAGATACAGTAACATAAAACAAATATTTAATTAAGCTAATATATACAGTTAATTTATATATTACTAATTATCTAGTCACTAAGAAAGTAAATGAAGAAAGAGAAGAAAGTAAGAATGAGAGAGGTAAGAAATATATTTATGTAACCACATCTCGTTCATCAGTTGCATATGGTGGGGACCTTATCTTCGTATGTTTTGGTATAGTTCCAATGTGCTGTGTATTTACAAATAGATAAAATCTCAACATCAGATAGGAATGGTCCCCCTACACATTCAGATTTGTCTTCCTTTGTAATATTTCTATGATGGGAACTGAGAATCTCTACTAATGGATTATTTTATTAATTTTCCCAATTAATTTAGCTATATGCCTGGCCTCTTCTAGAAACATTGTTCTCTGAGGTTCTAACAAGAGAAGAATGGCTGAAAGTGTTTGATAATATCTTTTCCAACCATCCTTCATACTTTCTCATGATGGTTGCTGCCTATATCATATGTTCCAGAGCTCCTTTGCTTCACTGTAATCAAACAGAGGACTTTGAGGTAAACATCTGACTACGTAAGTTAGAGCCTTGCCTACCTATATTAGGTAGGTTCAGAAAAGTATAGTGTATAATATTTATTTTTAGAGAGCTTAGAAAGAAAAGTTACAGTTGAATGTTAGTTATACTGTGCTAGTTTGAGCAATGTCCTCTAGTATCTGATATATTCACTGTGGAATGAATAAAATATTAATCAATATACTGCACTTGGTTGTATGGATAAACAGGAGTATAAAGAAACTTAAGACCTTGCAAAAATTCTTTTGTTGCCTAGGAAAATGTTTTTTAAATATGGAAAATTCATTACGCATTAAACTATTCTTTGTTTTCTGGTTCTCTTTCTGGACACAGGATTGACATCTGTATGTTAGGACAATATAAAGTGGTTCTGGCATTTTGATGCTTCATTATTTTGCCTTCTAAAATGCAAGCACAGTGAGGCAGTCTTGGTTGACTTCCTCTCAACTAAAATGAAAATATTTTATTGTACCTCTGAAGTTATGGAGAGCATTGGGGGAAGAAAATCATTGTTTATATGGAAAAATCTCCATTTGCAAATATTAGGGCCTAATTTTGCAGACGCACATGTGAGTAATCGATTACTCATGTGGGTAAAATTATTCTCATGTGTATTGCAGAATTGAGGCCATAACTCATGAGCAGGGTTGAAGGCACTTCTTGTCCTTCTCTCACTCAGTATGGCAAAAAGATATATACATACGGGAGAGAGGGCAGACTAACATTTCTAGCATTTGGAGTAAAGGGAGTGAAGCAGAGGTAGTTCTTTCAGGATTTAGTGGTTTGGATTGAGCCAGTTGAGCCATTATTTATTTATGTATTATATTAACTAGTGGTGCTGGGATGACAACATTTTCTTTTAATCAGCTTTAAGCATACAGAATTAACTAATATGTTTACATACCTATTGGGAAAGTATAGTGACTTGTTCAACTTTTTGTAGGATTTAAAGTGAAACCTTTTTCTTACAGTATTTCTTCCATCATCGAAACAATCTGGATATTAATGTTGTGATTAAAGAAGCCTATCATCTTATGGAAACTACCCCGTCAGACATCCATCCACAACGTATGCTTGATGACTTCATACC
The DNA here is from genome assembly GCF_003597395.2 of Chelonoidis abingdonii. Lineage (NCBI taxonomy): Eukaryota > Metazoa > Chordata > Testudines > Testudinidae > Chelonoidis > Chelonoidis abingdonii. The sequence continues at coordinate 279,799,490 of NC_133770.1, forward strand.
ACTTACAAAGGGCCAGTACCCAGTATTTAATAAATACCCCAAGTTTATTGTGGATTATCAGACTCAGGAGCGAGAGAGGATCAGACAGGATGAAATAGAATACTTACGAGAAAGGTATTCATGGGAAAATAGAAGGAAACCTTAAAATTGGGAGAGGGGGAAGCTATCTATAGAATTTACTGGAAACTAGAGTGATGCTAGGGTTGCCAACTTTCTAATCGCACAAAACTGAACACCGTTCCCCTACCTCAAGTCCCTACCCCATCCTCTCCCTTCTTCGAGGCCCCTGTCCCTCGTTGACTCCATCCCTCTTCCCTCCGTCACTTGCTCTCTCCCACCCTCACTCATTTTCACAGGGCTGGGGCAGGGGGTTGGGATGTGGGATGGGGTAAGGACTCTGGGGTGGGGCCAGAAATGAGGGGTTGCATGGAGGGTGAAGGCTCTGGCTGGTGGGGGTGGGCTCTAGGGTTGGGCTTGGGATGAGGGGTTTGTGGTGCAGGAGGGGGCTCCAGGGGTGGGGCTGAGAGGTTCGGAGTCCAGGAGGGGGCTCAGGGCTGGGGCATGAGGTTGGGCTGTGGGAGGGGGTGTGGGCTCCGGGAGGGAGTTTGGGTGTGGGCTAGTGCTCAGGGCTGGGGCAGGGGGTGAGGGGTGTGGGCTCCAGGTGGCACCTCAGGCAGCTCCCAGGAAGCAGCTGGCATGTCCCTCTGGCTCCTTGGTGGAGGCATGGCCAGGCAGCTCTGCATGCTGCCCCCGCCCTCCAGAGCTCGCACTGGCCACGGTTCCCAGAGCAGGAGCAACATGCAGAGGCCCCATGGTTGCCTAGGAGCTGGGGAGACATGCTGGCCGGTTCCAGGGAGCCACGCAGAGCTGGGCATGGAGCCTGCCAGCCCCATGCCAACTTAACTTTTAACAGCCCAGTCACCAGTGCTGATCGGAGCTGCAGGACTTCCTTTTTGACCAGGTGTTCCGGTAGAAAACTGGACACCTGACAACCCTAATGAAGACTAGAAAAAGGGAAATGTATGTGCTTGGGAAAGGACAGAATGGTTAGAGAAATAGAAAAAAAAAAGTAGATTTACACCTTACCTTTTGCTGGCTCTGCTTGGCCTGTTGGATTTTTTAGTTAAATGGATTAGCCAGCATTAATTGCTGAAGTAATGTTAAGCTTAAAATCAGCCTGTTTGTTAGTTCTCTGAAAGCACCTAGGTCAAAATTTTCAAACTTAAGTGCTAAAGTGAGGCACATAAATCCACATTAAGATGGCAAAGTAAAAGTGATATGACTTCCAGAGATGCTGAGAATTCTCTGCTCTCCATTGAAATCAGCAGGAACTGTGGACTTTCAGCACCTCTGCAAATTAGGTCAGTTTCACTTAAGCATCTAAATAAGGCTTTTAGTTCCTAACTTCAGTCACCCAGGTTTGAAAATTTTGATTTTAGCAGATAAGCCATTTTATAGTTAAACTAATCTGAAATTCTCTTGCAAATAGAAGGCAGCTGCAAAATGTTGCTTGAGTAGCTAAACGTCTTCAACAGCCTGAGAAGTGCTAGTATCTATTATGGCACTTGAAGAGTACTATTCCTTTTACCATCTATGCAGCTGGAAGCTATATAAGCCAATCAGCTTCATCCTCTTGTCATAGTTCTCATTTTCTATTATAGATCTCTTTTTGCGCTATAGCCAATTTACTTTAGAACACATGATGCAAACTACTTCATCACTGGGCAATTTGAGCACAGACATAGATTTTATAATAATCTTAATACTTTTCTAGTATATGACCAGCAGTTTTTACTACCTGAATAATTTCTTGAAATCTATATTGGTTTCTATGGTAATATATAAAACAATTTTATGCAGACAATTAGTTCACGAAATAGAAGCTAAAGCAGTACAGCGAAAAGTTGAAGATGAGGCCTGGTATCGGAAGCAAGAACTGCTTCGTGAGGCTGAAGAACAGAGGAGAAAAATTTTGCTGCAAGAAGAGGAAAAACTGGCAGATCAAAGACAAAGGTATTAGTAGAACCATGGCTATAGCACCCTACTATTAAATATTTTATCACAAGCAGGGACAGAGATGGCCATAGGGTGACCAGATGTCCCGATTTTGGGGGCTTTTTCTTATATGGGCACCTATTACCCCCACCTCCATCCCGATTTTTTACACTTGTTATCTGGTCACCCTAGATGGCCACCATTTTGTTCAAATTGTAATATGCGGAAGCAGTGTGGTCTAGTGGGTAGGGCATTGGTCTGGGAATCAGGAAATCGGGATTCTGTTCCTGGCTCCGCCATTGACCTGCTGTGTGACCGTGGGCAAGTCACATATGTCTCCAGTCTCACTTTTTCTCTTCCCAAACAGCTTACGTACCTGCCTCTTTCACTACGTGTTTGTGCAGTGGAGCTTCAATTTCAGTTGTTGCCTTTAGCTGCTACTGTGATAGAAGTTATTTATATTAATGAGGGTGCATATTCTCAAATTTCTATTGGCGGTTTTTTTATTGGCTTTTTTTTTTTTTTAATTGAGAGTTGCTGACTGAAGGGGTTAAGTGACTTTCCTTATCTACTAATGAATGAGGAGTACAATTCTGGTCAGGAGGTGATGTAATGTTGTTGTGAATTTCTCTCAACAAACTAAAGTGCCTTTTTTTTTTTTAATTGACACCAATAGTGTAGAATTGATGGGACTTTTGTGGGAGATGGAGAGAGAGTGCCGCTCTTTGGATTTCAATTTGTCTTATAACAGTGCAGTTTTCATTTCCAAAACAAAACTATTATGTCAAGAGTTAAAGAGAGCAGTTCATGACAGGTAACGGTTAACTGTTATGGAACATCACACTCTTCAGTGTCAGCCTTCCACCAGTAGAGGTTTATTTGTTCCTATTTCATTTTTGTTTTGAAGACTAACAGCTGTGAAAAGAGAGTTGAAAGTAAAGGAGCTGCAGCTATTGGATGCTGCAAGAAGGCGTTTCCTGAAACATCAGCAGGATCAGCGTCAAATGGAGCTAAAACGTCTGGATGATGAAATTGCAAGAAAGGTTTGTTTTCCTCATCTAAGCAATATTTCCTCTAATGTTTATTAAGAGAAGTAAATAAGAAAAAATTCATAACTTATGATAGCTAATGAAACCAATTGTAGCATGTTTTGTGAAACAAGATGTATTTAGCCAAAGTTGAGCAGTTGTCTGATTCATTTATATTTATATAGTCTAATTTGGCACCTGCTGCTGTCCACACAGTATACTTAAATTAGCAAAATTTCCTGAGAAAAGCCAGGTTGATCCAAATATGGGCATTGCTGAAAAAGGAAGTGAGCTGCCTAAGGTTCTAAACCTACTAACTAGAGTATTTTAAAATGTATTTGTGTGCAGGTAAAGGAAAGGAAAGATGGTGGGAAAGAAAAAACAACTTTTCCATTTTGGGGTTTTTATGTGTGTATTTCTTTCCTTTAGGTGTCCATGAGACAGCGAGAAACAGCTGCTACTGTTCAAGATGTAGAAGTGCGGCAAATGGAACTTGAATCCCAAAGACAGCTTTTTGAACAAGTACATGGCAATGAACTACATACAGTTTGTTAAATTTTTAAAATATGTGTACAGAAAAAACAAATTATACATCTCAAATATATTAACCATTTGCTACCTAATCTTAGCTATACTTGAAATACTGAATTATAGATGATATGAATGCTTAAAATATAAATGAAGTATTTGTATTACATAACTTACAAACAAACAACATTTGTTTATAAAAATCCAACTAGTTAAAGTATTGGAATAAGATAAAGAATAGAAGCAAAGTTCAGAGGAGGAGTATAGAGACTGGAAGGGAAGGAAGTGGATATAGAGGAAGGAGAGGCAAGTGGTGGGCCTCATGCATTTAACCAGATCATTCAGATACTTCCAGGAAAACATCTCATGTTTCTGAAAATTTTTCTTAGATATTTATTACCGTATACAATTCTTTCCTTGGTGGCCAAGTTTACGATGTCTATGCTCCTGTCTTCAAATACTGGTCGTTTTTTGGATTTCCATTTTTGTAGTACTAATCTTTAGGTAATTGTGAGTTTTTTCAGATGTCTTCAGCTTCCAGTCAACATACGTTAGGTTTAGTTTGTAATACAATTTTATTTGATAGGAAAAAATTAACTCCAATTAAGTTTTTCCCAAAACATACAGGTATAGGAGCATTTTTAGAGCATATGGATTAAGTGTGCATTTTTTCACTTATTGCTACCTGTTTTGAATAGTTGGAGTGGGGTCCAGTGCATCTTCCGTGTGATTTTTCTGCTGGATTAATCTTAAGTGAAGGTCCAAGGAACAGTTCAGAGCACTGACTAAAATTTGTTTTCATTGGTTAAGAGAGAATAATTGGCCTAGTTCCTTTTCCCATCTCTTTTTTAGGGAATCTGTGTTTAATTCAAATTTGCAGCCCAAGTGTGCACATGATGTTGCCATAGGTCTTGGCTATCTGGAGAAATGAAAGCAGTTCAGGAGGGTCATGGGTGGCACACATCAGGGCCAAACAGATCAGAGATGGCATGTTTAAGCTGCATATATTGCCATTCCTTCTTAATCTCTAGCTTGAACCTTTCTTTTGATGTTGTAAAAGGGAGGAAGGTATCATTTACATTAAATTGACTCATGGTCAGCATCCCTTTCCTAATCCAGTCTGGCAAAATGATGGGGTTGTGTGCTATACAGAATTTCGCGTTACCCCAGATAGAGGCCCTAATATGTAGAAGGAGGTGACTTTTAAATTTAGTGGACATAATGTGCCAATTATTTTTGGCTGCCACAATAGTTTGGTAAATGCTCTTTAGGGAATTGGTAGTAATCTGAGTGCAGTGCATTGGAAAGGGATAAAGGAGCAACAAATTCTACTTCCAGCCAGAGACAGCCCAGGGTTCTACACCATGAGGGAATGAACCACTATGCTGCTTGACTAAAATTATTGTCTGGTAAAGTTCAAAGCTAGGAAATCTAAAACCACCTGTCTTGACAGGGAGCTGTAATCTATGTAGGAGATTCTGGGTTTGTTACCAACGTCCCACAAGAAAGAGGGACCTGACCATGGTGTTGATTTTGGTAAAATAAAAGGGAGGAATATGGAATTCAGAATGAAAATGATCTTGGGAAGAGCATTCATTTTGATTATTTATTTTTCCCGAAAGTGAGAGAGAGCGTGCCTGCCATCTGTTTAAACTGTTTGTTAACTGCATGATTAATGGGGCTAGATTAACCTTGACTATGCTTTTAATTCCCTTAAGGAACAGGTACCAAGATATCTGAGGTTTGTCTGTTGCCATCTAAAGCTTGGCGTACCCTGGACTTTCGTCAGTAAAACTGTTGTCGTCCAAAGGAGTGAAAACACACACACACACCCCGAACGACAAAAGTTTTACCAACAAAAAGTGCCAGTGTAAACAATGTTTTGTCGGCGGAAATGCTCGCCTGCCAACAAAGCTGACACTGCTCATTGGGGGTGGAAGTTTTTTGTTGGCGGCAGAGCTCTCTCCTGCCGACAAACAGCGGGCGGCTATACTGTGCACCTTTTAGCAGCATGGCTGTAGCAGCACAGCTGTGTCACTAAAAGGTGCGTAGTGTAGACATAACCTAAATATCCCTCTAGGAGAGCCACTTCCAACTAGATCCAGTGAGATCTTCATTGCTTCTGACTTATCCCAATTTATCTTGTAGCCAGAGAATTTACCAAAATTGTCTATTGTTTGTGGAATATTTGGAAGAAACTTGTTTTGAATGATTGTTCCTTTGCAGTTCCTAAATTCCATTTGATTGCTTTGGTGAGATTGGGGAGAGGGGAGTGAGAGAGGGAAAAGCCTCTTTCTTTAATTAAAAAGTGTCAGTGGCACCTCAGGACTGCTGCTTTGTGCCATTTTTTTTCTTCATGTACATACAAATGTAACTTGGTGAAGAGGATTACTGAGGAAAAAGTTGCCATCAGTATAAATTAGTCTAAAAGTAATGCTGTTCCTCTTTGCAACTCCTGTGTTAGTCTACAATATCCTGATGTTTGCTGAAGCAATGCAGTGATGCTCAGACCTCAGTGGTGCAGGAGCTAAATTAGTGACCCAAAAGAGCCACAGTAGTGTGAATTCATTGTTGCATTTACTATAGTACTATATATTCGTATTTAAACAGTGTGACCGGGGAAATATTTAGTCATTATATAGATATAATTCTCACAGCAGAATGACTGACCAAGTGTTATTTTATCAATTACAGTTGGTTAATAACATAGTAAAAGCATCCTGATTGGTTAATAATTTAGATCACTTGATAATTAAATCACACAGTCCTTTTAATATCATGTGTGGCAAAAAGCCACAGGAGATACATTAAAGATCCACTTGCACTCTGAGGCCTCAGTCTGTGTATAAAATTGTCAATAGCATTACTAAAAAAAAAAAGGGGATAGGTAAACTTTTATGGAAAAGGAGTGTTTTTCTTTCAAAATGTCTTCATTAGTACTGTTCATAAAGCAGTTTCTATTCTGTAATCCTGCTATAAAAATCAGAAAAGGACTCTTCTGGGTTTTAAAATATTTATTGCTTAAAGACAGAAAGTCAGTTTCACGTGACAAGTGGCTTTCCGCCTGTTGAAAAGTGCTGCTGCCAGCGGGTAGCTTTAGAAATGCCAATTTTAGTTACAAAGATTGAGACAGATTTTCAAAAGCCACCTATGCCCATCTTGAACCCATGTGAAGCCCAACTTGCATGCACATAAGTGGTCTTCTGAAAAATCTGACCAGTTATTTTCAAATCCACCTTCACATCACTTGTATGTGATAAGAAATACTTGTCATGAAATTTCAAAATCTGTGCTGAGCACAATGGGGTTAACTGTCTTTCAGGGTTCACTTATTAAATATACTGTCAGCTGCAGTGTGCGTATTTGTGGCTACGCAACACAAACCAGTCTAAACCTATTTATACTGAATATCTGTAAAGTCAGCAGGTTAAGGAATTAGTCTTATAATGATCAGGACCTGCAGGATAAGGGAGTAGTGCTTATTTAACTAACTGGTCCATTTTAGGAAAGGGTACTGAGAGTCAGGATTTCTAGCTGTGCTACTGACTTGTATGGCCTTTAGCAAATCATTTAATTTCTCTGTGCCCTAGTTTACCATCGGGATAGTGGATATGATGATATCTCTGTATCTCGCATTGGGGCTGTGAAACTTAATTCAAATTTCAAGTATTTTGAGATCCTTGGATAAAAGGTGCTATAGATGTACAACATATTTACAATGGGCCTGGTTCATCACGATAGTATTAAGCTTTACTTTGGGGTAATTCCATTGAAGTCCATTGAATGGAGTTACATCAGCATAAACTGTAGAATCTCTGGTGACTTGGGGCAGTGTATATGTTAATATAGAGTGGATAAAGCAGTATGGGGGAGGGAGATACTCACGGTTGGTTATGAAATGCATTAGGGTGGGATGTATTTGATATCCTTGAACATGTTCATTTCTGCAGTGAAGTTTTTAATATGAAAAAGCTGTAATTATCTTTAATATATAGTATTAGCTTAATTATTGTATTTTTATGCACAATGGTTTTTACAGCAACTTGTCAAAAATCAAGAGACAGTGACACAGGAAGTAAAAGGGGAGATAGATGCCAGTCGAAGAAGGGCTGATCTTGAAGAACATCTAGTTCAGAGGTTGATAGAAATTGATCGGGATGAGGACCGTAAAGCACAGGTGGTAAGAAAATGGATTTAACTTGTATATTTGGAAGGAAGGCCTCTTCCTGCAAACAAGCATGAAAATCTTTCAAAGAAAAGGAATTCTAATTTTTCGTGACAACTATACTTACTATATTTTGACCTTATGCAAAGAATCCCACTTTAAGTGCTGTTCAGACAGTTGGAGTATATTGAAGTCCTGCTAGGCCCTGCTTGAGTGAAAGCCTTCCTTTGTCTTCCCAGAGACTGGAAGATATACAAGAATTAGCATGACTCTTCTAGTAGATACTGCTGGTTCCCATTTATCTTTCTGTCAAGAATGTTGGATCTCAAGGCCACAAACATCTGGGTTTTGGTTCTTTGTGGACACAAGTGATGCTCTCTAAAGGCTTGGTGGGAATCAGCAGGCAATTTAACTGTAGACCAGGGGTGGCCAACCAGTGACTCTGGTGCCACATGCGGCTCTTCAGAAGTTAATATGCGGCTCCTTGTATAAGCACCGACTCCAGGGCTGGAGCTACAGGCGCCAACTTTCCAATGTGTCGGGGGCTCTCACTGCTCAACCCCTAGCTCTGCCACAGGCCCTGCCCCCACTCCACTCCTTCCTGCCCCCTCCCCTGAGCCTGCCTTTCCCTCGCTCCTCCCTCTCCCCCCACCCCAGCCTCCTGCATGCCACGAAACAGCTGATAGGGAGGTGTGGGGAGGGACGGCTGCTGGTGAGTGGCAGGCGCTGGGAGTGGGGAGGTGGGGGGTGGGAACTGATGGGGGACTGCTGGCATATTACTGTGGCTCTTTGGCAATGTACATTGGTAAATTCTGACTCCTTCTCAGGCTCAGGTTGGCCACCACTGCTATAGATATTGACTTCCAAATTACAGTACTCAACAAATGCATCCAGCTAGGCATTACGAACTTGTTTGGGTTTTCAAGCTCAGAACTCTTAGCAGCACAGTTGAAAGACAGTTGAAGCTTACCCACTGTCCCAGTGCTTAGCAACTGTCTCCATAGTTTGTCCAGAAATAATCATATACGTCTGAACCTTTTTAATCTGCCTTCAGTTTTGTGGGTGCAGTTAACTGTGGGTAGGAATGGTAGTGTTTAGGTGTCTGATTTAATTGTACTTGCAAATCAGGTAAATATTTCAATGTTAGCAAAATGGGACCCCTAAAGTATTAAAGGTTCAGTTAAGCCTTCTTTAAAATATGCCCCATGTATAAATAAGAAGATAGCAGAGGTGAGAGATAAGCAAAGGGAGAGGCTTGTAAAGAAACAATTTGCTGTAGGGTATAAAGGGGAGCTCTACTCCAGCGATAATTCTCTGGCACCTATGGTTGGTAAAGATCTTTAACAATGGCAGTGAAATAAATTTAAGTTTGAATGGAGAACATTGTTATTTATCTGTAGTTGGATACTGTGCTAAAGTTAAAGTAAGTGCATTTCGCTGATCACTTTTTCTTAGCTGGCTGAAGAAAGTTTAGCAAAAGCTGATCAGAAGTGCGTCGACACAGACTGGAGAATCCAAGCCTTGTATAAACAAAGATGTGATGATCTGGACCGCGAGGCACATTATGAAGAGATAGCTAAACTTCTTCATGACAACAGAGTAAAAGAAGCAGAGTTGCTGAAAGCAATGAAGGAAGAGGAGGACAAAAGGGTAACATGTCTTTGCATTTCTGGGGAGATGACATGCAAAAGACAAAAGCGTGTGGCTGTGGCATGGTGCAGAATGAAAAGTCAAAAGGTTTTTATCAAAAATTTGTCCCCCAAAATTTGTTTTTTTACCTTAATGTCTTTTCCCTGATTTTGCTGGTCAACTAACAGTGTATAGCTAGACTCAACGTTTTTCCTAGTCTAGACCCAGAATAATATCTTTTACCTCCCTTTAGCTGCCTCAAGAGGACCCTGGTGAGCATCAGGAAAAGCTCTTCTCAAAAGTAGAAAACATTAACTCAGTGTCTTACAGCCATTTTTTGTGTTAGTTAATGATGGTATGTAATTTTAAATCATTCAAATGGCTTTCTGTGAAGCTTGCTTTTTGCACGTTGCACTTCTATTGAAAGTGTACTGAAATGTGTCTGTTGTATAGTGGGAAGAAGTTACAGAGAAAAGAGCTCAACTGGAAGCAGAGCAGCTAGCTGTTGCTGCTTTGGACGCACGGAGGAAGCAGTTCTTAGAAGATGAAATGAACGATGCAATAGAACTGGCTGAAAAGCTACAAAGTGAAGATGGCTATTTTGGTGAGCATACAATATAGTACTTCCATCTACAGTATACATGACATGGATATTACACTAACTCATCTATGAAAATATTTTTATCAATATAAAAATGTAGGACTGGAGGGACCTCGATAGGTCATCTAGTCCAGTCCCCTGCACTGAGGCAGGACTAAGTATTATCTAGACCATCTCTCCGATGATGGAGATCCCAGAACCTCCCTTAGGTAATTTGTTCCAGTGCTTAACTACCCTTAGAGTTAGGAAGTTTCTCCTAATGTCCAACCTAAATCTTCTTTGCTGGAATTTAAGCCCATTACTTCTAGTCCTGTCCTCTGTGATGAGCAGAAGAATTTATCCTCATCCTCTATAAAACAACCTTTTATGTACTTGAAGACTGTTTATCATATGCCCCCTCAGTCTTCTCCAGACTAAAAAACCCAATTGTTTCAATCTTTCCTTGTAGGTCCTGTTTTCTAGGCCTTTAATCGTTTTTGCTGCTCTCCTCTGGACTTTCTCCAGTTTGTCCACATCTTTCCCAAAGTGTGGTGCCCATATTTGGACACAGCACTCCAATTGAGGCCTTATCAGTAGAGCAATGTAGAATGGAGGAATTTCTTCTTTTGTCTTGCTTACAACACTCCTAATATATGCCAGAATGATATCCACTCTTTTTGCAACAGTATTGCATTGTTGACTCATATTTAGCTTGTGATCAACTGTAACTCCCAGATTCTTTTCTCCAGTACTCCTTCCTAGGCAGTCATTTCCCATTTTGTATTTGTGCAGCTGATTATTCCTTGCTAAGTATAGTGCTCTGCATTTGTCCTTATTGAATTTCATCCTGTTTATTTCAGACCATTACACCAGTTTGTCAAGATCATTTTGAATTCTAGTACATGCCAGATATCCATCCATAAGACTGAAAATAGGGCCAAACTTTTAAAAGACCTCTGTTTGGTCTCCTCCATCAATTGCAAACACAAATAACAACATTTAGAAGCTAATTTACTTCTATATGTAGTTAAGAATCTAAATTCTGCAGTGGGCACCCACAGTTGATTTCCACCCACAAAAATCAACCCCTACTTTGTATTGTTTTAAATGTTTGTTGGGTTTGTAAATAAACTGAATGAGAGGGCGTAGCATTCTTTAAATATTCATTGAACCAGAAATGTTAAATTATGTTATAATAGAGCACCGTTTAAATAATAACTCCAGAAATTTTTGTAAAAAGTTTTTTCTTCCTCTGCTGTTTAAAAAACTCTTGAGAGAGAAACACCAACAAAATGATCAGCCCCCACCCCTTATTACCTTCTACACACACACACACACACACACACTTGCACAAAGTTTGTCCAAGTGAGGTCACAAGGGTAGCTTGCTGGAAGTGCCTAATTCACATAATGTGAACTAAATTTCAGTTGTCTTAGTCTTCTTATTCATGGTGCCACCCACTAAGACTACAAGTCCCAGTATGCAATATTCTATCTGTAAAAGCAGCAAAGAGTACAGATATTCTATCTGTATCTTAATAGCTCATTTGTCATTAGTTTAGTCACTCATATTTTAAAAAATATTGCATTGTGGGACCTATAGTTTCTGAAAATCACAATTTAGTAAAATTGTATGGTCTTGGCCTCACAGACTAACAATTTTTGTTATAAATTTTCCAATCCCTACTTAACTGGAGCTGCCTGCCGTGTCTTCACAGTGACAAGTATTGGAGGGGTAGCCATGTTAGTCTGGATCTATAAAAGCAGCAAAGAATCCTGTGGCACCTTACACACTATAAGATGCCACAGGATTCTTTGCTGTCTTCACAGTGAGTTACTACATGGCAAGCCAGGTGCAAATGTACAGCATGCCACCTTGCCATGCAGCAATATCCCATGCGAACACTGCTACAGCCCAGTGAAAGTCCCAAAGTGCAATTTAGCATACCATGCTTTCTAATCGTATGCTATGCTTCACACCAGGACTGTTGCTGCACTGTTGCAGTGTTCACATGGGACATTACTGTGTAGCAAGGTGGCACTCTGTAGATTTGCATCGTGGCTTGCTGTGTAGTAATTCAATGTGAAGACATAGTCTTAGATTTAGTGTGCAGGCAGCTCCAATTAAGTGGGAGCTGGAAAATTGGCTTTTAATAACCATTAGCTATTCAATTCTTACAGTTTACATAGAAACTTCTCTCCCTTTCCCACAGAGAGATTGCGTGATTTAAAGACTGGGTGTGTACAGCAAGATTTAAAATTCCAGCAGGTGCCAAGGGAAGCCCAACCCAAGTCAGGATATGTCTGTCTAAATGACTTATCTACAGCAGAGTCCTCAGCACACTGTAAGTTGCTAAACTTTGAAATAGTCTTTCTCTCACTTCTAATTTTGGAAGTATTATCTGGGCACCAAGGTAGGTGAATCAGTCTTTGGTAAATGTGCAGATTTATTTTTAATTGATTTCACACCTGAAAAATCCTTTTAAAAAACAGTAATTGTGAAGGCAGTAGACAACTCAACTCTGCTGGATTATGAGAGATGCCTCTTGTGTTAGATCCAACTGTATCTTCATCCCATATTTGTACGGAATTTGCATTTGTATCTATGGCTTAAACACCGTTACATAGCTCTCTGTGGCTTTTCAGAGTGGAGAAAATGTAGAATTACCTGTCATTCATATCATCTTGAGAGGACTCATTTGTTGTGGCCAATAATTATCTAATCTAATTATCTCTAATTATCTATTCTGGGCTGTCTCTGCTTCTACAGCCAATGAAAATGCTTGTTAAAAGCTATTCTTTAGTTGCACATCTTATTGGTGAAATCCTCCTGACACCACAGGAAACCTTGATATCTTTGAAACTTTAATAACACTTTAGCTTCTCCGTTTGCCACAAAGTACAGTACAGTAATGATACATTTTGCAAAGGACCTAAAAGAACCCCTAGGAAGTAGGAGTTGCTCTCCACATGTAGTGTTAAGAGCTGTCTCCTGAGTAATCAAGGGACTGAATGAAGGAATAAAAGTGCAGTAGTTGTCTTGTTATATATTAAAGACAAAGCCCTGCAGTATTGTTCTCCAACAAGAAATAACTTTTTGTACTACTTTAGTCATGAAAAACTTGAATCTCATACAGGTCAGACTAGATCAGGGTGGGCAAACTGCGGCCCTCAGGCCGGATCCAGCTTGTCAGGGCTTTGCATCTGATGCGTGGGATTGCCATCCCTGTAGTGCTGCAGGCCCCGCACCGCTCCCAGAAGCGGCCGGCACCATATTCCTGCAACCCTGGGGGATGGGAGGCAAAGGGCTCTGCACGCTGCCCTCGTCTGCAGGCATCGCCCCCCGCAGCTCCCATTGGCTGGGAATGCAGGCAAGAGCAGCATGTTGAGCCCTCTGTCCCCCATCCCCAGGGGCTGAAGGGATGTGATGCTGGCCACTTCCAGGAGCGGTGTGGAGCCAGGGCAGGCAGGCAGCCTGCCTGAGCCCCGCTGCTCGCCACTGCCACCCTGGAGCCATTCCAGGTAAGTGGCACCGAGTCAGAGCCCATACCCTAAACACCTCTGCACCCCCTGCCCTGAGCCCCCTGCTGCACCCTGCCTGCACCCCACTCCCCTCCTGCACCCCAACCCCCTCCCCTGGGTTCCCAACCCCCTGCCCTGAGTCCCATGCTGCACCCTTCCTGCACCCCCAACCCCATCCCAAGCCCCCAACCCGTGCCCTGAGACCCCTCCCGCACTCTGCACCTCTCCTGCCCTGAGCCCCCTCCCACACTCCGCACCCCCTCCTGCACCCTAACCCCCTGCCGTGAGCCCCCTCATACACCCTGCACTCCTCCACCCACAACCCCCTGCCTTGAGCCCTTCCTGCACACCGCACTACCTCCCGCACTCAAAACCCCTGTCCCAGCCCTACGTTCATGGCCTTGCATGCAATTTCCCCAGCCAGATGTGGCCCTCGGGTCAAAAAGTTTGCCCACCCCTGCTTAAATGTTCACTGTATAACTTGAACTTTGCAAACTCTAGATGCAAAGCATATTTGGGTCTGATCCAACTCCTATGAAGTCAATGAAAAGATTCCCACTGATAATGCCTTACACTTTTAGGGCCCTTGGGTAAGGCCCTAAAAGTGTAAGGCATTATTACAGATGTAATCAGTTTCATTTTATTATTTTTTCCTATTCAGTGGTGCCTCCCATTGATTCAAATGACTTTTCCACTGGTTTTAACCCTCCTCCTTGCACTGTTCATTGTGGTAATGAATCTGGCAGTTATCTTTAGCTCCAATGTATTTAACGTTAACTGCTAGCCTGTATCAGATACTTTACAGTAATCAGTTTAGATGGTTTATCTTCTCAACATACTGTAGTATGTTAATAAAATGTACCAATACCAAATGCCTTTGTAATTATGGTGAGGTTACATAATCAACACCAACGAGTTAATTGTGATAGAATGCAGACATATTTGGTGTGCTCTCTGCTACTCCGCATATTTGTTTCAGGTAGTGATGGTTCCTTGTGGGTAATAGTTTTTCTTTTTTTAAAGTATTTTACCAACTTTTCTTATGATAAATGACTGTAACTAGCCTGGTAAAACTAATTACGTTTATTTTTCCCTATCTTACAAGCTATTACTTTATTTTTCAATGTATAACTTTGGTGAGGGAGAGAGCGTGAAAGGGATTTGTACAAATTGATTGTTTGCTCATTACACAGTAGCTCAGTATGTTACAACATAGATACCTCTGAATTATGTAAAAATAGATAACTGACATTTTAATGATCCTGAAATTCTTACACAAGGTTCTAGGTTAGTGATTGTAAAGAACTGTATTCTCCTACCTTTTTTTGTTTTGTTTTTAATTGGTTTTCTTTAAAAAATAAAAATAAAATCAAACTCACAGGAAGAATTATACAAAACATACCCAATAAAATGAAAAAACTCACATAGGGTGAAAGGGCTAGTTTTTGGCCTGAAAGTTAGTGTTATTTTTCCAGATAAACAGTTAGACAAGAGGAAATACAGAGATTGTTAAACAATTTTCAAATTTCCCTATGTGGCTATTTTCTACACTGAAAACACATTCCAAGTGTGTTCAAACCTGCCAAAAATAAGCTGAACGCTATTAAGGTTTCTTCAATAGAATTGGCTGTAGTTATAGGCATGTGGGGAGAGGGAGGAAGGGGAGAGATGGGAGTAGAGAATGTAAAATATTATATAACACAAGAAAGCAAACATTTTACTGGGCTGTAGGGAACTTGACTCATCACTCACCTTTATGAAGGATCCAATTTCATTGCAACAGAAGACTGACAGTTCTGTAAGATTTCCGGTGAGATTCTGCATATTACACTGATGCGATAAGGATTCTTTGGAGACCAGGCTCCAGGATAAATTATAAATAATAATACTACTACAACTGTCAACTTCAAAGCACTTTTACAGACAGTCCTCAAAGGACTCCAATAAAGTAGGTATTATTCACTGTTTATAGAGGAGGAGACTGAGGCAGAGGTGTTAAGCAATTTGTCACAGGGTGAGTATGTGTCAGAGACAAGATAAGAACTCAGGAGTTCATCACACAGTTATAAAGAATTTAAAAATAAAGTATGGCCAAACCACACTTAACTAACAACTCATCTGAGCATCCAAAGCAGCTTTACAAACATTAAAATCAATCCTCAACATCATTAAGTACGTACGAATTTTTATAGTAGAGCTTTACTAATGTGTTCTCCTTACGGCGAACACTGAAAATGACTGAATTTTACCAGCTAGTAAGTAAGCAAACAAAAAAGCACATCACAAAATGTATTCTGGTAATTTGACACGTTTGGTTTTAATTAGTAATGCTTCACATTATGGTAATTTATATAAATTACTGAGAAAATCTTAATATTTAGCCTTTACACTGCACTTTACTATAATATTTTTATCCAATTTGGAAGCTGTAATCTGAAACCTCACTACAGCTTCCTACTATTAAATCTTTGCTCAGTACACTTTTTATTATGTGAATTATAGGCATAGTTGCTGACTTCTGCTGGCACCAGTGGGTGCTCAACCCCCCTCAACCTGCCCTGACTCCACCCCTTCCCCAAATCCCCACCCTGCCTCTTCCCCACCTACTCCCCTGAACGCATCACATTCCCGCTCCTCCCCCTCCCTCCCAGAGCTTGTTGTGCCACGAAACAGCTGTTTTGCAGCAGCAAGCACTGGAAGGAGAAGCAAGGACGTGGTGCACCCAGGGGAGGAGGCGGAGGCGAGATGTGGTGGGGGGGCAGTGATTATGGGATATAGAAATCATCAGTACACTGGGAATTAAATACTCATCTTACAGCTGCACCCTATGTGCAAGTGAATAAGCACTTGGGGATGAGGGATAGGTTTTAATTTACTGAAGGTCAACACAGCAAGTCTCTGCCAGAGCCCAGAGATATCAGGGCTGCTAGACCACTGCTCTAACTACCAGAATTCTCTACAAGCAATTTGACAATATTCCATTCAAGAAAAACAAACAGGATTCTGGAAATACAGTCAAAATGTTTTAAGACAAATATTCTGTGGCAGAAAAGTTAAATGAAAGACGTGGGCTGGGCACACTTTTGGGCTTGGCAGGACAGTATCTATGGACCAGTTCTATTTGTGCTATAACTAGCTAATTTCATATGTTCTCAGATTAGGTCATCTTTAACCTCCTTCCTCCAATGGGTGTAGTCCGTATCAGTCCTTGTTTACAGTTAATTATTTTCTCTCTCTCACTGGTCTGAATGAATGGCAGTTATGATATGATCAAGTATAACTCACTTCATGTGTCATCCTAGACATGGAAATTAACCACTATTTTGTCTAGATTAATGACAACCCTGCAACCAGCTGTTGGGTGATCAAAGCGTACTGTATTGCCACTTTTTAAGAAGACAGTGAAGCACTGTTTTCATAAATACTGTAATCAGAAGCAATGAAGCTGTAGAGCAGTCTCTATAAAACACAGTATGCTTTCTAATATGCATTTTACAACCTTCCATGAAAAAAATAAATTGACAAAAAGAATTCATAAAACTATTCTGGCTATAATTCACATACTTGTAATGTGCTTTTGGCATCCAGCATTTGTGTAAGTCATTGTCAACCTTAAACATGAATTTCATAACTTTCCATCCATTTCCTCGCTGATCATTCTATTAGAACCACCCTCCACCATGTTAACTTTGTCAAGGTTATCTGCATCTCCATGCCTGTGACAAAAGTACATAAACTTGCAACTGTTGATTTCTGGGTCTACTTCTCTCCAATAATTTGTGCCATAACCCTTATACTATTTTATATTTTAATACAATACTAATACAGCAGTTAATCTACTGATGTTAAAGTGCATTGAGATGTGTTACCACACAAGGAGCATTAACAAACCTTGCCAAGAATTTTATCATCACCACCACTGGAAGCCAACTGCCCTCCGCCCTACATTTTCACACACAGGTATTGTTTATGGCAGCATAAAAAAGCACTTACTGAAATGTTGATTGTATATCCCTACTGTCTCTCAGAATAACATCCTTTAAATCACTGCTCTGCAGATTTATTTTGAAACCACCAGTTCAGGATGATGAAACCAATCAATCCATTCAGTTATGTCATGTTTTGTTAAATATGTGTGCACAATTAGCCTTCACTTAGAACAGATTGTATCGTTCTTCAGGGTATGGTACTTCCTTTTTCTTACATGTTTTGATAAGCAGTGAAATAGTTAACAGTGATGTAATTTAAAGTATTATCATTGGCACCTGATTTAACATCCACTGAAATGAATGGATTGGTTCACATATCAGAGCTGTTTCCAAACTTGCTCAGACATTGCTCCACAGGTTACACTGAGGGCATGTTTTCAAGGTTCTCTCTGCAACCATAGCAGCTAGAAACTTGCATGAGAATGTAATAGAAAATGGAAAGGAAAAGAAGAGATTCTGTAAAATAACTGACTTGCCGGTGTACCCCACTTTTTGGCTAGTTCTTTACGTCCCTTAGAGAAAACCAATACCAGGAAACACTATTAAGTATAAAAAAGTCACTTGTTTTTCAGGTCATATATTAGTAATTGCAAACCTATTTTTAACACATTTTTACAAATAGCATGTATTTCATGTATGCATATACTAAACACGAACAAGAAAACACATTGTGAAATCCAGTTAAGAGACTGGATATCTTTTTTTCTTCCCCCCCGCCCCCCAAAATGAACACTACTCAACCAGTCACCAAAGTCAACTCTAATTCCTTGTTTGATGAGAATGTTCTTGTAGAATTAATCTTTATTTCCTACTACTTGCAGCTTCAAATTTAGCATAATTTCCCCTTTTGAAAATGGTCTGTGTTAACAATTGTTGACATTTTGTTTTTCCCTCTATCATTTACGGATCACTGACCTTAAAATCTAATCTCCCCCTGAAATCCAGTCCTACCTGTGAAATCTGGCTAGTGTAGGGGAGAAGCAGGGCTGGAAGCTCTTATCTTGTGCTAGTCTCTAGATCAGAGGTGGACAAACTACTGCTCACAGGCTGGATCTGGCCTGTCAGGGCTTTGGATCCAGCCCGCGGGATTGCCACCCGTGATGCTGCTGGCAACCATGCCACTCCCAGAAGCGGCTGGTACCATATCACTGCAGCCCCTGTGGGAGGGAGGGCAGAGGGCTGCATGCACTGCCCTCACCTGTGAGTACCTCCCCCAAAGCTCCCATTGGCCATGATTCCCTGTTCTTGGCCAAAGGGAGTTGCGGGGGGGGAGTGCCTGCAGGCCAGGACAGCATGTGGAGCCCTCTGCCCCTCTTCCCTCCGCCCCCCAGGGGCTGCAGGGACGTGGTGCGGAACCAGGGCAGGCAGCCTGAGCCCTGCTGCGCACCGCTGCCACCCCAGAGGCCAACCTGAACCCCTCCTACACCCTCCACCCCAGCCCCCTGCCCTGAGCCCTCTGCCTCACCCTGCCTGCACCCCAACCCCTTGCTGCATCTCGAACCCCTCCTGCACCCTAATCCCCTACCCTGAGCCCTCTGCTGCACTCCACACCCCTCCCTGCACTCCTGCCGTGAGCCCCCTCCCACACTCCGCACCCCCTCTTGCACACCAACCCCCTGTCCCAGCCCTACATTCATGGCCTTGCATCTAATTTCCCCATCGAGATGTGGCTCTTGGGCCAAAAAGTTTGCCCACCCCTGGATTAGATGATCATGATGATCCCTTCTCACCTTAAAGTCTATGAGTCTGAATCTTTTTAGTGGTTCGTTGCAATATTAATTTTGAGCCTCTTTCATTTCTAGTTTCTTTAGATAGAAGACGAGAAGACTTGGAATGCAGAGAACGGGAACTGATGGCAGAAGTCAGAGAGCTCAGGCAGAAACTTACTTCACAGGCCCAAGCTACATATCCACTACCTCATTTTCCAGACACAAAGTGGACAGCTTAAGAAAGCACACTTCGTACTTTAGCTGTACCTTATTAATCACTGGAATTCTAAATAGTTATGTTGTGATCAAAGAGATTGATTTTTAGATTATTTATTATAAATACCTTTGGAAACAATACTTTTGTATATAAAATAAAATACTAACTAGAAATGTTATAGTTGCACACTTTTGATTGTTCTATCCATAATGACACTTCATTCTTGATTTTTTTTATTAAATAAACATACTTTTTTTTATTGCTGTACTACAGAACAGTCAATATTTGAGTACAAGGTATATTCTGATAACACCAATTCCCTGAAAAATCAAAGCACTGTTAAAAATGATTTATTTGTCAGTAGTATTAATGGGAGTCTCTTGTGATCATTTTAATGTTTTCCATCTGTCTGTTATCTGATACAGTCAACCTGTGGAACTCATTGCTGGGAGAAGTTGTGAAGGCCAAAAGTATAACAGGGTTAAAAAAAGAATTAGGTAAATTCATGGAGAATTGGTCCATCAATGGCTATTAGCCAAGAAAGTCAAGGATGCAATCCTATGCTCTGGGTGTCCCTAAATCTCTCACTGACAGAAGCTGGGACCAGCCACTGTTGGAAGACAGGATACTGAGGTAGATGAGCCATTGGTCTAACCCAGTATAGTATGAGGGTTCGGACTTCACAGACAAATCTCCACAAGAGTCAAGAGAAGGAATTAAGATCATTAATTGCAGAGGGTCAGTTAGCAGCTCAGACCTCCTTTCAGGCAGCGATATGTTGGATATTGTGAAGAGATCAAGGGCAACAGCGGTGACAATGATAGGCATTGTGGTTGCAATCCTCAGGGATCCCCAAAGAGATGAACTACAATCTCCCTTTTGAGGATTGTAATCTCTTCATCAGCAAAAGCAGCAACGAGTCCTGTGGCACTTTATAGACTAACAGATGTATTGGGGCGTGAGCTTTCGTGGGTGAATACCCACTTCGTCAGATGCATCATCATCAGCAAGGCAGCTGCTGCATTACATTCTTTAAAGGACTCCTTAGCTGATGTCCCTGGGTATATGCACACCACAAAGAAACAGGTTTAACAACCCTATTCCAGGCTGACTCTTTCAGCCCTTTTTCTATCTTCCATGCTACAGTTCATTGGAACCTCCTAGGAAGAAACAAACATTGCATAGCATGCTAAAACTAAACTCTTCACATCAGCACCAGGATTGGGAGGGGCTGGGTGTCCAGAATATGTACCCATCCATGACACTGGGCATGTTCACAAGCCAACTAGTCGCCCTTGCCACTCAGATGCACTCTGTTTTTTAGCACACAAGTTCAATCAGAGCTAGCATGGGTGACTCCTCGTGCAGGCAATCACACCCCTTGTGCAAAGTATAGGCATACTCTACCTTTGATCCAAGACAGCTGCCAACAGACAACACACAGTGATATCCTAAGTGAATAGATGAGGAGAAACACTCAACCCCAGTCAGGCAGCAATCTGCTTGTGGCGTTAGTGCATCTGTTACCAGACTATAGAACACTAACAAATCACCTGAGCAGGAAGTTTTCAGAAGCTCACAAATGAACTATAAAAGCCTACCATTCAGACCGTTTTTCAAAGGTGGGGTTATCTTGACATGGTCTTATTTGCTACAGAAATAAACCAAAATTGTCCCACCTTATGCTCCAGGGGAGACCCAAGTCCAGGATCTCTCTGACACATTTGTCACTCCTCAACCTCCTGCCCAGGTCTGATGCATGCAAAACCTACCAGGAATTTGGTAGGAGGGGCTAAACAGCTAATTTTTTTTTCAGCATCTAATGCCTTTCTTAATACTGGGATCAGCTTTTTATTCTGTGTTGGTGGGCCTAGCATAGTGGGATCCAGGTTTATGTGGTGCTATGGCAATACAAATAATAAGAATACATACAGCATGATAGGTGTGCATAGCACTTTGCAGGCAAAACCCCCCCCAAGACACCAAGTGAAATCCTGATCCCAGTGACATCAAAGGCAAACCTAACCCTTATTTAAACGAAGCCAGGATTTCAACTATTGCCTCTGCTCCCAAATGGCCTACCACTGTAAGGGTTTTATTCTCCTGTCCCCAGGCTTGGTCTCCCCTGCTCCCTGCCTTGCTCATTTCTTCCCTTGATTCCTACAGCTACTATCTAGCTGAGGGGGGTGCAAACTACAGCCTGGGGGCCACATCCGGCCCTCTAAACATTTTAATCGGGACTTCAAGCTTCTGCTGTAGAGGGTGAGTCTGGGGCTTGCCGCACTCGGTGCGGCTCCCAGAAGCAGCAGTATGTTCTTCTTCCAGCTCCTATTCATATGGGCAGCTAGAGGGCTCCTCACACTGCCCCTGCCCCAAGCACTGCCTCCCATTGGTCAGGGACTATGGCCAATGGGAGCTGCAGGGGTGGCGACTGGACAGGTCAGCGCACAGAGCCGCCTGGCCACACCTCCGCTTAGGAGCCCAATGGAAAACATGCCACTGCTTCTGGGAGCTGCTCGAGGAATGCGCTGCCCAGAGCCTGCATCCCTGACTCTCTCCCACCCTCTGCACCTCGGTCCCAGCTCAGAGCACCCTCCTGCACCTCCAACCGCTCATCCCCAGCCCCACTCCAGAGTCCTAACCCTGCCCCCCTGACCTGGAACCCTCTCCTGCACCCTGAGCGCCTCATTTCTGGCCCCATCCCAGAGCCCGCATCCCGCAGCTGGAGCCCTCACCCCCTCCCACAGCCCAACCCCCAATTTCATTCGTGGCCTGCCATACAATTTCCATACCCAGATGTGGCCCACGGGCCAGAAAGTTTGCCCACCCGAATCTAGCTGCTGCTCCCCTCAGCCTAGTCAATATATTGCTGCTAAAATCCCCCACCTCCCCTGCCTTGCTACTCATTGATGTCACTCACTTCACCACAGGCACTGCCTACCCCCACCCCCAATCTCCTGCATGAAGGGCAGACTTCTCGGCAAGGTCCTACCCAGCTCCACTGAACCCCCAACCCCCTGCTCACCATGCTGCTGTACCTGCCTGTCGCCTTCCCCGTCTCTTCCATGTTCCCCCACCCCTTCTGCATGGACCAGTCGCCAGCTTTCCATATGTCTTGTGCCCCCCCCCTCCACATCCCTCCTCAGAGCTCAGGCCGCCTGGCAGTGCCCTCTGTGAGATGACTGGACACAGACCCTAGCATCAGGGCCGACCTTAGCATGCCCACCGTCACCCTGGACACGCCAGCTAAACATCGGGGCTAGGAGGCCAAACACGTTTTGCAACCACCCTAGGGCCAGCCCGGCCTGGTGTGCTTTGGGCTTGGATGGTTGCGGCACAGTCTGGCCTGGTTTGTAAGCTCCTGGGGACAGAGACTGGTACTGCCCCCTGCAGCTTCCCCCACGCTGGTACAAGTGCTGCTGAGGGCGGCTGAGCTGTCTCCCGCTGAGCAAGCATAGCACCACAGCCTGCCACAAACGGGCACCCCGTAGGCCTGCTAGTGACAGCCAAGCTCTGCCACTTTTCACCAACATCGACAGGGCCCCGCAGCCAGCCGACAAGCCCCCGGTGTGTGTGGGGTGGCCATGCCAGCCTATGGTATGGGGGAGCTGGGACAGATATAACCAGAGGGGAGGCGTGACTTGCACGGTGGAGCAGAGGGTGGGCTCAGTGCAGCGTGTTGGGTGACTGAGATCTGCAGGATGCTGCCGCAGCAGGATGCTCCCCCCCGCCCAGTCACTGCCCCCCCATTACCCCCCCAGCCTGGGCCCATGCCACCTGCAGGCTTTTAGACGCAGGATTTCGTAGGCCAACGTGGAGGTGGGGGGTTGGTATGGGTGGGTTGAGCTAAGTGTCTCTGCCCTGTAGCCCCCTCCTCGCAATGCCCCGCAGCCTCTGGCCTCCCAGGGCTGCTGAAAGCCAGCGACTGAGCACAAACCAGCGTTGGGAAGAGAGAGTGGAAAAAAAAGAACCGCTGCCCCGTGTGAGGATCGAACTCACGACCTTCAGATTATGAGACTGACGCGCTACCTACTGCGCTAACGAGGCGGCTGAAAGAACGCTCCCCGCACCGACCCTCGAGCCCAGCCGATTCGTCTTGCAGCGCTGCCCCCGCAGTCCCTGCCTGCCTGCAAGGGGCCCGGCCCGCCTCCCCGTTCCGCGCCACGGGGACAGCGGCGGAAACGGAGCCTCCGCCGGCAGGCGGCTGCGGAGCTCTGGCCCCACCGGCTGCTCCCCAGCAACACCCGGAGACGACTCATCCCGGCCCCCTGCTGCTCCGCTTCCCCCGCCGCAGTGCCCGACCCGCGGCTTCTGCAGGGCGCGGGGACCCTCCGCAGCGGCCGTCCCGGGAGCCGTTCTCAGTCCCACGTGCCCCTGCTTCCGCGCCCATGGGGCAGGCCCTCTGGCGGGGCGCTGCTGGGACACGTGCCTCCAGCGGGACGGGACCCCCGCTCCCCCTCCTTTGGCCGGGGCTGGGGGGGAGCGGTTTGCCCGACCCCTAGCGATAGGGCAACTCCAGAGCGGCTGGGGGGGTGTCGGAAGGGAGGCTGCACAAAGGGCGGGGGTGGGGGTCCAGCTACAACCCCCCCCCCCCCCCCCCCCCCCCCCCGCACGCAGCTGCAGCGTTACCCGCAGCTCCAAAGGGAGGAGGGGACGTTGCCTCCAGTTACTCTTTAGAAATGTGGCGAACACTAAGAAACGGGGTCCTGCTCGCTGAGAAAAAACCCGGTGTGTACAGCAGCGTCCCCCCCGCGAGACGCGGCCTTGCAACGGAGGGTCTCGTATGGGGCAGTCCCGCTGCCGGCCTCTGGCCGGAACAGCTGCTTTGGCACGTTCCGTGTCAGTCCTGTCCACTCCTCATTGCGCTACAGGGAACCGAGGGCTTGTGCAACCCCTGTTCTGGTGTGATAAGGTAGGGGACAGCCCGCTGCGCGTTAACATAGGCTGGCTGTGCACGAAGTGCTGAACGTCCTGGGGCTTGCTGAATCTGACACCACCCGTGCAACACAAACTGTTAGGAACTGTAGCAAAATCCCTGTGGATTTAGAACTGATGCATTCAGCTGGCACAGAAAGGAACAATGGTTTAACCCTCCTGAAACTGGTTATTTGTGCTGCTTTAACGAGCTTTTCCCATTTTCTCTAACATAATGAGCAACGGGAAGACGATTAGATTTTTTTTAAGCCACGAGAAGCGACTTTAATGACTGTATATGTTCAGTTTTTAACTGGATTGATTCATGTTGAGAGGGCACTGTTTTACATGACTAATTAATGATGCCAAATAATTTTCCATCCACCTACTTGCAGTTAGCAGGTCACTGAATAATTACTTCCTGGCACTTCTGATGCAGCTGCACTCCTATGCTGAGGGCAAACTACAGTTTATTAAAGTCAAATAATCAGCTGTTTCTTAGAGACCAGCACATAGTAAACTAGTGTAATAGAGCAGGCAGGAAAGACTCCAAATCCACTTCTCCTTCAGAACTTCAGGGTTGGCATCTTCCATCCATTTATTTATTAAATAAAAATATGAAAACATTAATATTATGATGTATTAAGAGTGTCATTTATCAACAACAAGCATATTTTGTTTTATTAAGTTGGTCCGCTACTGGTGGGTTATCATTAATTTACATTAATTCATAAAGCAGCCAGCACTGTAGGATCTGGGCTACATTTACACTGAAAATATTAGGACCTATAATGTTTAGAGGACACAGTGGTGAAAACATTTGTGCTCTGAGCTGCATTCGTGGTGAATTACTGGTCTCATTTTCTCTAGCCTAGGCCCAGGCCCCAGAGCCCTCAACACCTTCTTTGCAAGCTCCTTATGTCTAGAAATTAGGTCCTATCTTGTAAGTTGCTCCACATGATCTCAGAAGGACACTTGTGTGGAGTAACTTGCAGAATCAGAGGCCAAAATAGTAAGTGATGCATAGGTGCGGGAACTAGAGGTGTGGGGGGGTGCTGCAGCACCCTCAGTTTTTATGTGCTCCCAGTCCCACACAGCAAGTTCCGTGCGCAGGTGTAGTGGCAGAAAAAGTATCTGTCCAATTTTGCTACCAGTAGCAGCTTCCCCCATGCAAATATGGCCTTTTTGGCTACCTATCAGAACGTGCTGTCATCTAGTCCAGCAGTAGCTAATTCAGAGGGATGAGGGTTTACCTTGAGACAATTTGCAATTGATGTTTTTGATTACTGTAGGGTAAGAATGAGAAAGACACTTTTGCATTCAGTGATAGTGTGCTGTGCTGAGTCACCTTTGTATTTTTATATGTCTCATTTTGTCTGTGACTAAGTCTAAAATGAAGTGAGAGCTGGGGTACTGAGGGTAGCAAATTGTGGCAAAGTAGTCCCCATTCATCAGACTTCACTACCCCTGGACTGGTGACAGCTGCATAGGTGCCTTTCGCATCCTCTGGACCAGGGGTAGTGAATTCGGAGGGATGGGTGCTCGAGAAGTATTTTTCTAATTTTAAGAACTTTTTTGTTTATAATAATAATCTGGTATATAAACAGTTTGATTTTTGTTCCAAGATGTTTTTAATAACAAGCATTTACACATAATGTAATTTTGTTTTTAAAGAACTGAACTATGCACATTTTTTGCACTTGTTTTCTTTCTTCTCATCAGTCATGTTTTCTTGATTGGTTCCTTCTGGAATACAGGGCATATGTGCCCACCTCTTGCAAGAGATGCACTGTTACTTATCAAAGGTCTAATTGAGAAAATGAAATCACAGAAGTTATGATGTTACACAATTTCCATTCACTCATGCTATTCCTTCCATATGTAAGATTACCTAAGATATGAATGATGAAAATGTTTACTTTTGTGGAAATTTTACAAGAATCCTTATCCTTAGGCAGATTATGGCATGTGTTTCTGATACAATTTTCTGTTTCTTATCATGTAATCCTCACTTTCCTTTTCACAGTTGACAAGTATGTGCAGTAGTCCTCCACGCTTTCAGAAAAAAATCAATATAGAGCAATGAAATACTGATTACGTTACAACCAAATCTAAATGCAAATCTTGATTAATTACTGTCAATATTTTAATCCAGTCACTGGTTTGCACATTTTTTTAAGAGTCATATTTTCTCAAAGTTTTACCTTACTGCACCTGGATATAAAAATATCCAAATTTCGTTTAATTGGTCTATCAGTAGTAATCGTTCACCTCATTAAAATGTTGTGGTACTTAAAGATATTGATGCAGAGACACCATTACAGAACCAAACCTGTGAGATATCTTAATACCCCACTTTTGGGGTATTAAAATAACTGTTATGTGACATAATTCCACTCTTCCTGTTATCTTCACATGGGCCCAATGAGTCCATAGTACATGGGAGAAAATTATTACCTGACTCCTTCATTAGAACAATAGCTATTTGTCTTCTAAATGCAGTATTAGCCTCTGATGTTGTTTCTACTGAACTGATATCTTTCTGCTGCAAATACATTTCTGCAAACTAACACCACTTCTATTTAGAAAAAACATCATAATTACCAGAAGTGAAAGGTCGCTGGTCCAGCATACCGGTAAGAACCAGCCACCAGTACTGGCCCGTACACAGTTGACATTACAGTGCTGCCATGGCAGTGCTTTATGCTTTAACGCTGCTGCTCCTTTTAGCTCCACCCTCATCAGCAGCCCTGCCATAGGGTCTGGCAGTGCTGCTGGATGCTACCAGCAGGGCTGCCGACAGTGGGGGAGCAAAAGGGACAGCTGCCCTGGTTGCTAGCGATCTAAAAGGGCTTGGTTCTCCTGGCCACTGCAGCAGCAGCTGTCAGGAAGGACTGGCTAGGGGAATCTGGCTGCCCAACCCCACCCCTTCTGCCTGAGAGCCCACCCCTTCTTGAGGCCCAGAACCCACCCCACACGCCTTGGCAAAGACACTGGCACAGTGCACACCAGTAATCTTTCATCTCTGATATTTACACATCAGTAACAAATTATAATAGCAATTTGGTATTCAATACCTCTAAGATGAATGGCCCGCAGTTGTGTCCATCTCTTTGTCTGGTACGCTGAACAATTTTACTCTTCCAATCAGATGACGATTTGCTAGTTAATTGTTTGATGAAGTATCTGAAATTCATAGAGAGTACAGTAGCGGACTGTATAAATGAGCTTTTCTTCCTTCCCCTCTTTTTGTCTTAATTATTACAGTTTCTGTACATGTTTAGCAGTCCTTTCTATCTCTATTGAATTAAATGATTGCAATGACTTATTGCTCATTCATATATATATATACATACACACACACGCACACACACACACACACACACACACTCATATTATTGTCTCACTCTTACACAATGTATCGCTTGATTTGCTGTGCCTCATGTTGCTAACACCACCTACTCACTCATGCAACATGCTACTGTTTTGGGTCCACAATCTATGAAGCAGTTAGCCAGACTCAAATCACACAAGTTCACTCAAAGTCCATTAGTAAGCATATTCAGGACATAAGCAGAGTCAGAATGGGCTGACCTGACATCTGGTGGTGAGCTGTGAAAAAGGACTTCAGGGGCTGATCTCGTTTGCATGGGCACACCCACCCTGCCTAGCATGATGGACTGCTTGCCCAAATGGTCACTTTGGCTGCAGTAGGATCCCCTGTCTCTTTGTTATTGGGGCAGGAGTAATAAAAGGTTGTTACCCTGGTTATGTGAATCCAGGACAGTAGAACTGTACTTGGCATTTTATGCTGGAGGCACTCGCCCTCAACTAAGTAGCACTCACTAGGTAAGGGATATGGGTTCCAAAACCCAGTGACTTGAGGGGGTATTAGTGCAGATATATGTACCTAGCAGCATGGGTGCTGGTTGATGGTCCTTACCTCTCTGCTGTGCAATAAAAGCTAATTTTGACTCCATTAGAAGTCTTATTGCATTCTACATAGCTGAAGTCATTGATACCTGGGTCTAAGCATTAGACCTACTGTGGGCTAGTGGTGGTCTAGCACTGAGGGTCCCTGACTATCAGCTAAAATCACTGAGTGCTGAAGTTACTGAGAGCTGTCTTAAAGGGTGGGGGGCTGAAGACAAGTTGTTGAGTAGCTAGTAGAAAGGCATGGTTAGTGGAGCAGAGCAGCTAGTGGTGAAGACTGCAGCAGAACCCCATGGAGAGGTGTGGCAGTCGGCCCCAGGGGAGCATTAAGATTGTGCCCCCCCAAATATCTCCCCCACTTCCACCGAGGCTGGGAGGTAAACTCTGCAGATGAACTTCTGAACACTGAGGGGCTGCACTGATCAAGGACAGAAAGTAGGTGAGGTGACTATTGGCTTGCTGGACTTAAGACCCTGAGAGGAAAAGGACTGCCAGACTTACTTGTGGGTGGGTCTTTTACTCATGGTTTGTGTTATGAATCCTGTTTGTGGTGTTTCCCCAACATAATACTGCATTGTTTCCCTCCTTTATTAAAAGGTTTTTGCTACACTCAGACGCTGTGCTTGCGAGAGGGGAAGTATTGCCTCCTAGAGGCGCCTGGGGGATGAAAAAAAATAAACCCAAGTCACTGGGTGGGGGCTCGAGCTGGTTTCGTTTTGTGTTATTGAAACTGAACCCCTAGATACTGAACCCGGCCCTTGTTGCTGCCAACTCTGATGAGCAGAAGGGTTACAGGTTCAAGTACAGGCTGTTTCAATTTTTCTTTGTAGCTAACAGGAAGACATTAGTCTCCCTATTGTTACTTTTACAGTGTACATGAACTCTTACTGTGAAAATATTGTCAGGAAATGTAAGTATCTAAAAAAATCACCTCCAATTCCTCAGGCATGTTCTTTCATATATCTCATCTCATCACACAAGGGGTCAATTATTAACAATTCTTTTGTTTTCATCAATGCTATCTGTAAGTGTAAATAGATGTACAAATTATATTGGTAATGTGATGATTTCAACAATTTTATGATTTCCCAAAAAACCATTCCATTAACATTTGTAATGTCTCACTAACACACAAGAGAAAAGCATATTGTGAATTAAATTGATCAAATCATTGCCGACTGTATTCTTCCAAGTTACATTAACAACAGAATTTCAGTCCTCACAGTAGCATTTTATTTTTCTTGGAATGTCAAGAGTTACATTCACATTCCACTTTTCTTTGCATGCACTGAACTCACAGAAAACCCACAGCACAGGAAATTATATCACTGCTACCCAGCTGTGTTACAAATCTCTTACATAATACCACATTTAGTGCCCATAATCCCAAAGTACAATAGAAAACATCTTACCGCAAGAACCCAGTGACCTGGTGCGTGGTAAGGAAGCAATAATATATCATATTGAAGAATTCCACTCTGTATTCACTGAAAAAAAAATTAGAAATGCAAGTAGAGTTTCCAGTGAAGCAAACCATGAAAATGTAGATTATACCTTATTTCCCAATTTCATTACATGGATTACTATCACAGTACTCATTCCACATCAAACATAGCATTGTAGTTGCTGTTTCACACTGTGTTTAACTGACTGAATGAAAATGTGCTTTGCTCATGCTGCGTATGAAAGCTTGGTAGCATTTACCTTCACTTCCATTTGTGTTGCTCTGCCTGAGAGAATGACAGTGGAAACTACTGCTGAGATGGCTTGTACCTGTTGACAGTCAGTCAACCAGGTTATTAATGCATTAATCATTCTGGCACATAAAGAACATAATGAAGTTAATATAGACAGACATGCAAGGGATCCTTTACAAAGAAGATATGTAAGAGAGCCATGTAAAAACAAAAAGATTTGTAATCAATGTGCTCTGTCTTACTTAATGTAAAAACTGACTAAGCTGTTCACATACTTACGTTTAATTCATGGACCCACTGAACTGTATAACAAAACTAATGTGGCCTTCAACACATCAAGGGTTGTATGTCAGATATGTACCTCCAAATACATTTCAGTATATGTTTGGCAGCAGTAAATACATTGAAATGTTGCAATTTCAGGTTTATATTGATATTCCAAGGGTATTTGGACTTAAATATGTTGTACCACATATTCATGTGATTGTTTACTTATTGATACAATTTATACTTTCATGTACCATCACAGTAAGTGGCCTACCTTTTCACCTGCTTTCTCGACCATGCAACTCAAATATGCATCAATAACCTACAACACATGATGAAAGAAAGGGAACAAATTTAAATAATATTTGATCAATTAATCCTGTTACCATACATGTGTGGTGGTACTTAAATGTACCTCATCACTTATCCAGCATCTTGGTTTCAGGCAATAAAATGAAGAGCCATACAATTTGATTTCTCTCACTTTGGCCTCCTGTCTCTGTGTGTTTGCCAGTCATTACAAATCTGATTAGAAAAAAAAAAGGAACACGTATTATATGCATGGTAATATAGTTTTCTTTTTCTCTGTTTTACTACTGTGAATGCTGCCACTTTGTACATGAAAACCTTTAACGTGCTTCATAAATGGAACTTCCCCATATTTAGAATTCTTTTTTTTTTTAGCATGTCTGTTGTTTTCCTTGTGTTTTAGAAATGTTATAAAGAGCCAGTGCAATGTCAGCACCATGTTTAGATTTCATATTTATGCTGTACTCTTTGCAGAAATCTTCCCTGAATTTATTCATATCTGGGAGCTTTGTAAACAAATGAAGAAGAGATGTTTGTAAAATGAAGACACACAGAATGCCATATGTACATGAAAGCGGCTGGTGCTAACACACTTACTGTATAACTCTCTGAGACGTCTTCTGGAAACAACGGCTCATCGCAAAACATTAGTCAAAAGGGTGAAATTTTTGTTGTTGCGTGTACTTTAGTTTGCAAAGAAAACAAAATGGGCTCAAGGAATTCATCCTAATTACTCCCAGTGTCATCAACCATCTTCTGCCATGCTCTGTAACAAATAATGATTGAAAGGTTTCAGAGTAGCAACTGTGTTAGTCTGTATCCGCAAAGAGAACAAGAGTACTTGTGGCACCTTAGAAACTAAAATTTATTTGAGCATAAGCTTTCGTGGGCTACAGCCCACTTCTTCGGATGCATAGAATGGAACACATATTGAGGAGATATATGTACACATATACAGAGAGCATGAAAAGGTCAGAATTGTCTTACCAACTCTAAGAGAAAAAAAAAAAACTTTTGAAGGGATAATCAAGATAGCCCAGTACAGACAGTTTGATAAGAAGTGTGGGAATACTTACAAGGGGAGATAGATTCAATGTTTGTAATGTCTCAGCCATTCCCAGTCCCTATTCAAGCCTAAGTTGACTGTATCTAGATTGATTCGTTTGTGGGGGGAAAAAAGCACACGTACAGTCTTGACTGAAACAAATTATACATAATCAAAAAGGCATAATACATTGAAAGTATTTTTGATTATGTAACACATAGATTGTGAAGACTTTGTAGTGAGTTGCACAGTACACTCTACTTGCTGCTAGTACTGTAATATTCCCACCCATTCACTTACCTTTTGATGGATTTATTAGCATTTTCAGCCACGCCATTAGTTTGTGGGTGGTACGGGCTGGTGAAGCTCCATTCTATTCCCAATCTTTTGCAAATTTACAGGTTAAACTGAAAGAAAATAAGTGGCACAATAAACTTACATACAGACTTTTCTTAAGGAATGTTCCTTTGCCTATTTGCCATTACTTTTATGTGTAATTAGCAACAGGAATAGCCCATCTTTTAACATTACTATTGGAAACAAGTTGTTACGGGTTTTTTTAATAGATATGAAAACACCCCAAAAAAATATGTTATAGCAACCCTGACGGTGACCAACAACAGTTTATCAAAAAAAAAGTATGGTGATTGTTCTCCAAGATACTGACAGTTATACAGTATAACAGATCTATAGATTGTTATAGATCTGTTATACTGACAGATCTTTGTCCTGAATTCGATAATAAGGTAATGACTTTTTTTGTTTGTTGTTTTTGTTTTTTTCCCCTGGGTTATTTTTACTATGTATTCAACCTCACTATCAGGTCACAGATAGCTGACAGTGAACATAAGTTTCATCGCCCTTGTGATTTTTTTATTAAAAGCACATTGTTTTTGACAACTGTGCCTCCCTTTCCCATCTTTGAAGCAAATGAGACTAGAGAGTTTCCTTAATCATATGACCCTTGTCTGGATAGGCTTAGGTGCGTCTCCCACTGCCTTTTCATTGCTTTTTGTAAGTCTTTCTTCTGATCAGTTTTGATTCAAGCAGCGGCTGTGGGAGGGGGCCTTCATGAGTCAGACTGGAGAGCTCCTTGACACTGTCGGATGTGGGGGGAGTCAGAGTGGCAAGGGTGACTTGTCAGACATGGATGGAGAGGGACCCTGGCCCTTCAAGCCCCCAACAGTGGTAGGGACCCCAGAGCCAGCTCCACAGCTGCAAAGTGCCTCCACATTTTGTCACGATATTTATAGTAAAAAATCCAGGGACAGGTCACGGCCTTCCATGAATTTTTCTTTATTCTCTGTGACCTGTCCCTGACTTTTTTTACTATAAACATCTGCGACAAAATTAATTATCTGGATAATGGCAAGGACTGCACCCTCAGCAATTTTGCAGATGACACTAAGCTAGGAGGAGAGGTAGATACACTGGAGGGTAGGGATAGGGTCCAGAGTGACCTAGACAAACTGGAGGATTGGGCCAAAAAGAAATCTGATGAGGTTGAACAAAGACAAGTGCAGACTGATTAGAACAGAAGAACCCCAAGCACTGCTACAGGCTGGGGACTGACTGGCTAAGCGGCAGTTCTGCAGAAAAGGACCTGGGGATTGCAGTGGGAGACAAGCTGGATATGAGTCAACTTTGTGCCTTGTTGCCAAGAAGGCTAACGGCATATTGGACTGCATTAGTAAGAGCATTGCCAGCAGATTGAGGAAAGTGATTATTCCTCTCTATTTGGTACTGGTGAGCATAGGCACGCTCAGGGGAAAAGGCGGAGGTCAGCTGAGGTGGAGAGCTCCTGGTGGGTGCAGAGCTCCAGACCCGGAGCACCCACAGAGTTGGTGCCTATGCTGGTGAGGCCACATCTGGAGTATTGCATCCATTTTTGGGACCCTCACTACAGAAAGGATGTGGACAAATTGGAGAGAGAGTTAGTTCAGAGGAGGGCAATGAAAGCGATTAGAGTGCTGGGGTACATGACTTCTGAGGAGAGACTGAGAGAACTGGGCTTATTTAGTGTGCAGAAGAGGAGAGAAAAGAGTGAGGGGGGATTTGATAGCAGCCTTCAGCTACCTGAAGAGGGGAGGGTGGGTTTCCAAAGAGGATAGAGCTAGGCTGTTCTCAGCGGTGGCAGATGACAGAACAAGAAGCAATGGTCTCAAATTGCAATGGGGGAGGTCTGGGTTGGATATTAGAAAAAACTACTTCACTAGGAGGGTGATGAAGCACTGGAATGCGTTACCTAGAGAGGTGGTGAAATCTCCACCTTTAGAGGTTTTTAAGCCCTGGCTTGACAAAGCCCTGGCTAGGATGATTTAGTTGTTGGTTCTCCTTTGAGCAGGGGGTTGGACTAGATAACCTCCTGATGTCTCTTCCAACCCTAAACTTTTATGAAAACTTAGCCTTACTCAGAAATATTGCTATGGAAACTTAAGAAAGTTGTAAGAGACAGTCTGAAACCCAGTAACACTACTTTGTTGTTCTGTGACTGCAAAGGTGTTAACAGGGCATTGAACATGAAATGATCTTTAACAATATGTTCTGACTACTTACATTAAATAAATCTGTTCCATCTTGGTTTAGTAGAGAGACCTCTGATTGACCAATAAGAATCTGGTGTTGCAGGTCCCCATAGTGTAATCTATATTTGCTTCTCTGTTGTCAGTGCAGCTTTTATTTTGGTGAGTTTTGCACACAGATGCAGGAATGTGGACTTGCGCATCCAAAAGTTCTGCAGCCACTGCTCATCAGCCCAAACCTTCAGTGTTGCTGAAGATTTTTGCCCTTGGGAAGGGTGTAAGAAGATGACACAATATAATACACTTACTGAATATTTGTGAATCAACTTCTACACACGAGCAATGATGTGTGAACATGGGACACTAAGGGCTGGATTAACAGGCAAGATAAATGCACCAAAAGGCAATCCTCATTGGTGGATCAATTGCAAAGGAATTGTTGAAAACAGGACAGGAAATCAGTCATACTGGAAGTCACATTATCCAATAAAATAAACTTGTGCTATAAAAAGAAAAAGAAAAGGTAGAATTAAAAACTACAAATCAAAGTAAAAAATCATAGCAAGTGCTATAATAGAAAACCAGATGGAATTGCTAAAACCAATAACTACTTAAAAATTTTTTGATGAGCATTAGTTATTTAAATAAAAAAAATCAGCACAATGACATGCATTGCACAATGATAATACAGATAAACAAGAATAACATTTTTAAAGAAACAAAACTATAATTAAAATGGATTACAA
Organism: Chelonoidis abingdonii; assembly: GCF_003597395.2. Lineage (NCBI taxonomy): Eukaryota > Metazoa > Chordata > Testudines > Testudinidae > Chelonoidis > Chelonoidis abingdonii. Next base: position 279,834,284 of record NC_133770.1, read on the forward strand.
GGAAAAGAACACAATTCAGGTAATCACAGCAACAGATAAGACAAATTTGATTTATAATGATAAGAGACTCTTAAGTACTCAAAATGTGTGATGCAGAGTTTGAGGGAATGTAGGTAAAATACTTCACTGCATCAAATCTCCTGTAACAGTAAAGTAACACCCGGAACAGCAAGTTTGTATATTTTTTTTGTAGCATCCAGAACAAGTCTAAGGGAGTTTTGCTGTGGAAGGGTGTGGTAAGGTGCTGCTAGAGAGGCCTTAATCAGCTCCTGCCACTCCAGCTCCGATCAGGGGATTGGACAGGGGCTTGGTAGATAGCCTGATGCTTGCCTGATAACTGACCACACCTGCCAGCCTCCTTAGCAGGAGCTATAGGCTTGAGAGGAAATGAGAACAAGGGGAGTGAAAACCAGCAGGGGAAGGTCAGGCTCAGAGGGAATCTCCTAGTCTGTTGCTGGCCAGGCCTGTGGCAGGCCAAGTTGTTGTAAAAAGCTTGTATATAGTTGGAAACAGGTGGTGGGGATTAAATCATAAATGTTAGGCCTGAATAAAAATATAGCAGACAAAACCAGGTATGCCAACCTGACCACAGTCAGGCTAACAAAGGTTTGTGGGTAATCCCTGAGTGGAAAAGAACTGAGAAGCAGTATGTCTCACGAAGTGCTGGGAAAAAGTGAGATAAGAGAGAAGCTGCATTCCTGGCATAGTACCAGATGTGCTGTGTTAGGACTCATAGACTCATAGACTCATAGGTCAGAAGGGACCAATATGATCATCTAGTCTGACCTCCTGCACAAGGCAGGCCACAAAACCCTACCCATACACATTTATAACAACCCCTAACCCATGACTGAGTTATTGAAATCCTCAAAATTTTATTGATCTGAAGACCTCACAGCTGCAGGAATCACCAGCAGGACCCGATGCCCCACGCTGCAGAGGAAGGCGGAAAAGACCTCCAGGGGCCCCTGCCAATCCCCCTGGAGGAAAATTCCTTTCCCGACCCCAAATTATGGCGATCAGCTAAACCCTTGAGCATAGTGGGCAGACTTCACCAGGCTAGCACCCAAAGAAAGGGAATTCTCTGCAGTAACTCAGTTGCCATCCATCCAACATGTTCGCCCTCACAGACCATTGAGCAACTATCTGCCGATAAATCCAAGATCATTGCCCAAATTAAACTATCACATCATACATCCCTTCCATATACTCTATTCAAGCTTAGTCTTAAAGCCAGATAAGTCTTTGCCCCACTACTTCCCTCGGAAGGCTGTTCCAGGAACTTTTCACTCCCCTAATGGTTAGAAACCTTCATCTAATTTCAAGTCTAACTTCTAATATCCAGTTTGTACCCATTCGTCCTTGTGCCTACATTAGTACTAACTAATATTCCTTCCCTCCCTAACGTTATTCCCCCGATATATTTATATAGAGCAAGCATATCCCCCGGAGCCTTTCTTTGGCTAGGCTAAACAAGCCAAGCTCGGTTGAGTTCTTCCTTTCATAAGGCAGTTTTCCTTCCTCGGATCATCTAGTAGCCCGTCTTCTGAACCTGTTCCAGTTTTGATTCATCTTCTTAAAACATGGGACACCAGAACTGCACACAATATTCCAGTGGGGGTCTACCATAGCAGCCGTAAGTGTTATAACGGGCCACTAAAACACTCCTTCCCTTGTGGAAAATAACCCTCGCCTGATGCATCCTAAAACCGCATTTGCTATTTACAGCCATATCACATTGTCGGCTCATAGTATCCTGCTCTCAACCAATACCCCCAGGGTCCTTTCTCTCCTCCGTCGCATTCCACGGATGCGTCCTCCGCGAACGTATATCTAAAATTTTTATTATTTAATCCCTAAGTGCATGACCTTTGCATTTTCAACTATTTATTTCATTCCTATTACTATTACTCCAGTTTTACAAGGTGGTCCAGATCTTCCTGAATAGTTATCCCGGTCCTTCTCGTAGTTACAATTACCCAACCCAGCTTCGTGTCATCCGCCCAAACTTTTAGCACATTCCCGCTTCTTTGTGCCCAGGCAGTAATAAAAAGGTTAAATAAGATTGGTCCCAAACCGATTCTTGTATGGGGATCCCACTTAGAAACCCCTTCCAGCCTGACAGTTTCACCCCTTTCAGTACGCACCGCTGGAGTCTACCCCCTATTAAACCAGTTCCTTATCCCACCTTTAACTTTCATATATCCCCATCTTTTCCACTTGGCTATATGAATACTAAACAGCTTCCCCCATGCAGGAACGTGTTCAACGCCTTATGAATCGAGGGTAAATAGATTACCACATTTCCCTTTGTCTAAGTAATCCGCACCTTCTCAAAGAAGCGGATCAGGCTCAGTCGGTCGTTCTTGGCTCTTCTACCTTATAGTAATCATGTTGCAATTCGTCCCAACATTAACATGACCTTCATGTCCGTATGACCGTATCCTCCTGATACGTCCCTGATAAAATATTATTTCTGTACTTGATTAGACCCGTTACACATACAGACGTTCAGCTAACAGCTATAAATTACCCGGATCACTTTTATTCCCTTGTTAAAAATAGGAACTAACGTTAGCAATTCATCAGTGTACGGTACAAACCTCCGAGTTTACCAATTGCTTAAAATCTCTGCGCGTAACTTGGCTCAACTAAGACATTTCACGTGCCGTTCCTGTTAATATCTCGGATGGAGATTGTCCGGGCCTCCGATTTGTCCCCATTAAGACTGTTCAGTTTGGCCTATCTACCTCAGATGCGAGAGGTATATCCACTCCATATCCACATTCCCGTTTATCATCCCCTCATCCATAAATCTCACTCATCTTATTAAAGACGAGGGCAAGTATTTTAGTATTCATGCTAGTTATTCCTTAATCGTCCAGCCCTTCGAAAGGAAAAGGCGGGTTGGGAATGAAATGGAGACAGCAGGTGCCGCTGAAGAGAGAGGGCAAGGAAAGAGGCGTGAGCGGCTATTCTGCGACGGAGGGGAGGAGTCAGGAGCGACACCAAGTATGGAGCCTAGAGGATTGCAAGGGCGAATACGTCTGAGAGGACTTGCGGCAAGCTGGTGGCGGGATGACGGAGAATCAACTGTCGCAGGAAAAGCAAGTTTAGATGATTTGAGACCTTTACTAAGAGAATCGACAGCCTGTAAACTAGCTGATGGAGAACGAAGGGTGTGCTGTTACGGGGCTAAAGGTACAGAGTTTGGACTGAGGTGAAAGGTCCTAGCGGACGCGGAAGAATGTGATTGTCTTCATGAACGTGTGAGAGTAACTGCTGACAATGTCAGCTGGGCAGAAACGCTCGAGGATCAGAGGGCCAGTTGCTTCATGGGATCGACCGTATAATGTCAGTTGGCTCGAGTTGATTGTCCTAAGCGGCGCGACGAAGGAGCGAAAGGTTTGACGTAAAGATACGGTAGCAGTGTGCTATAGAGGGCTTTTGGGATGTACGGTCATTGGAAGCGGTTACGGACAGCAGCTGTTTCGCTCGGCATGGACTTCATCTAAGTAAGGAGGAGAATAGATTCTGTGAGCGCCGCCGTCATTAAGAAGCTTTAAACTAGGAAGTTGGGGAGAGGTCTGGGACAGAATGTCATAGATCTCAGCCGGAATTATAGCTGGAGGGAAGTAAACGAAGTGGAGGGATCCCTTGTGAGCGAAATTGACCCAGAGGAAAAGGGGGTTGAAACTAGACTAACTGACGGGGGTGAAATGTGCGGTGTTGTGAGTAGGTCTTGCCGACGGGAGGAAGAATGGTCACTCGACACCAACGCAAAATTAAATGTCTGTCACATATGCGAGGGAGCCTATAACAAGATGGAGGATGAGCTACTGGTGCAGATTGAACGGATATTATAGGGATATACAGAACTATGGAAGTATCTATGATTCTGGAGTTACAGTATTGAAGGCTATGTCTGGTTTAGAAAAACAGGAGAAAGCCAAGGGGTGGAGGAGCTGACATAAGGAGGCTGAACTGTAGAGAAATAGGGGGTGAGTGGAAGACGGGTCGGCGAGGGTCACGACGGGGTAAGAGGTTCCGCTGAGGATAGAAGCTGGGGGGTACGTAGACGCGTCTTGATTTGGAAATGGCCGGGAATAGATCTTAAGCTTAGATGTCAAAGGGGTAATGTGCAGGAGCACCCGATTAGCTGGATCGCGGCTAAGATTGCAGAACTGGATGATGCGGATGGATTTCGTCAGTCGTTGATTCAGGGAATTTGTTTAGGTGAGCAGTGGACCTCCGAGAAGAAATTGGTGGGAGCACACTGTCGAGTGGCATGATGCTATTCAATTCAAATTAGATGGAAGGATACCAAACGTAGATCTGGGATAGGGTTTTCGATTCTCGAGTGGCTATTTAAAGGTTAAGGAAAATTATTAGGGTGGATTTGACGGGGAACTTGTGGATTAAATGCAGAGGAGGCCTGGAATTACTTTAATGCAGCTGTGGAACTGTGAACTGCATCCAAGAAGGAAAAAACCATGGGCAGGTATGATAGGCCAAGCTGATGAAGCAAGCAACTCAGAGAGGGGATTAGGGAAAAAGCAAAGCTTACAGGGGAGTGGAGAAAGCGGGATTAGCAAGGAAGCTACTTAGTTGAGGTCGAACATGTAGGGATAAGTGAGGAGGCTAAAAGCCGCGTAGAACTGGGCAAAAAAAAAAACCTTGCCCAAAGGGGAAAACAAAACAAATCAACCATAGTGAAAGTTCTACAGCGCACATAAATAGAAGAAACAAAGAAAGAAGAAGTTGGGGCCGCTATACCACGAGGATGAACGGAGGTTAAGATAGACCTAGGCATGGTCCAATATCTGAAATAAGTATTGCCTCGGTCTTTAATAAGACTAGTGAGCGAGTTTGGATGATGGGGGATGATTAACGGGAATGTGGATTATGGAGGTGGATATAACGCATTTGAGAGTAAGGCCAACTTGAACAGTAATGGGACAAAATCGGAGGGCCGGACAATCTCCATCCGGGTATAAAGGAACTGGCATCGTGAGAAATTGATGAGCCCGGTTAGCGAGAAAATTTTAACAATTGAGTAACTCGGGGGGTGTACCTACGACTGGAGATTGCTAACGTAGTTTCCATTTTAAGAAAGGGATAAACGATGATCCGGGTATAATCTACGGCTGTTGTAGTTGTGTGTGGTAAGTGAATTTAGAGAGAACATGTAAGAAGCTCACAATTTCACGCCAGCCAATATCCCGGAGATAGTCCCTCCGATGGTCTCATTAAGCTTTGTCTCAATGGCCTCACCTCAGATGGTGTGTGGGTAATATCCACCTCCATAACATTCTTGATCATTGCTCGCATCATCCAAACAGTTAGTCTTAATTGGTGGTGGTTTGGGCTCCAGCCTCCCAAACCTAGGAAGGACGAGGGGCAAAGTACTTATTTTAGATATTGGGGCCATGTCCTAGGTTATTCCTAACCTCCGTTCCTACTGCCTCTAGTGATGATTACCTCTATAAGCTCTTGGCCTAGGTTTCATTACGGTTTAATCTTCATGGGTTTTTCTTCTTATTATATGGTGGCTGTTATGAACCTGTTCAACTATTTGGTGATTTTTGACCCTTTGCAAGTTCCAGTTCTACGCGTGCGTTTTAGCCATTCCTCACTTTATCCCTACATGTTCTGACCTCCACTAAGGTAGCTTTCCCTTGCTAATCCCGCCCTTTTCTTCCACTTCCCTGTAGCTTTTGCTTTTTCCTAATCCCCTCTCTGAGTTGCTTGCTCATTCGCTTGGCC